>NC_059104.1:96995167-97324612 GCF_020740685.1 Jaculus jaculus
GAGGTTGGAGCAAATAAGAACAAAGTATATATAAGAAAATGTCACAATGAAACTAAAGCTTTTTGTGCCAACCAAAAAAATTAGTTTTCAAAGAAATGAAAAGGGGGCTGGAGAGATGGCTTAGCAGTTAAGCACTTGCCTGTGAAGCCTAAGGGCCCCAGTTCAAGGTTCTATTCCCCAGGACCCACATTAGCCAAAGGGGGCACACGCATCTGGAGTTCGTTTGCAGTGGCTGGAAGCCCTGGCACGCCCATTCTCCTCTCTCTCTCTCTCTGTCTCTTTCTTCCTCTGTCCATCGCTCTCAAATAAATAAGTAAAAATAAACAACAACAACAAAAAAAGAGAGAAATAAAAAGGAAGGAAATGAGGGAAACAGGGGCCATGGCCAGTTACAGAACCAGGATTCAGGCCAAGCCAGCTGGCCGCAGAGTCTGCACTCTTTAACTCCTAGCCATAAAATACACATGATGCAAAGTGACTGTGGCGGACTAGAATTACCGTGGGCCGTGAAGGGAGGTCTGACAAAGAGCCATGTGAGCACTCTCTCTAAAATTGCAGGGCGCCAAGATAGCATAGATTGAATAGCACATTTGAAGAACACAGAGGTCTACTTGGTTTCCTGCACACCGCCCCCACCCCACCCCCCGCCAGCCATAGCTATAGAAGCCAGGCTCTATATATTTCTTTTAAGATTTTATTTTTACTTATTTGAGACAGAGAGCGCTAGAGAGGCTGTGAAAATGGGCATATCAGGGCCTCTAGCCACTGCAAATGAACTCCAGATACATGTGTAACCAGGTGCATCTGACTTACGCGGGACCTGGAGAATTGAACCTTAGGCTTCACAGGCATGCGCCTTAACTGCTAAGCCATCCCTCCAGCCCTTGGGCTCTACATTTTTAAAAGGACATTGACTAAGCCAGAGAAGAGAGTTGGGAAGTTGGAGTCAGGGACCCCCAGACTGTAATACTGTCTAATTAGCAGCTGTTGGGAGAATGACTGAAGTGGCTGACAAAAGTGGGGGAACAGGCAACAGTGTGCCCTGGCACCTGGAGGGCTAGCAACAGAATAGGGCTGGACTTGCCGTGGGTCCCCCACGGGACAAGCCAGGGTCCATGGGTAGACATTGCTTTTCTCTTACTCTCTAATTTTTACTTTCTTTCTCTCTTTTTAACACTTTATTTATTTATGAAAGAGTAAGAGGCAGGCAGAGAGAGAATGGGCACACCAGAGCCTCTAGTCACTACAAATGAACTCCAGATGTGTGCGCCACTTTGCGCATCTGGCTTTACATGGATACTAGGGAATCGAACCCAGGTCCTTAGGCTTAGCAGGCAAGTGCATTAACGGAGCCATCTCTCCAGCCCTGTGCTCTCTTTTAATGAGCACATTTTGGCCCAGTGTGGAGAGGAGTGCTGAAAGCCAGGCTGGTAACTGGAACATTGTGGGCAAAACAACACAGCTTGCCTAGTGTAGGCTTGGGTGCATTGTAAGTGTGCAACCCAGCAGCTCTTTCTGTGACTGGGATTATTGACACCATATTCAAGTCCAGAGCTTGTTGATCATCAAGTCTAACTCAACCTCCTCATCTGAACATTGCAGATGATACTACCTTTCTTTAAAAAAAAAAAAAATTGTGGCTGGAGAGATGGCTTAGTGGCTAAGTCTTGCCTGTGAAGCCAAAGGACGAGGTTCGATTCCCCAGGACCATGCACAAGGGGGCGCATGCATCTGGAGTTTGTTTGCAGGGCTGGAAGCTCTGGCGCACCCATTCTCTCTCTCTCTCCCTTTGCCTCTTTCTCACTCTGTCTGTCGCTCTCAAATAAATAAAAAAGTAGCAAAAAAATTTGTTACTTTTATTTATTTACTTGACAGCAACAGAGAGAGAAAGAGAGAGAGAGAATGGACACACCAGGTCCTCCAGCCACTGCAAACAAACTCCAGACGCGTGCGCCCCCTTGTGCATCTGGCTAACGTGGGTCCTGAGGAATCCAGCCTCGAACCAGAGTCCTTGGAGTGCTTAACTGCTAAGCCATCTCTCCAGCCCAGCGCTACCTTTCTTAAATAGATGTTGAGAATAAAAGTGTTCATACAAGGGGAAAGCAGGGGGAGGGAGAGAATTGCTATGAAATATTGCTTACGATTATGGAAGTTGTCAATAAAATAATAAAATTTTAAAAATGAGAAAAAAAGTGTTCATACAGATTAGGAGCAAGAGAATGTTCTCTTGCAGGTACTCAGTTTAGGGACACAGGCCCAAAAGTGCATAGCTGCCCTCTGTCCTGGTGAGACGAGAGAACTCCAGTCTGATTCAAGATGGCGTAAGGAGCAACTTCCTGATTCTTCCTCCTTCATTTTTGGAAGTCTTCTTCTCCACCCTACCGCCCCCACCACCTTCAGCAGGCCTCTTCTGAGTCTACACTCTCCTCCCTGTCTCACCAGCCAATCAAGGTCCTTTATATACAATTGAACTTCGCAATAAGGCTCATCCCAAATGGATGTATAATTTATAAAAAGACCTGACCCACGTTGCCATGTGGATTTCTCTGGATTTTCTCTTGGGACTCCCGCCTAGCTGGGGCAGGGTAGAAGGGGTGAATCTCTTTCAACTTGGAAGCTTTTCTGCTTTTTCCTATTTTATTTCTACTCTCTCTTAAAATAAATGACCCTTCTTCATGTCTAGATTTATCAATTCTTTGCTCATTGTAAAACAAGAACTGAGAAACCCTGGATTGGGGAATTCTCAGCCCATTCAGAGCCCAGAGGGGCTTCCTTACTCACACCTCTGCAGCAATGCGATGCAATTGTCAGTATGCTGACCAGTAAGCCTTTCCTTTGGAAAAATCCCTTATAGGACAAAATCCCCATTATAGGTAGGGGCTATTGCTGCCTCAGTCCAAAGGGTTCTGTTGCAGTCAGATTCACATTGCTGGCAGAAAACACCTGACGAAGAGCAGCTTGTGGGGAAAAATGGCTTATTTTGTCTTACAAACTTGAGGGGAAGCTCCATGATGGCAGAGTAAAATGATGGCATGAGCAGAGGATGGATACCACCTCTTGGGCAACATTAGAGGGACAGCAGCAGGAGAGTATACCAAAAACTGGCAAGGGCAAACTGGCTGTAACATCCGTAAGCCTGCCCCCAAAATGCACTGCCTCCGGGAGGCTTTAATTCCCAAATCACCATCAGCTGCGAACCTAGCACTCAGAGCGCCTAACTTTATGGGGGACACCTGAATCAAAGCACCATGGGCGGCCATTTCCTTAGCACTTATTTAGTGCCAGGCACTGTGCTTGGCACCTGGGCATCCTCTCCATCCTCACAGTAGTTCCCTGCATCCGGCTCCCACTCAAGGGAGGTGCTTCCCTTGCTCTGTCTGCTCTTCACCAAGTTACTGCAGGGGAAAGTGGAATTCCTAGAGCGAGAGGTCCAGAGATTAAACCTAGTTGTGCTCATTCTAACCCAGGATTTCGAACACCATCACACTACCTGTCTGGGATTCAGCAAATTGAGAAGTGAAAAGGCAAAGGAAGGTCAGCCCCAGTTCCCTGACTTCACACAGCTCTCACAGCCCAGCCGTGCGGCTGAGTGTGCTGTCAGCCCCTCCAGCTCCATCTGGGTACTTCGTCCTGCTAATGCTGAGGCTGGGAGGGCGTGTGCAGTCTTTAAGCCGCTCAGCCCTAATTAGAAGTTCCTGACAGCTTGTTTGGGGCCCTGTCAGGCTCGCTGACTCGCCTCGCACCAATAAGTAAAGAGGAAAATTGCTATCTGTGCGGTACCTGGATGCCTTCTGTCACTGTGAGGGGCGTATGCGGCAGGAGCTCGGCTGACTGCTCCCGTGCTGGGCAGCGCGCTGACTCTGCGAGGACAGGCAGCCAGGCATGGCCTGTCCCTTCAGGGACCACCCAGAGCTCCAGTGCCTGGGCCCAGAGAGACGCGAATTGATTGAGACCTGATGGAGCAGTTCCCTAGATGGCAGGGACGCAGATGCTAGTCCTGTCTGCCTTTGACACCCTTATACACTCAGGATCAGAAGGCCACCAAATACACTGTGGCTGTCTTTCCATGGGCTATTCTAGTGACAGGTGGGTGCTGTCACAGGAGGGGCTTGGCTCTTATATACTTGAGCCTGAGATCTCTGACCTGCCTGTAGTTAAGGACACGAGGCTGGAGCCATAGCTCAAGCTCAGACCGCTGCAATTGTTGTGTGTCCTAGGCAAGTCATTTCACCTTTGTGGATTTAGTTTTACCATCTGTACAATGGGCATAATAATGCAGCTATAATAAATTCTTTGGAATAGTACCTGATTCCTCGTAGGCACTCTACACTTGTCAGCTATTGTTTTATGAGTCTTCACTGGAGTATTATAATTAAATGGTTTGAATTCCAGTTGCATTGCATATTAACTTTGGGATCTTAAGTATCTAACCTTGATTTTGAGATCCTTTATTCTCGGTCTTAAGGATTATTAGGAGTCTAGGAACCCCTGTCTTGTGATTCATTCTGTCCGAGAAGAAACCTTCCTTCCCTCATGCGCTTACCCCTCAGACACTTTGCCTGGAAAAAGCCCTTAGATTCAAATCCTCAAAGCCATCCATCCAACTTAATGGGTGAAGGCACTTGGCTATGCTGGAACACACTTTATCGCCCCCACCCCAACATAAGGGAACCACCTGGGCATTCAGACCAGGAGAGCACCCCCCCCCCCATTCACACAAGCAGCACGAGAGCCGGGCTTCAGCCTCTGGGGCTCTGGCAAGGAAAGGGGGAGGGAGGACGCTGGTGCCGGGGGAGCAGGTAGCGGAGCCCCGCGCAGAGCTGCCCCACCGACCTCGCATACAGGCAGGCTATTACCACTCAATTTTTACGCCTTGTTCTGGACAGTGCTCCGCCTGCCACAGCCATTAAAATATTAATGCCTGGCATGTGGCAAACATTTAAAGTATGCGGAGACTTGGGAGCTGTTGAGCCTGGCCTTGTTGACACACTATCCCACCTGGGTATTGTTTGCTATGTAAATGCCACAGAATCCACCAGGAAGTTGCTCAGTTCTTTTTCCCAGTCAGGGTTGGTGAAGTAGGATGGTTCCCTGTCTCCTGCCATGCCTCCCTGGGCCACATGGGTGTGTTTGAGTGCCAGTTGCCTGGTTTCAGGACACCCGTGTCGAATGTGCCCTGGGGCCGGTTCTATGTCAGGCATGAGGATGCATACTGGGGGGTTCATGGGGACAGGGAGGACAGACCACTGCCCACAGAAGCTTCCAGTACCTGGAATATAGCCTAGCAGGACAGATAGAATGCCAGATGGGCTTCCTCTTCTATGCCCACAGCAGCTATCCCTAGTTGATTCTTCCTTCCTTCCTTCTTGTCTTTCTCTCTCTCCCTTCCTTCCTTCCTTCCTCCCTTCCTTCCTTCCTTCCTTCCTTCCTTCTTTCCTTCCTTCCTTCCTTCCTTCTTCTTTCCCTTCCCTTTTCTCTCCCTCTCCCTTCCTCCCTCTATCCTTTCTCTTTTTTCTCTCTCTATCCCTGTCTTTCTTTCTTTCTTTCACTCTTTCTTTCTTTCTTTTCTTTTCTTTCTTTCCTTCTTTCTTTCTTTCTTTCTTTCTTTCTTTCTTTCTTTCTTTCTTTCTTTCTTTCTTTCTTTTACTCTTTCTCCCTCTCTTCCCGCCTTCCTTCCCTTCCTCTCCTCTCTGCCCTCCTTCCCTCCCTCTCTCCTTTCTTTCTGTTTTTCCTTCCCCCTGTCTTCTTTTTTCAAGCTCCCACACAGCCTTATAATCCTTATCAACACAGGAAACCACCTTTACTCAATTGGAACCAGCCTTAGATGTAACCAATTTGTTGTCCCCAAGGAGGCGAGGATGACTGAGTGGGGCTCAGGGGTCTCTGAAGGGGGGCTGCCCCTGTCCAGATGACAGAGGCAGGGCTTCATGGAGGAGGTGGCTCTGGGACACAGATGTTATAGGTCAAGGCAGAGCATGACTGGGCCAGAGGCTGTCCCCACAGGACAGGGCAGAACAGGTCAGCAGTCCTGCCTGCGCGTGGCAGCTCAGGGCTCTGTCAGCTCTGGCTGTCCTCCAGAGTTTCTTCAGCTGACGGGATCTTAGACCATTCCTCCATCGAGAAGTCTCTAGAATAGCCTGCCAGCTAAGAGGGAAGTAATAACCCTGAGGGTGAGGCTTGACATGATAGAGGTGTTTGGCATCACAATCACGAGCCCAAAGGTGGCCAGATTTTTTTTCCTGCAAATGACTAGAAAGTAAATAATGTATGCTATGTCGGCTGTAAGTTGCCTGTCTTCCCCACTCACTGCACTGTTGCAGCAACCTCAATAGCTGTGCCTAATACATGGACAAGTGGGGTGGCTATATTTAAAATAAAACAAAAAAGCAGCTTTATTTGCGGATCCTAAAATTTAAATGTCACGTAATTTGAATGTGTTACAAACTAATATTTTTTTCTTTTGTTTCTGTGTTTTGTTTTACCCTATTCATCTAATTCATCCATGTAGAAGTCATCCTTAGCTCCCAAGTTGTACCACACAGAAAGGGGCTGGGGGGTCTGGGCTCAGCCTGGTAGAAAGAACATCATGTTTCAGATGTGATCGGCACTTTGGCTGTGCTCTCCCTCAACAGGTGTGCGCACCTGTTCTGATGGGGGTGGCGCTATACTTTGTAGAGCTCACGGCTGTGACATGCCACACAGCTCAGCTCAGCCAAGGGGGATGAGGGCACAGTTGGTCAGGTCACCCGTTTAAAGAGCAAACCCTGAAGCGCTTGTGTGGGGATGGGTCTAAAGTTGGTGTCTACAGACCTCCTAGCAATCTGGTGGTCAGAGAAGGTCAAAGGTGAGGATGTGGAGGCCCAGAGAGGTGGTGGTGATTTGCTCCGAGTTATCCAACTGGTTAATAACACAGCTGGAATAGAGCCCTGCATTCAGTGACAGAGCCTTCCTCAAGTGACCATGAGATAAGAGGGTCTCTGGGTTAAGTACCAGCCTGCCCCTGCCTGTCAGGGAGCGCCCTGGCCTTTGCTGCCATTATTGTTCTTGGCTGTAGCCCTGTGAGAAGGACACAGCCACCAGGCACCAGCAGTGGGTAGTAAAGGGAGAGGTAAAACATGATAAATTGCTGCTAATGCTGCTGGGTGACTGAGATAAAGGCTTGATTGTTTGGGCAGCATAAATCAACACCCCAAGCTGGACGGGAAATAAAGCAATAATTTCAATCTATTTTCAGGGTCTTGTGGGCCGAGTGACTGACCAGGAATTGATATCTGAGGATGGAATAATGGATGGGGGGCTGAAATATGGTTAAATCAAGCTGCATGATATCTTTACACACCCCCAGGCTTATCCACCCCTGTGGGTAAGCTCCAGACAGAACCATCATTCCTCCCCTGACCTGGGACATGGTTCCAGTACCCAACCCCCTGCCTGCTATCTTCTCCACAGACCATCCACAGACAGCCTCTGTCCCATTCTGTAGACAACCTGGCCATTTATTTACTCATCCCACTTCACAGAAGGTCTATTTCTGCTGAGCTCTGGGCCAGCCACAGGGCATTCAAAAATGCACAAGATAAAATTAGCGTCATTAGACCTCAAGCTCCGTATGGGCAGGAAGTTTGGCCACCCAGCCCACCGTACAGTGCCCAGCAAGGGAACACCTAGCTCACTGTATACTGCCCAGCAGGGGACACACAGCTCACCTTATAGTGCCCAGCAGGGCACCTGGCACATGACAGGTGCTCAATATATATTTTGTTAAAGAGAATGATCAACAATTGGGTGTGGTGCTACATGCCTGTCACCCCAATGCTCTCAAGGTGGGAACAGGAGGATCAGGAGCTCAAGGCCAACCTCAGCTATGTAGCAAGTTCAAAGCTAGCCCGGACTACATAGGAACCTATTTCAAGGAAAAAAAAAAAACAGAGAAGAAGGAAGAAGACAATTGCCAAATCAAACAATAAGAGCAAAGTTACATTAACTTCTAGGTCAAGACTAGACTGTTGTAGGGGCTGAGGGGAGCAGAGAAGCAAGGTTCTATGTTTTTCCTTACAGATGGTGGCAGGGCTCAGGAAAACTGGAGAATGGGTGGAATTTGATAGAGTTCTCAGATCTGGTTGTTCGGTGGAACAGGGATCAAGGGCATTGCCAGTGGAGGGAACAGCATATGTGCTGGCTTGGAGGAGGGAGTGCCCCACAACAGTCAATTAGAGTTTCAGTTTTCTTTTTTCCCAATTCACTGGTTTTTCATTAATAGTGGAAGTGCCTCAGTCAGGCACAACTTGATATTTTGTTGTTGTTTTGTTTTGTTCTGAGATAGGGTCTCTCTCATGCATCCCTGGCTGGTCTGAAACTCACTGTGCATTGGAGGCTGACCTTGAACTTCTGATCCTCCCACCTCTATCTATCAAGAGCTGAGAATAAAGGTATATGCCCCCAGGCCTGGGTTCTGCAATGCTGAGGGTAGAATATAGGGCTATGTACGTGATAGGCAAGTACTCCATCCACTGAGCTGCACCCCCATCCACAGCGTGGTATTTGGAAGTCCTTATTTCCATTGGCTGTCCCTATCTCCCCACATTTGCCTTTGTCTTTCTCCTCATCCCCGTCTCATGGGTTGGGACGATCTGCATGGCCACTTGTGGTGAAAAGCTCAGGGTTCCCATGGTCACTGTGAAGCTCCATGGCTTCAAGCAATCCAGTTGGGCTCTTGTCCTCCTCCTTGGGGAATTGTATGACCAGATGCATTCAGTTAGGTGACCTCTAGGTCCCTTCTATTCCTTTAGGGCTCCTGTTGATGCTTTAAACAGGAACTCAGGAAGATGGTCTGATGTGGCATGCCGCAGACAGCAAGTGGTCAAGTCCGGATGTAGACAGTGTCCCATGCTATCTAACCACTGTGTCGCCTGCTCTGCAGCCTGCAGGGAAAGACAATGCAGTCGGCCCGTGGCAGGTGGCTCTAGGGACTTCCTTCAGCAGCAGTGTCTGGGGTCATCTCATGACCACAGCCTCTACCCACCACTGCCTACAAAGTGCTAAGATGGATGGGCTCCACAGAACCTGTCAAGGCCCAACAAGAGGCCTCATCTGAACCACTCACAGAGGCTGTAAATTTTTATGTTCATTATGTTTGTTTTGTTTGGTGTAATTAATGGATCTATTAAGCTCAATCAAGCTCTGACCTCTTTTATAACTACTATCAATCAGCTCCAAAGGCTTGGGGGGGGGAGTGCTGGTCTCATCTTGCTGGTTTCCCTAGGAGGTGGTGGCCATTCCATGGGAGAGTTCTGGAAAGAGCATGCGGAGGAGACTCTGGAGAGGAGTGATAACCAGACTGATTAGGAGCAGGATTCAAGGCTATCAACAGGGAGACATTGAGAACAAATGGGGGAAACACCATGGGAAAACTGAGGCCAGGAGCCTTGCTGCTTGATTCCCATACTAGTCACAATTATTCATGTTGTTAATCCTGGTCTGCAGAGTGGGATGGAGAAAAGAGCAAGCCCTTCATACCTTAGTGGCTTCACCCTACAAATGGCTTCTTGGGAAATGTACCTATTCACGCAGCCCCAGAAAGAGAGCTGGGCACGAGGAGGGAGAAGGGGAAGTCCAAGGTGCCGGTGGAGAGATGGGTACAGGGTGCAGAGCACAGAGCCGGTGAACAACAGCATCTTTCCCTGCTCTGCTGTGTCTGGTTTGCTGAGCAGAGTGATTGGCTGTGCTGGATCAGAGTGCCTGTGACCTTCTGGGCTAGTAGCATGAATGGACCCCCGGGATACCGGGAGACCAGCGAAGAGGCTGCTGGCATGTGTTCACTTTAATAATAATAATAACAAAGAGAGAAACTAACAAAATACCATTCCTCATCATTAAAATACAGAGGCAGATAAAGAGAAGCTCCTGTGTAATTACCAAAAATTCTTACTTCCATAAGAAACCAGCACTTCATACATTTCCAACCTGAGCCTTTTTCTCCAGGGAAACTGGGTTTCTATGAATATAGAAATTTGGTAATTGCCCTTGCAACTGTGCTTTGTGGTGTTAATGAAGAGCAGGGTTGTCTTTGCTTACAGCTGCAAATGATGTGGTTCCTTCCCGTCACTATGTCAGTGAGGAAAGCCACCTCCCCACCACAACCCCCCATCTGCACCCACTATGTCCAGCCCCCTACTCCCACTTAGAGCCTCCAGGTTCTGGTTTCAGGAGAAGAAATTTCTTGGGGTGAGGGTGGGGGGAAGGGAGCCTGCTAGTTCATTCTGCATCTTCCCAATTGCATTTGTGCTCTTCCTGACCAGAGGCGTGCATTTTTATTTCCATGCAATGCAGTTTTTTTTTAAATAAATGCACCATTAGATTAAAAAATGTACAGCATTATATAGCTTATAATGCCATGGTAGATTTTAAACCTCTAAAAGCATATGCATTAAAGCAATTTTCTAAACTAATATAGCAAGAGGCCCACAAAAGCGCTGAAACATTTGATAATAGTTGCCATCTTCAGCCAAGAATAATGATGTTAACAAATGTAATGGGAGTAATGAGTGGAGATTCAGAAAGCTGCTTTTGTTTAATTTTTTGTGATGCAAATTCAGTTTTGGAATAAAGGAAGGGGAAAATGGGGGAAAAACCCTTTTATTTGAAATGAATCTTAATCCGAGCTGATGATTGGCCAGTTGTGAGCAGAAGTGGCTTGGTTGTGGATTTAAGCAATCCAGAGATGCAATTATTAAGGTGATAAGGACAAAATTGAAAGGGAAAAAGTATATTTTAGAATGGAGCTGCAAGATTGAATCTTCTTTCTAGAGCCTGGAATTACAGATGTTTGAGGGAAGAAGTGCCAGCAGGCTCTGGTCCTGTCCTTGGAGCTATCTTATCCAAGGACTTACATGCTGAGGGGTGCAGATTCCCAAGTGTGATACTGTGAGCAGCTGGCATGTGAACAACGGAGTGGTGACAGAGAGGCTTGTCTTGGCCCTTCCCTTGAGCTGGGGTGCAACAGGGGAGCCCGAGTTATTTTACTATAGCAGCCCTCATACGGGACTTGAGCCGACTATTCTGTTTTTCTTCTGCAAAATGACAGCCATTAGGAAGCACATTTTGAGGCATGTGGGACTCAGGTCTTAGCTCCCCGAAAAGAACAGAAGGTGGCACCAAGCTGAACAGCTATAACTTCTTCCAACCCCCTTTTTCTTTGCTCAGCCTGCCCTATGAAGCACCAATCATGACTAATGCACAAAGAAAAAGCACATTCCAGAATGCCAGCCAGGAGGCTCCTTGGGGTCATCCAGGCATATGCCCACTTGTCTTGATTTTCTCTCGCGAAAGCAGGAGCCACAAATGATAATGCCTCACTGTGGAGCTGACCATCCTGGGCACAGGGATAAGCAGAGAAGGGAAAAGCTCTTACTGGGTGTACCCATGCAACCTTGAAGTGCCCCAATCGAAATTGCATTAATAAGAGGTACCTTGTGGCTTGGGGCATAGGCTTAGGGCATTTCCTTTTGGAGTGTGCTCTATTTCCCCAGTCAGAAGGGCAGAGATGTTTCTGTATCTATGGTGTTAGCCACAGGAACCTGTGTAGGCAAGTGCTGGGCTCAGCATGTGCTGCATAAATCTCTGCCATTAACAGAGTTTTGACCAAGGGCAGGAGCTTCCTTAAGTACTGGACATAGCTTGTTTCATTTAACATGAAAAAACATATCAGCTAGGCATAAAAATCATCCTTATGTTGCAGCTGTGGAAACCGAGTCATGAGGAGTGTTTTTTTTTTTAAATTTTTTATTTATTTATTTGAGAGCGACAGACACAGAGAGAAAGACAGATAGAGGGAGAGAGAGAGAATGGGCGCGCCAGGGCTTCCAGCCTCTGCAAACGAACTCCAGACGCGTGCGCCCCCTTGTGCATCTGGCTAACGTGGGACCTGGGGAACCGAGCCTAGAACCGGAGTCCTTAGGCTTCACAGGCAAGCGCTTAACCGCTAAGCCATCTCTCCAGCCCGAGGAGTGTTTTCTTTAAGACATGCAAAAGTAGGTGGTAAGTGGCAGAACTGTGCCATTCTGGACACCTGTGTGGCCGCACAGATATCAGCTCCACCCACTGTCCACAGCCCACATACCATACCTGGGGACAGTCTAGCCCAAGGAAGGCTACCTGATCCCTAAAGGCAGGTTATTGGGTCTGAAATTATTATGAAGAAGAAAGTATTCCAAAAGGATGTGATTTTGCCAGGCATGGTGGCACACACCTTTAATCTCAGCACTCGGGAGGCAGAGGTAGGAGGATTGCTTTGAGTTCGAGGCCAGCCTGAGACTACACAGTGAATTCCAGGTCAGCCTGGGCTAGAGTAGGACCCTACCTTGGGAAAAAAAAACGGAATATGATTTTGAAAGGTGCAGAGAAGTGGGGAATATGAGTTACAGGGACTAGGTACCCTAATTTATAGCTTTAACTAACATGAAAATTACAATATCGATTGTGGTGATTAGCAGGAGCATCTCAATGTTGATTCCAAGATGAGTCTCGGAGAGGAAATAGCCACACAACCATCAAGGTGGTGTCAAAGGGAGCAGAGTAAAGTAAAAATTCCAGGCCATGCAAGCAGTGACTGTTGGC
This sequence comes from Jaculus jaculus, assembly GCF_020740685.1. Lineage (NCBI taxonomy): Eukaryota > Metazoa > Chordata > Mammalia > Rodentia > Dipodidae > Jaculus > Jaculus jaculus. Next base: position 97,007,783 of record NC_059104.1, read on the forward strand.
AGCACAAGGCCAGCCAGGCTGTCCCTTGCAGAGAGGACACATGTCCTTATCCCGACAGCAACATTGTGCTGGGTCAGGGGCAAGTGTGGGAATTTATCTATGTGTGTCACCCAGGAGGCCCACCCAGAAGCCAGGCTTGCTTGTTCTGTCTGGACCTGTGTCCCCTGCCAGTCCCACCTTCAGGAGTCATTGGCTTCCTCAAGGCACTAAGTTTGGACCAGCTCCCTGAGGGGTCTTGGTTTTTCTCCTGAGACTGATGGATCAGGAAACATTTCTATTGCCAGGAAGAGGCTACTTGGCTGGCTCACCTCTGAGGAAGGCTTGCCTGGAAGTCAGTGACCCAGAGAAGCATAGAAGAAGTGGGAACCATCCACTAATCCAGAGAAGCATAGAAAAAGTGGGAACCATCCACTGACCCAGAGAAGCATGGAAAAAGTGGGAACCATCCACTGACCCAGAGAAGCATGGAAAAAGTGGGAACCATCCACTGACCCAGAGAAGCATGGAAAAAGTGGGAACCATCCACTGACCCAGAGAAGCATAGAAGAAGTGGGAACCATCCACCGATCCAGAGGAGCATAGAAGTGGGAAACCATTCACCTAACTTTGAAACTTACTGAAATCCACAGCCACTATTAAAATCTTTGAGGCTACTGCTTTGGACTGAATGTTTGCAAGCTTATCTCTCACCCACTCTCCAATTCATATATTAAGATCCTAATGCCTAGGTACCTCTGTTGGAAGTACTTAAGGGTGAATGAAATCATATTTCCTCATCGGATAGGATCGGTGAAGAGATAACTGGAACATGTGAACACTCACTGAAGCTCGGTTTCCCCACCCTATGGGAGGCCATACAAGCCAAAGAGAGAGCCCTGACCAGACACCTACCCTGCTAAGCCTTGATCCTAGACTCTGGGCTCCACAGCTGTGAGAAGATAGATTTGTTGATGACACTACCAAGTCTGTGGTGTTTTGTTACAGATGACTAGAACAAATATGATCTTGTTTCATAACAGCTAACAGCTACTAGGATGTGTCCGAGGTCGTTTACCAATAGGTTAGGTTTGGTATGAGTCAGTTATTTCATTTTATCCCAGAAGAAAATGACCATGAGGTGAATATTCCCAGTATTCCCATTTCACAGATGAGGAAAATGAGAGACTTTAGATGCCCCACCCAAACCAGCACCTGAATACTCTCAGGTTTATGCAGACTCTGATTCTGAGATAGTATTTGTGATTTATGGGTGCCATTAGTGGGAGCACACTGGCCTGTATCATATTTGGCTTGTACAAGGTGAGAACGGAGAGAGCTCTTAGCTGTGGGTAGAGAGGGGTGCCATTCTTACAACCCTTTTCTCGCAGTGTCCAGCAGGACCCTAGTAGCTTAGGTCCCTGAGGTAAGGGGACATTGTGTTCAATACACCAGCTCTGTCATATATTTGGGCATATCACGGAGTTCCTTCAGGACAGTGTTGTCCCTTATGAAGATGAAAGCACCCAGAATGTCTTAGATGTGAAAGGAATTTTCAGTTGCTCGAAAGAAAAAAAATGTAGCCTTTACAGTTCTTGAGGGCTCAATAGGTGCCAAGTACTTCATACTTCCTATTTCATATGATCTGCTTAGCATTCCCTTCAAGTTGGGCATTATTCCTTTTACACTGTTGGAAAGAAAACTGAAACTCAGAGAGGATAAGAAACTTGCCCAGAGACAATGGCATTTACCTGGGAAAGAACAGGAGTCCCTCATGTGCCTGACATAGGCTGGGAGCCAGTATCAGGGAGCGCACCTTTGGAGGGAATGTGCTCTCCATCACTACACCGGGGAGCCAGTATCAGGGAGCGCACCTTTGGAGGGAACGTGCTTGCTAACATTTCATGTGGTCCTGGAGACATCAGGAAAGAGCTATATGCTAAAGCTACAGCTTTGGCTGTTGAGGTTAAAGCAAATAGATTTGAAATTCCTTCCAACTGTGGTCTAGCACTAAGGATAAGACCAAAGGACACACCAGGAAGAGTAGGGCATGGGAAGGACACTAGAGATATTAAAGGTGTGCTGCTATCCTGAGAGGTGAATAACCCTCAAATCTGTATATGGGTAGACCAGCTAGCCTCCAAAGCAATGTTCAATGGTCCATATCCAGCAGCTGGCCTGTTTAAGGACTTCCTTGGGTTGAGTGGGGCTTCTGCTTGAAGTCGGGCTAGGTGGGCCAACTTCATATTGCTCATTAGCTCTGTCATGGAGGAACAGAAGGGAGAGATGGCCAGAAGGCCTTCAGAGGCCATTCATTCTGTTCCGGTTTGCTCCTCCTGGGGCCAGAGGTGCTTCCTTTTGTTGTCACATTGCCTGACTTCTTCAAGCTCATATTTATTCACAGGATAGGGAGTGATTGGTCCTAAATAGTGCCTTCCATTGCAGATGCCTCCTCTATGACCACCACCCTCCTGGGCCAAGGGCACTCATGCCAGGGAGTTGGAGCATTGCTTCTCACAAAGCGCTGACTTCCTTGGGAACTCAACGCCCACCCATCCAGTTGCCATCAAAAGCTCAATGAAACAAGGCTGTAACCCAGACTGAGAAAGGCCCAAAAGCCGGTTTGCACCTATGTGCGTGTGTGAGCCTGGGTGCCATTTTCCCTTGTGAGCTGATTCTAGAAGCATGCAAATTCCAAGCTGAAACACTAGCCACGAGATGCTGCTCTAGAGAGTGTGTGGTCTGACCCTCCATTTTACAGAGGAGTAAACAAAGATCTAACTCTGGGGTTACTCACCTGTGGTCAATGACTGCCTTCAGGTTAGACATTATTTCACTCTCCTGATTAATAATTCCATAAAGACTCCATGAATTTGCACATTAAAATCAAGATCCCAGGTGGGTTTGATAATTGGATAGGTTCAGGAGAAAATGTATTAAGGGACTTGCAGGAGATACGATGGCAGAAAAGAAGCCGGATGCTGGGCCTCCTTCTTCCCCACACACTGTATGGTACTGGACACGCGGGGACTGGCACAGATGTGTCTGCCCTTGTGGTCACTACTATCCTCCTGGTTCCTAGAGCACCAGGAAAAGTCAGTGTGGCCCAGAACGCATGTAATGAGGGATTCACAGTACAGAGGGCCTTTCCATTGACACCTCTTCCTTTTCAGCCTTTAATCCTACTGGATTAACCAAACTAAACACTGCATGCTGATTGCCTCCCACCCTGGGAATAGGCCAGCTGGAAGGTGCAGGCGAGTCAGAAGCGAGTTCTCGGGCTGTGCTATGGCCTCCATCTGCCCCTAGACTTCTTTTTCTCCTTGCATAAAATAATCCAACCAACCAACAAACGAGTAGAAATCATCACAAAACAAAAACAAAAGCTAATGAAGGAAGAGTTTCAGAGGCTGCGTATGTAGATTCTAAGGGGAAGTAGAAGCTCATTGGCTAGAAGAGGCTCCCACTGGGAGAAATGGGCATCAGGAAGATATATAAATCCAGAAGGGTATGACGGGGGGGGGTGACTTCTAAAGTTAAGTATTTGTTCTCTGTGGCGTCTCAAAATAAAACTTATTATATCAGGATTCTTTATCTTTCCAGCGTCTCAGAGAGGGTGTGTTGTAGACAGAGGGTGAGCATACGCTTGGAAGTCACTGTCCGACTCAAGTTCATCAGCAGACATCAATCCCAATTATAAGACAGTATTGGGGCTGTCAAGCACTGGCCACACAATGAGGACCTGCGTTTGGATAAATAAGGTAGAGAGTAATCAAAGAAGACACCTGACCTCAACCTCTGGCCTCCACACACACACACACACACACACACACTTGTACACATACATGTGCCTACACAAAGGCAAACATGTACATACACACACATGTGCATGCGCACGCACGTGCGGTTCTGCACAGGATGTTGTACGTATCACCAGCCCCCCTCCAGCCTGCTTCCCACCTCTCCTGCTATTAACACTTGCAAGTTTAGAACCCCAACATTCAGCTCCCGAAAAGAAACACTGGGAGGTGAGAAAAAAGCTAGGAAGACACTTGTTTGTTAGAGATTTGCATATAATTCTGCTGAGAAACAAGATCCGTTTATCTCCACCAGCAGTCTGTCTTCCTGAGTCTGTTTTCCCCCTCATAAGTGGGGATCATTCCAGGCCACCCCTATTATGGCTTTTGACTCTCTAAAATGTCTCGTCCATCACAGAGAATGCCTACTCTGTAAAACTGTGTTAATCTTACTGAGAAAAAAGAGGAATTTTCAGCCACAGACAAAATTCTCCACATTGCAGGAAGTGATTTATTTCTAACAAAAGAATTTTGGGATATCATCTCAAATGTAAAAAACAATACTCAAGTCTAGAACAAGCTGCCTTTTGATTCGGATTATCTAAGGTAGAGTCCTGGGCTGGGGTTCTCTGCTAGTGGGCAGTTTCCTGTCTTCTAGAGCTGTCAGCGTTCTACTTGAGAGTGCAAACTCATTTTAATAACAGCCCAAGCAAAATAAAATTAGAAAGGTGAGTCTGCCGGGGAGAAAATCATATATTGCAAGTCAAAGGCAAGTGCACACTATTTTTAGATTCTGCATTGTAGGGGGTTATCTCCATTCCCAGCCCCTCCCCAGCCCCCAGACTTGCCTTGCTCCTGCGTTGGTACTGAGAGTCAGTGCGGCACACACACATCCGGGGCACACACGTACCTTGACAGCGCTCCACTTAGCTCACTGCCTCCACCGCCCACCTAAGGCGCACAGGGGAAATGGAATCACATTTGTATCATTCCTCTGAATGAAGACTTCTCTATTAGTCACCACCAGCCTGGCTGGGCCCCTGGTGGATAGTATCATCCCTGCTATGAGGTGTACCAAAATAAATGGCTTTTGAGGTACCATGGGGAAATACGCTGAGACTCACATACAATTAAAACAGTTATTAATACTTGCATTGTTCCTGGGATGTGGGTGTGCATGACACCTACCTTTTCCCCTTGGCTGGAGCAAAACAAGAGAACATATGTTCTCATTGCCAGGGCTCTCAGCTGCAGACCTCAAGAGGCATGGTAAGTGTGAGGCCATACTCAGCCCTCCTCCAAGTGGCTTCCAGTCCTCCCAGCCACCCTGCTAAGCCTAGCCGTGGTGGAGAGCTGGATGTCTGAGTTACAACCATGAGATTTTGTTTCCTGATTTTTTATTTGGGTTTAATTTTTAAAAAATTTTATTTATTTATTTGCAAGCAGAGATACATGGAGAGAGATAGAAGAGAGATAGACAGAGAAAGAATGGGCACACCACGGCTTCTAGCCACTGCAAATGAGCTACAGATGCATGTGCCCCTTGTGCACCTGCCTTACGTGGGTCCTGGGGAATCGAACCTGGGTCCTTTGGCTTCACAGGCAAATGCCTTCATCCCTAAACCATTTCTCCAGCCCTAAAAAAAAAAAAAAAAAAAAAAAAAATTAAATGAGCATGTGAGAAGGTGACACTAAGGTGGCAGTTATAAAGACACTATCCTACCATGTTGGATTGCAGAGAGGCAAAGGAACAGATGTGAGGGCTTTTGAGCTTTACGGGGGAATCGTCTGAGGATGACAATGACATTTAAAATAAATTTTATTTATTTATTGAGAGAGAGAAAGAGAAAGACAGAAAGGAAGAGGCAGATAGAGAGAAATAGAGAATGGGCAGGCCAGGGCCCAGATGCATGCCCTTCCCTGTGTATCTGGCTTACATGGGTCCCGGGGAACCAATCCAGGTCCTTAGGCTTTGCAGGCAAGCACCTTAACCACTAAGCCATTTCGCCAGCCCCGACAATGACATTTTTCTCTTTCTTTTTGGTAAATTTCATTAACATCAACCTGACTAGCTGGCTCCCTATGTTTTGTCTTTTTCCTCGTTCCCTGCTTCTCTCCCTAGCTCTTTCCTTTTCCTTTTCCCTTTCTTCTTTGCTCCCTTCTTCTTTCCTTTCTTCTCTCCACTTCCTTTCTTTCTTTTCCTCTCATTCTAATCGTTCCTCATAGGCATCAGGAACATGAACTTGTCTCTTCTGTGATCCTAGACAGGTTGCCTACTTTTCTAAGCCTCCGTTTCCTGCTTTGTGGGATGGGGAAATGTTACTTCTGAGGAGGAAACTGGTTAAGGCGAGGCAGAATGAGCCAAGGCTTGCCTCGGAGTGTGTGCTATGATAGGGAAGGTGGGCCCGTTGATACTCTCTTCTTCATCGTGGTTTCTTTTCCCTCCCAACTCTTTCTCCAGCTGACTCTAGGCACAAGCAGCTGGCCTAGGTTATGGCCTCATTCTGCTAGAAGTCTCTGCCCTTAGGGCCCCACAGTCCGGTAGGGTGACAGTCTCACTTCCTCCACTAAGCAAGGGAAACCTTGCTTTCCAGGTCTTGGAGAAGGTCCCGAGTAAGCAGAAATTCCTATTTTGAGTGTTGATGATAAATTGGACTGATGGGGCTAAAATCTACTTCCCATGGCATAGGAAACGGGAGAGAGTGCCCAGCAGGAGCCTAAATCAAAGACAGCGATCTGAATAGCAGACAAAAGAATTTCAAGGAGAGGAAGAAGAAAACTGATCCTTGCCGCTCCCCTTAGAGATGCGGTTGGGTGGTGCAGGCAGCCTGGATGAAGTGGAGATGAAATAGCCCTGGGGTGATTCAGACTTAGAGACTTGAGCTCCCAGCAATAAGCCTTCAGAACGCCTACTTTGCATAATGGCGTTCCACATTCTGCGCAGGCCCCGGCCTCGGTTCCCATTGGTTACAGGCTCATCACTGCCCACCCCCAAGCTCCAGATCCTGAGCCCCCCGCCCCCCGCCTTTTTTTGCATCTTCATGGCTGGAGCCACAACACTACTGCAGTCCCATTTTCAGAGAAACTGCAAATTTTGTGCTGCTAATTTAAGAAACCTCCAAATTCAAACTTACGAAGCAGACAAATGAGGAGGTAGCTATTTGCATTCCATAAGGCTTCTCATTTTACAATAGGGGTGAGCCGCAAGCTTCGTTTAGCAGTGGGCTTCTTGTAGGTCATTCTGGGGTCGGTTTATACTTGACGAGCTTTTGGGAGAGATACATGAAAATTTAGGACCACTGGTGAGGTCCTCACACAAATGAAAACAAAACACCTCTGATATTATAATGAAACTCAAGGGGAAGTACTGTTTGACACACATAGCCTTGATAATTACACAGTGTCTTGAAAGCTATACTAAATATTCTTTCGTTACTCTATGCAACACAACTACTATGGGTACCTACTATGTGTCAGGAAACGTTCTATACGACATAGGCTTTGCTGTCAAGCTTCTGGGAAAGGTAAACCAGCACTGGTGCGGCATGGGGACTGCAAGCACACTGGAAGAAGGCGTAGCTCAGGCTGGAGGGCCAGCAGTCAGGAATGGCTTCCTAGCAGAGGCAAAGTTTAATGGCTTCTGAAAGGATGAGTGCTGTCCCAGCAGAGGGAACAAGCCACAAGAAGAGTCATGTTATAGGGGACTTCAGTGGCTGGTGCAGGGAGGTGTAAGTGTGGGACTAGCCAAGGTTTTCTGAGCCTCAGCGAGTACTCTGAACTTCTCCCAACATCACTGTGGGTTACTGGATGCTGGTAGGGGACCAGAATTTTAGAGACATTCATAGGGCAGGGGTGTGGTACTTTGAATGCGATAGATAAATGTATGCCCCCCCATACACTCAGGTGGTATTTTTTTAGTATATTTTATTTATTTGAGAAAGAGAAAGAGAGAGAGAGAATGAGCATACCAGGGCCTCTAGCCACTGCAAACAAACTCCAGATGCATGCGCCCCATGCGCATCTGGCTTACGTGGGTCCTGGAGAATCAAACCAGGGTCCTTTGGCTTTGCAGGCAAATGCCTTAACTACTAAGCCATCTCGCCAGCCCTAGACTCGGGTGTTTTATTAAAATGACACTTGTACATTGGGTCTCCAGAAATCTGGCTGTAGGAGGTGCCACTGGGGGCGGATCCTGGAGTCCAACCCTAAGGTATGTTTGGGGGAGAATCTGGGTTCCAGCCCACAGGTGTGGAGAGAGCAGTATGAGTTCTGGGGTTCATGCTTGCTTGTTTTTGGTGTTTTCTGGCTGTTTGGTGTTTTCTCTCTGCTTGGATGTATGAATGGGAGCCAACTTCTTCTGCCACTGATAGAACATTCTCTGGGTTTGTAAGCTGAAATAAACCCATTCCTCACATAAACTGTGTCCAGTTGGATGTTCATCCCAGCAATGTGAAGTGTCCAGAGCCTGGAGAAGTGCTGGGAAAAGGATGGCGAGCCCGGCTTCCATACCAGACAAGATGACTGAGTCCTTGAGGCTGTCACCAGGCCAGCACAGACAACACCACAGCCCATGGCTGCCGTGCATCCTTTGTGCGCCAGGCATACATTTGTTAGGGGCCCAGGTAACCTGAAAGTTGTGATAATTCTGCCCAGGTGACATCCCAGGACATTTGGGTTACTGGCACTGAGGGTAGGAATAGGAAAATGAAGACTTCTCTGAAGCTGCAAGCCTGCCCCGGACTCTGCCCGGTGACAGGTGAGGAGGGAGAGGCGAGCAGGCACCACGTGCAAAGGGCTGAGGGGGCTCCTTAGGTGACTTGGCGATTGGAAGCAAGCGCCCTCCACTCCACTGCCACCGCTCCTCACTCCCACAACCCCGCTTCCTCCTCCTTCCCCATGCATCTCATCACACCCTGCGTTCTGCGACAGGTATTGAACTATTTCTCAGAAGTGTTAATTGGGATTTTTAATTGACCATAAGCAGGCTATCAAAGCATGTTTGTCTCTCGATGCTGTTTATCCTCTGGGGATGGGCCCCACCTAGGGTAGTGGCCACACTCAGCATGCATGTGTTCTCCGCCCACCCCTGACACCCGCTCTCCCCTCTCCTTTTTCAGTTTGGCCTCATTTAAAGATACGAGAAAAAGAGGAGCACTGTCTGTGTCTCAGGGTGCCAGTGACTCCTGGTAGAGATCCCCTGGTACACACCATTGTTAGCATACAGTAGAAAGGGGCTGGGGAGGAGTCGTGTGAGAGCGACTCGCCTGGGCCGTGGTCGCTGCCCTGTTTCTCCACACTCACCCACTCTGTGGGCATACATCCTAGGAACGTGTTTGCCACCAGGGAGCTATCAGTTACCGAGCAAAGCAGGTCAGGCTGCAGCTAGTTGGCCTCACACATCCTGTATCTGACCCCAGGCTGGCCTTGGGCCAGGAGCTGCTGCTTCTCTGGGCAGATGATGGAATTGTCTGGGATGTCCCAGGCCAAGCGCTGCTGTCCAGGGGGCTCTGGATGTAAGGGTTGTTTGGGCATGAAGGAGGAAGAGGAAGCAGGGAGGTCCAGTTGACAGAAAGATGCTAAAGTTGGTTTCAAGTATCTCAACCTTTCTGGACATCGGTTGGTATCTTAAGACAGATTCTGCCCACTCTCCTTTACAAGGTTGCTCCCAAACTTAAAAACACGGAGGACATTTTCGAGCACTGTTAGGATGTTAACTCACTTATTCTTCAAATGCATATTGAGCAGTTGCCGAGCACTCTTCTAGGCCCCTAATGTATTGAATTAAATATAACCAGACTTCCAAAGCCCTTTCCCAACTCAAGAACTTCCCAAGTAAAAGGACAGCACACAGGTGTCACATCTCGTTATTAAGTGTCCAACCATTCACCAAAGCTGAGTATGTCTGTTGTCATATTTTTTTTAAATTTTTTATTTATTTGAGAGCGACAGACACAGAGAGAAAGACAGATAGAAGGAGAGAGAGAGAATGGGCGCGCCAGGGCTTCCAGCCTCTGCAAACGAACTCCAGACGCGTGCACCCCCTTGTGCATCTGGCTAATGTGGGACCTGGAGAACCAAGCCTCGAACCGGGGTCCTTAGGCTTCACAGGCAAGCGCTTAACCGCTAAGCCATCTCTTCAGCCCTTAGGCCAGCTTTTTTAAAAAAATGCTCATTTGGCCTCTAGAAATGATGGAGAAGGCAGGCCCTGTGGGCAGTGAGCTGCACAGGAGGTCTGGGTATGTGTGTGTGGAGGATTGCCGTGTGTTCTCCAAGAAGCCCCTTTTGGATTCAATGAGATGTGCAGCTGATTTGTTTGGAGAAAGTTCTATGGCAGCTAAAGTGGGGAGGGAGCAAAAGTAGACTTCAGATTCCATGTGGGTGTGGCCCCTGGAAAAGGAGAGGGGAAGGATGGGAGGGGTGGGCAGGAGGAGCTACAGGCCAATCTATAGCTCAGGGAGTTTCAACTAGTGGAGGGCAAGTCCACGGGCAAGGATGAGACCTCCAGAGCCCCGTGAAAGCAATGGAGGTCTAGCCCAGTGTCTCAGAATTCCCACCATGGAAACACGAGGCTTTGTGAATGGGAGGGTATTACCCTGCTGGAGGCAGCCAGCCATCACACTCCTCAAAGCCTGATCTGGTACACAGGAGTCCAAGCAGCCTACTCCATGGTCTTCTTGCCCTGTTTTCCAACATCCCTTCCCTTGTGGCTTTGGGCATCTCTACCCCTGTGCTCTGGAGTGTCCTTATTAGACCAAAATTCTCATTCTTAACCCGTTCCTCTAGACCACATTCCTCTTCCTATGGGAGATGGAGTTGAGTATCCTTAGCTGTGGGCTGGGTGATCATTCCTGTGGATATCCACCAAGGCCAAGGCCTTCCTCACTGCCACTTTAGGGAGCCTGAGCCCTGCCCTTTTTGCCTCATTGTTGTTGGCCAAATCTTGATGCTTGCTGCCTGTCCCTCTCCTCTCATTGCTGGCTACACCAGTGCCTGCCTCTCCCTCCTTGGGACATGCCATCCTGTACCTCTTTCCCCGATGGATGTCATCTAGGTGGCTATGCAAATTAAAAAAATCAAGCTCAAGTTTTAAATATTTTTATGTATTTATTTTCCAGCAGAAGGAGGGAGAGAGAGAATGGATGTGCCAGGGCCTCTAGCCACTGCAAACAAATTCCAGATTCATGCATTACTTTGTGCATCTGGCATACGGGTGAATCAAACTCGAATCGCTAGGCATTGCAGACAAGCACCTTAACTGATGAGCCATCTTTTCAGGCCCCAAGCTCAAGTTTTAGGAGTCATGGTGAGCTGGTGACTCTTCCTTTTAGTGTTTGAGGTGAAGAAGCTTCTGGAGAGCCCTGGAGAGTGTGTGTGTAAGCCAGACATAGTGATGCATGCCTTTAATCCCAGCACACGAGAGACAGAGGTAGGAGGATCACCATGAATTTTGAGGCCATCCTGAGGCTACATAGTGAATTCCAGGCCAGCCTGGACCACAGCGAGACCCTACCTTGCAAACCCTGCACCACCACAAAAAGAGCGCATGTGCGCACTAGTGGAAAACTAGGGGTGGGGTGGGGTGGAGGGGTGCCTCCTGCTTCCTGCCAGGATGCATTCCTACAGCCTGCCAGGGTGTGCAAAGAGTGATGCACAGGGCAGAGGGACCAGAGTTTGTAAAACATCAGGCCTTGAAACAACCCAATTCCAAAATGGGCTGAGCGGAGAGTTCATGAGGAAGAAATAAAAATGGCCAATCAAGCTAGGTGTGGTGGTGCACACCTTTAATCTCTGCACTTGGGAGGCAGAGGTAGGAGGATCACTGTGAGTTCAAAGCCACCCTGAGACTACCTAGTGAATTCCAGGTCAGCCTGGGCTAGAAAAACCAAAACAAACAAAAAGCCAATTAAGCTGGGAGTAGTGTCGCACACCTTTAATCCCAGAACTTGGGAGGCAGAGATAGGAGGATCACTGAGTTCGAAGCTGGCTTGAGACTACATAGTGAATTCCAGGTTAGCCTGGGCTACAGCGAGACCTATCCTGAAAAAGCAGAAACAAAACAAAATAAAGAGGCCAATCAGGAAATGAAAGACACACCACCCCATGGAAGGTAAATCAAAACCATCATAAAGTAATACCCATGCCCCTGGTCTGGAAGATGACAAGTGTTGTCAAGGATGTGGAGAAAACAGAAACCCTGGTATACTCTTGGTCAGAATATAAAATGCTGGACGTGGTGGCGCACACCTTTAATCCCAGCACTCAGGAGGCAGAGGTAGGAGGATCACCATGAGTACGAGGCCACCCTGAGACTCCATAGGGAATTCCAGGTCAGCCTGAGTTAGAGTAAGACCCTACCTTGAAAGAAAAAAAAAAAAAAGAATATAAAACTCTGTGGCCCTTGGTGGGGAGATGGCTCAGCAAGTAAGACACTTGCTGCTCAAGCCTGAATACCTGGGTTCAATCCTCAGCTCCTATGTAAAAAACCAGAAGCTATAGTGGGTTCTGTAATCCTGCCCAGTGATGGCGAAATGGGAGGCAGAAGAAGGAGTTCCTGAAAGTTCTTGGCAACAGCAACAAAAAAGAACAGGAGCAGAGTGAGATGAAGAGAAACCTTGCCTCAAATATGAAGAAATCACCAAGATATACCCAAAAGCTGTCCCCCGACTGCTGTGTGCACACTGTGGTGTGTACACATTGGCCGCAGCTGCTTCGCTTTCCCAGCAGCAAAAACAAGATAGACCCTGTCTCAAACACATAGTGTAGAAATGCACACCCACCGATACACAAAATAAATAATAAAGAAAGAAAAAATCCATGCAGCCCTGACCAAAAATAGCATGCAGTTTCTAAAAATAACTCGAACACACAATCCAGCATTTCCAATTTTGGCTATCTATCCAAAAGAATTGACAGCAGTCTCTAAGAGCTACCCGAACCTTCACGTCCAGAGCAACTGTATTCACAATAGCAAAAGGTAGAACTAACACAAGTGATCATGATGCAAAATGGATAAACAAAATGTATGCCTTCACTGAAATATTATTCAGTCTTAAAAAGGGCACGTGCTAAAACATAGATGAACCCTAAAGGCACGGTGCTCTGTGAAATCAGGCATCACAAAAGGACAGACAGTGTGTGCTTTCACTTCTGTGAGGCACCTACAGTTGTCAGATTCAGAGACAAAAAGTGGAGTGAAGATTTCAGAAGGGCAGTGAGGGCAGGGAGGAGGAGGCAGCCATTGTTTAATGGACACAGAGGTTTAGTTTGTGAGATGAAGAGATGAAGAGTGGATGGGTGGTGATGGTGGCCCACAAACATGAGTGTGGGCTGGAGTGATGGCTCAGCGGTTAAGGTGCTTGCCCTGGGTTTGACAACCCAGTACCCATGTAAAGCCAGATGCACAGTGTTCCATTATCTGGAGTTCATTTCTAGCAGCTGGAGGCCCTGGAGTGTCCATTCTCTCCCTCCCTCCCTCCCTCCCTCCCTCTCTCTCTCTCTCTCTCTCTCTCTCTCACACACACACACACACACCTTAAAATAATATTCAAAAAGCAAATAAATAATAACAAAAGCCATGAGTATGCTTAGTGCCACAGAACTGTGAATTTAAAAATAGTCAATTCAGGCTGGAGAGATGGCTTAGTGGTTAAGGCACTTGCCCATAAAGCTGATGGACCTAGGTTCGTTTCCCCAGGACCCACGTAAAGCCAGATGCACAAGGTGGTGCATGCGTCTGGAGTTCATTTTCAGTGGCTAGAGGCCTTGGCGCGCCCATTCTCTCTCCCTCTCCCTCCCTCCCTCTTTCTCACATAATAATAAATAAAGTACATTATAGGGCTAGGGAGATGGCTGAGGTTAAGGTGCTTGTTCTGCAAGCTGACTGGAGTTTGGATCCCCAGCACCTATGTAAAGCCAGACACAAAGTGGTGCACGTGTTAGTAATCCCAGTGTGACTGCAGCAATGCAACGTGGAACTGGGAGAATTCTGAAGCTTGCAGTCCGGCTAGCTTGACTTTCCCAGCAGCAAAAACAGCGAGAGACCCTGTCTCAAACAAGGGGAAAAGACAGTATCCACAAGCCATAGATCATTACCCTGAGGGTGTCCCCTGACCCCCACAGGCACACCATGGCACACATGCCCATACACACACAAAGAGTAAACTAATAAGTTATGCATTAGGTTTAATACAAAGATTTTATTGAAAACAAGTCATGGTTTACCCTAAGAGAAGACAGAGAAATTGATTGTCCCCAAGTTTGCATCTTTACTTTGCTTTAGCCATTAATCAAGGCACGCCCCATCCAGAAACAAAGTCCTGAGCACAGGCTGGGAACCCAGAGGACTGCCCCCGGCACCTTGCAGAACAGGAACTGGGGGTGGCAGCTGGGAACAGAAGTTGGTCAAATCTAGGCTCTGTGCTGTGTGGTCTAAGGTCTTCGTTTGAGGGACAGTGCTAATAACAGTGTGGCTGTGGGGAAACAGCACATAGATGGCTCTTGTTAAATGTTAGGTCCCCTATTAGAGTCTGTGGGGGAGTTGGGGCTCACAGGCTGTTTAAATGCCAGCGGCTGCCTCTGACGACAAGGGAGGTTGTACTCTTAATGGGCGAGCATGGAGGATGTCCTTTTCCCAGGGGTTGGGCAGGAATTTACATGTTGGAAGTGAGTGTGACAGTGAGCCCTGGGCTTGAGGTTCTAACCACGGCAGATTAGTGTCACACCCCCACCCCGTGCACGTGATGATCACTTGCTAGGACAGTGATTAAACCGGTGTTCTGAGCCAGGCGCTGCGGGAGGCACAGGCCAGAGGAGCCCAGGCTGAGCATCTATGAATGATCCTCAGCTCTTGTCACACCCTTTAGGAAATCATCCTCAAAGAGCCCATGTTAGTTCATGGCTTCCATCGTGCACACCTGGGTACTCCTGTCTTCTATCTACCCGACTCTCAGCAGCCACTTCAGTCTTTTCCTCTCTCCACACCCCACACCAGCTGGCCCCTCTCTGCAGGTGTGGGCACCCGAAAATAGACCACTGAAGAAGAGGTCAGGCCCAGCCAAGTAGGTCAGCCTCACTTTCCCAGCCACTGTCTCCCTAGTGGTTTTGGGGCTACCTGAAAAATAAACACAGTCAACCGTGGGCTAATCTTCGTGTTTTAACAGTCCCATGTTGTCTAGAACATTCCTTTACCATGAGGAATAACCCCTTAACTTTTCATCCTTACCTACTTCCCCTTTTCTTTTTTGGTTTCTTCTAAGTTCGAATCTGCTCGTGATGTTTAAAGATGTTTTCCAAGGTCTCCTCCAATGACCCTGCTAAGTTTCTGGGATTTTCTAACATGTATTGAACTTCTGTTGTATGTTCTAAATGCCTCACATATAGTACCACACTAAATATTGTCCACATAATGAGGCTGTTATTATCCCCATTTGCGAGTTGAAGAAGCTGAGACTGAGAGACTTAAGAACTCCCTCAGGACCACAGAGTGTGAGTGGTGGAACAGGATTCAAACCCAGTCTCATTCCGGCCACCCAAGCCTCTCCGCATCAGAGGTGTCCCCGGTGGCTTCTCCAGGCCACCTCCAGTGCTGCTCATTCTCTGGATCTCTCTGTCCCTTCTCAGTGCTGTGACACTTGACCTTTGCTCCATGGTCCCACACTCTCCTAGCTGCTTCTTGTTTTTTTTTTTTTAATTTTTTTTGTTTTATTTTTACTTATTTATTTGAGAGTGACAGACAGACAGAAAGAGAAAGAGGCAGATAGAAAGAGAGAGAATGGGCACGCCACAGCCTCCAGCCACTGCAAACGAACTCCAGATGCATACGCCCCATTGGGCATCTGGCTTATGTGGGTCCTGGGGAATCAAGCCTCAAACCAGGGTCCTTAGGCTTCATAGTCAAGCACTTAGCTGCTAAGCCATCTCTCCAGCCTTGCTTCTTGTTTTTTTTTTTTTTTAAAGTACTTATTTGTGTGAACATGTGGGGGTGTGTGTGTGTGTGTGCGCATACACACACACGCGCACCAGGGTCTCTTGTCTGTCTTTATGTGGGTGGCTTGTGAATTGGACCCTAGGCCAGCAGGTTTTGCAAGCAAGAGCCTTTAACTACTGAACCGTCTCCTCAGTCTCCCCCTTCTAGCTTCTTGAGACATCTGAATCAGTTTTTGAGCTCTCTTATCTTTTTCAAAAGATGTTTTTGTTTTTATATTTTCATGCATTTGCAAGCATAGAGAGAGAGAGGGGGGGGAAAATGGGCATGCTGGGGTTTCTTGCCTCTGTAAACAAACTCCAGGCACATGTACCACTTTGTGCATCTGGCTTTATGTGGTTACTGGGGAATTGAACTCAGGTCATCAGGTTTTGCAAGCAGGTATCTTTAATCACTGAGCCATCTCTCCAGGCCCCTTTTCTTTATCTCTTGGCTCTCTGGTGTGTTGTCCACTCCTTTATTTTTATGTGTTTAATACTGGGGATTGAGCTTATGGCTTCATACATGCTAGGCAAGCACTCAACCACTGAGCTACCTCCTGACTCTGTTTTCACTTTTGTTTTTCAAGATAGGACCTCACTGTAGCTCAGGCTGCCCTGGAATTCACTATGTAGTCTCAGGATGGCCTTGAACTCACAGCAGTCCTCCTATCTCTGCCTCCTGAGTGCTGGGATTAAAGGTGTGGACCATCATGCCTGGCTTGTTTTCACTGTTTTGAGATAGGATCTCCCTACGTTGTCTAGGCTGGTCTTGAACTCACTGTGTAGTTCACAAAGACCTTGAACTTGCATTCCTCCTCCATCCGCCTCCTGAGTAGCTGGGGTTTGGGGCCCACAGCCAAGCCCGGCTGTGTTGTTCACTTTTAATTCTGATCATTCTTGTACTCTGAATGTTCTAGTGTCCTGCAGCTTTGAGCATGCTCACCACACCTCCAAAAGAGCTGACAACTTCCCTCATTTCAGATCTGTTGTTGCTTCTTTCTTCCTTTGATTGATTAGCACAGTCATCGTCCATCTGGTCACTGACGACCGAAGCACAGAAGCTGGAAAACATCCTCTGTGATGTCTCTCTCTCCTTCCTGATTCCCACGGATAAACAAGTCCTCTCCAGTTGGCCTTCTCACTAGTTGTGGACTTCCTGCTCTATCTTGATTCTTGCTGTCGCTGTTCATGATTGGGACTTTGTACTATTTCCTTCAAACTCTTATTGTCTTGGTTCTTGTATTTTCCCTGTAATCCGTTCACTAGATAACAGCCAGTTGCCTAAAGCCTGGGCTGTCATGGTGTCCCAAAAGTTCCGTCTTCCAGTCATCTAGAGGCTGAAGATAAGGTCCTCAGCAGGTGTTGGAGGCCATCACAAGCTGGTTCCAGGGGATGTCTGGCTTCATCTTCAAAAACACACTACACCTATCACTCAGTGCCCTAGACCTTTTTCATGGCAGAGATTCACAGGTCTGGAAGTAGTTCATACCCTCATGCCTGCCCCACACAACAGGTGGATTGAGATTCATCTGTCCCACACTGCTTTGCTTAACCTCTGCAACCAGAAGGGGTGCTTCCCTCCTCTGGGTTCCCATCCCTTTGGTCCAAGCCATGCTTAGTCGTTCAAAGAAGTGGCTGTGTCTTCTTGGCTGGTTGGCGTGGGGCCTAGCTTTTCACTGCTGTGGCCTTCCAGAGCCTGGCACTTGGCATGAAGTAGATGGCATGGCACAGTGGTACATTGTAAGTGCTCCATATGTGCTAGTTTTTATTCATTTATTTTTAAAAAATATTTATTTATTTGAGAGAGGAAAAGAGGCAGAGTGAGTGACAGAGAGAGAGGGGGAGAGAGAGAGAGAGAGAGAGAGAGAGAGAGAGAGAGAGAGAGAGAGAGAGAATTGGCATGCCAGGGCCTCCAGCCACTGCAAATGAACTTTAGATGCATGCGCCACCTTGTGCATTTGGCTTATGTGGGTCCTGGGGAATTGAACCATAGTCCTTTGGCTTTGCATGCAAGCACCTTAAGTGCTAAGCAATCTCTCCAGCCCTAGTTTTTTTTTCTTATTTTTTAATTTTTAGTTTATTTTCATTTATTTGAGAGTGACAGACAGAGAGAGAAAGAGGGAGAGAGAGAGAGAGAGAATGGGCACACCAGGGCCTCCAGCCACTACAAACGAACTCCAGATGCATGTGCCACCTTGTGCATCTGGTTTATGTGGATCCTGGGGAATCAAGCCTTGAACCGGGGTCCTCAGGCTTCACAGGCAAGCACTTAACTGCGAATCCATCTCTCCAGCCCTAGTTTTTCTTTATTTTGATACACAAGTACAACAGGCTTCAGGAGGTTATAAATGGACACATATCTTAATTTTCAGTAAAGTGTAAAAAGTGCCTAAAAGCTGCAAGAGGAGGATGCCCCTGTCCTTTGTGCTGAGTAAGCCATGTTCCATTTAGGTATTTTTTGAGACAGGGTGTCATGTAGCCCAGGCTGACCTTAAACTCACTATGTAGTTGAGGATGACCTTGAACTCCTGTTCTTGTTGCCTCCACCTCCCAAGTGCTAGGATCACAGGTGGATGCCACCATGCCAAGTTAATGAGGTGCTGGGGATCCAACTCAGGGCTTCATGCATATGCTAGGCAAGCATTCTACCAACTGAGCTACAGTCCCAGCCCCAGCATCGAGAAAAGGACTCAAATGACTCTGGTCAAAACTGCTCTGTTGTTTGCATAGGGACCCTGGACTGAAGGAAAACAAAACTTGGTGGCTCAGGGTAATTTTATTTGAAAAGGCTGTTAACAAGGTCTCCCATGGTGTCTTTGTGGACTAGGCTATGCTTGATTATTCATTGTAATTCACTGTTCAGTGAGAAGAAACTTCAGGTCCATCCAATCTAACTCTCTCCTATTGCAGATGAGAGAACTGACATCTCAAAGCAATCTTTTCTACAGAAAATGTAACTTATCCGAAGTATAGCTAGGAGTTTGGGTGGTGGCTATGCGAGTAAGCTCTTGTGATACAAGTATGAGAATTTGGGTTCGGATTCTCAGAATCCATATAAAATTCTGGGCATGGTGATGTTTGCATGTTCACAGAGTTCCCTCACCCAGCAGTCCTTCTGGGTAGTTATGATTGCAACGTTCTGAGTATAGCTGACCCTGTGTCCTTGTAGCAGAATAATATCCCTGGGATAAAAGGTGACATAGGTGATCTTGAGGGTCCCTTCTGGTGATTAGCTTATGGTTTTGATTATTCTGATCATAGAAGCACAGCACCCAGGATCCTATAACCTATAAATGGTGATGTTTGCCTGTAATGCCAGCAGTGGGAAGGTAGAGACAGGTAGATTCCTAGTACTTGCTGGCTGGCTTGTCTGGCTGGGGAAAAGACTCAGTGGATAAAGTGTTTGCCACGAAAACCCGAGTACCTGAGTTTGGATCCCCAAACCTCACATAACCAAACACCACAGCATGAACATCTGTGCTCCCAGTGTACCCACTATGAGAAGGGAAACAGAGACAAGAGAATTGACCTGAAGTTCACTGGCCAGCTATCCCAGCAAATGCTGTGGTGAATGAGAGACCCTTCCTCAAACAAGGTGCAAGGTAAAGGCCAAGACTTGATACTGTCCTCCGACCCCGCTGCACACACATTCACGCACACATGGAAAGGTGGACAGCGACTGAGGAAGACACCTGATATCTACCTCTGGCCTACACACATGCACACGTACCCTCACCGCACACTCATGTGCCCACATACATGCACACATACACCACAACCATATGCAAATATATGCAAAAATAGAAGCCTAATGGTGGGGATGGGGGTGAGGATCTGTTTCTCCAGCTCTGGAACCTTTGCTACCCAAGGATCTTCCCAGAGCAAGCCTGCCTAAAGAGTGTTCCAGGGAGAGCCAGTGTAGACCCGGAGAAGTCGGTCTGAGGCTGTGCTGTGGGACTTCATCCTTGCCCCTTGTGTAAGTCAGCAAGCTCTGGAGCCAAGCCACAAAGCATGCTTTTCAAGTAAGAGCACGTTATAGAAGGATGGTCGCTCTGCGGGACTCCAGAATCATCTGAAATGCGTTTCAGGTGGTAACATGGAGCTGAAAGGGAAGAGATGAAGCTTAATGGGGATAAATGGGAAGTCGTGCACCGAGGTTTCCAAAAACTCAATTCTGCAGGTAGAGTCTTGGGGACAGTTGACCTGAAGGAGGTTTGGAAAAGGTCTCAGCAGATAATGAAAGTATCTTCAGGCATCCTGATTGCTGAGATGGCCTTTGTAAGGTGCTGTGATCATTTTTGGACTGAATGAATAAAAGCGAGACCCTAAACCAGATGAACGAGTGCTTCCTCTCCTGTGCCCTGGGCAGGGCATATGGAAGCCCAGCACCAGGGCTGAGGCTTTGACTGACTGAACCCATGGGAAGGCTGGGATTCAGGATAGTGAGGGGTTGGGAATGCTGTCACATGAGAACAAAATGTTCTGGAAAACATGAGCTGTTACTTTGGGGAAAATTTCTGAAGCTAGCATATGAAGGGGAGGTCCCTAGCTCCACACACTCCAAAGGACAGAACTTGGAGGCTGTAAGGTATCCAATTTTGGTGCCAGAAAGGAGAGACATGTTCACTGGGTTCCTTCACCCAGCAGGCCTTCTGTGTAGGTTATGAATATCTTGGCATGTTCTGTTAGCCCTGGGTCTTGGCAATGGAATGGTTCCCCTGAGGAGAAAGGTGACGCAGATGATCTTGAGACTCCCTTGTGGTGATTAGCCTCTGTTTTTTTTTTTTTTTTTTTTTAACAGAAGCACAGCATCCAAGATCCTATAATATATAAAACCAGACCAACCAACATCTAGACACAACTCACCTCAGGTGGGCAATGTTCTAGCCTCAGTGTGTTGGGGAGGGGAAGAGAAAGGGAAATATAACCAGGTAGATTTTTTTTTTCCTGATGGATCTCAGAGAAAATCCACCTTGGACTCAGAGCAAAACAGTGAGGGAGAAGGCGGGGACAGGCGGAAGAGGTGTTGCCTCTGTGTTTGGTCAGTGAGCTCACTTCAGATAAACGGGACTGATGTAGCACCATGAGGATGCCAAGGTGGTGGGGGAAGCAGGAGAGCAGCAGGAAGAAGCCCATCTAGGGACTGCATCAAGAGCAGCGTAGCCTTAGGAAATGATCGCTGCATGATCCCTCCACAACGCACCTTAAAGTCTTCACACCCCCTTAGGCCCGGCTCTCAGCCGAAATGGACTTATTTATTTTTAATAGACACCATTTGAGGTTGTTGTGTTTTCAAAGGCTGATGTACTCCTAAGTACTTTTCATTCTCATAGGTTTGTTTTTTTTAGTTCTTTCTGAGCAATGATGCTGAACTGGGGTTGGGTGAAAGGCGGTCCTTCAAAGTCTGCCATGGCCTCACTGACCAGAGGGTGGGCCCCACTCCCATCTCAGAAAAGCAACGAATGTGGGAGATGAAAGCCGTGAGCAGAGCACCCTGGGGACAGGAGGTGGAGCAGAAGTCAGGACAAATGGCCCCTCTTGCCCCTCCCCTGCTCCTTTCCTGAACATGTAGCATCGATGTAGTCATGGCTTTTAAACAACATTACACACACTTGTCGTCCAAGATAAAATGTTATTAAGATTAAATGCCGAGCAGGGAACGAATCCGACTTCCCACTGTCATATTTCAGCCTTGGTGAGTGATTGCATTTCGGTAGCCCCAGCTCCTAAGCAGGGAAACGGCATTATTATCATTAATAAGCCCATAATGGGGAAGAGAAATTACAAACATTTCTGCAACAAGCAGCCCTCCAATGTTAATATTTTATGAGCACACAGAGAAGTCTGCAACTGAATGTAAATGGCAGAATTATACGTAACCCTAATGTAAACATGCATAATTGGGTTGCACTGGGGGAATGGGGAGAGGGAGGCTGGTGGTGATGGACCAGTGGTGGCATTTGGGTCCCCAGAGGCAGAAGGTCAGATCCCAGAAGTACCTCTATCATCCAGACTCATTGCCTCCCATCCCTTGTGTCTGCAGAGTGACCCCATCTCTCTTAGACCCCATGGGCAGTGAGACTGCCTCTTTGCTTCCACACATCACTCACCACCCTTGGTGGTGGGGCATTTGGAAAGATAATTCTTATCCTAATATCACTTCCTGGGGACTTTCAAATTTGTTCATGTGTAGGTTTTTTCTCAAAGTGTAGTCTGTCCATCTGTAAGACAGAGACCTCTTCTAGTCTCTTAGACATTGCCAATATGTGAGTCCCAGGAACCCTAAGGAGACTTTGGATGGGTTGTTTTGGCTTGTGATTTATAGGCCCTGGAGCCCTTACTTTAGACCAACTTTGCCATGGAGATCCAGTGAGTCAGAGAGCTGCCCTGACTGAAGCAGGGTGGTGGGCAGAGCCCTTCTTCTCCTAGACTGTCTTCTCTCAGGGGCAGCACTCCTGGGAAACATATGGAAGGAATTACTAAAAGATTTCCTTCTGTTTCTCAGGGCTCAAACTGGGTCCAGAGAATGTGAGACCCCTCTGATGCATGGATCAGAGCCCCAGTCCCCTGCTTTTCAGAGAGCTGCACAATATTGCTGGAGTGGTGGTGGTGACCGGGCTGGTAACCTTGGACAAATCTCACTGCCTTTGTGAACCTCACTTCTCCATCTGGAAGAAAAGATGAATGGAGTTGAGTAGGGGATCTCTACACTCCATCCAGCTCTGAAACCCAAAAGGTAGACAGTCCCTGAGGAAATTCTGCGGTCCGCTGCAGACCTCCCATGCAGTTGATGCTTAGAAGCTGGAAGGGGCAGCTGGAGGAGAACCTCGGATGCTTTTGCACTTTGTGAAGCTGATTAGTCACTTTTCAGGCCAGCCTGAGCTCTGCCCTTGGCCTGAAACTTACTAGGGCAAAGGCCTTCCCTTGGCTGAGTGTGTAATGGGTTTTGAGAGCAAAGGGCTTGAAGTGATCATCGGGGCAGGAGCCACAGTGACCAACTCAGCGCCCAGTTCACAGAAAGAGCTCAGGATGGGCTGGAGAGATGGCTTAGCGGTTAAACGCTTGCCTGTAAAGCCTAAGGACCCCGGTTCGAGGCTCGGTTCCCCAGGTCCCACGTTAGCCAGATGCACAAGGGGGCGCACGCGTCTGGAGTTTGTTTGCAGAGGCTGGAAGCCCTGGCGCGCCCATTCTCTCTCTCTCCCTCTATCTGTCTTTCTCTCTGTGTCTGTCGCTCTCAAATAAATAAATTAATTTAAAAAAAAAAAAAAAGAGCTCAGGAAAACATGTGACCCACATGAGCAGTTGGATTGATGAATTGCTTCATAGTTTAGCAGAGAACTTAAAGGGGGGGTCCAACTCACGGCCTGCAGGTCGCAAGAGCAGACACATGTGTATCTTGTGTGACATTGGGATATGAGTTGTCACCTACAAAGTTCAATGTCCAGAACTAGGTAATTTACCACTTTGTGTTGGGCTGTCCCAGCTCACAGCTCTCCTGTGGGACTTGGGGTAGTGAATGCAAGCAGCTGTCTTGATCTTTCTATTATTTTGTTTTGCTTCTGCATTGTCAGTGGTGGCTCGGAAACCTATCTACAGAGCATCTCCAAATGAGGTTCCGGCACCACGCTGGTGATTTTATGTAAAGACAAGAGCACTTCTGGCTGGAAGCCTGTCTCCTCCCCCTTCCCCGCCCCTGCCTCCCGGATTTTCCCTCTCCCCTGTTCCTGCTCATTATTTCTCTCGGCAGTTATGTTATTATTGGCCTTGGCAAAGAGTTTCAGGGGTGTCATTTGTCTGAGCAACATTATGCAGAATTAAGTTCCAGGGTAATTTCTGATGCAAATACCTGTCCTCCAGGAGGACGTGAATGAAGCCTGCCGGTCTCAGCTTGGCAGAGGTGGTGCAGTTGAGGCCAGGTTGCCAGCAGTCAGGGAAGCTCAGAGAAGGAGCAGGGGCCCCACTCTGGGCGGTCCAGATAGACTCCAAAGCAGGAGTCAGCTCTTTCATCTCTACCCCAAGTTTCATCAGCATCCCAGAAACCGAGATGTCCACCGTGACCTCTTTCCCTCCCCTTTGGATTGAAGTTCCCCAGAGGATTTCATAACCTGCTGGCAGAAAGGCTTTCTTTGTTTAAAAAAATTTTTTTTGTTTATTTATTTATTTGAGAGTGACAAACAGAGAGGGAAAGAGGCAGAGAGAGAGAGAGAGAGAGGGAGAGAATGGGTGCACCAGGGCTTCCAGCCACTGCAAACGAACTCCAGACACGCGCACCCTCTATGCATCTGGCTAACGTGGGTCCTGGAGAACCGAGCCTCGAACCGGGGTCCTTAGGCTTCACAGGCAAGCGCTTAACCACTAAGCCATCTCTCCAGCCCAGAAAGGTTTTCTTGATAACTAACAGAATAGTACATACTATGTGCTATTCTCTTTCAGATATGTACTTCTCGAATTTCAGAGCACTGACAAATCACAGGAGGAAATGGATCCAGATTCCTTGGGGCTGGGGCAGGGCTGGAGACTACGTATTTCTTTCTCTCTTTTGGTCTGTGTATGGTGATGTATTTGTATGCATGTTTGTATGTGGACGTGTGTGTGTGTGTGTGTGTGTGTGTGTGTGTGTGTGTGTGTTTGTCCGCATGCACACGGAGGCCAGAGGTTGATGTTGGGTGTCTTTCTCCATTACTCCTCACCTCATATTTTGGGAGAGGGTCTCTCACTGAACCTGGTACTCACAGATTCAGCCAGATTAGTTAGCCAGCACATCCCAGGGATTCCCCTGTATCTGCCTCCCCACCACTGGGATGTCAGGTGTGTGTGCTGTGCCTGGTTTTTACATGGATGCTGGGGATCTGAACTCAGGGCCTCACGTTTGTACAGTAAATATTTTACCCACCGATCCATGCTCCTATGCCCTGAGACTACATTTCTAACCAGGTGATGTTGCTCATGGAGCACACACTTGAAGTGAGGGAGGCTTCAGCGAGGGTAAAGCAAACCTGAAAATGCGAGGCAGGCAGCCATGTGCATTGGAGTTTGCTTGTGCGACTTCCTTGGCCGTTGCTTTCTGGACCCACGTTGTTTCTGCTGAGCACTGTCTGCAAGCTGCTTCCTCTCTGGGAACTCAGCTTCCTCATCTGAGACATCAGACACATGCAAGACATCTTCGCCTAGCTGTCCTGTCCTGAGGTCACCTGCTAGAACTGGAAGCCCTGAGAGGTAGGAAAGCAAGGACTGGTGCTCTTGCCACTTCCCTGGGCCACAAGGTTGTGCCACTTGAAATTGCCCCACAGGGGTACCTGGGAGCTAATGCCCGAAAAGGTTCCTTTGTGAGAGTGTGGGAGTTGGCAGCAGGGAGGAGACAATGCCAGGCTTGGTTAGGTTGCCCTTGATTTCAAAGGAAAATAAGATGATCTGTGAGACCCTGAGTGTCGGGGGTTTGTGTGTATGTTCATGTGGTGGTCTACCACATATGCAAGTGCATCATGCTGGGGTCAGAGGCTGTGGAGCCTTAGGTGTGACCCACCTTGTTAGGAGACAGGACTTCTCAGTGGCCCATAACTCACTAGGCAGAGATCCATTTGTCTCTGACTCCCCAGCACTGGGATTACAAGCATGCACCATCATGCCCGATTGTGTGTGTGTATGTGTGTGTGTGTGTGTGTGTGTGTGTGTGTGTGTGTGTGTGTTTTGAGGATCAAACTCAGGTCCTCATGCTTGCAAGGGAAGTACTTTACCAACTAGACTATCTCAGCAGCACTCAAGAAGGGTTTTAAAGAAGGTTCTACTAGTTGGAGTCTATATCACATAGGTCCTCTTTTCAAAGCTGATTTTTTAAAGAAAATTTATTTATTTGCAAGCAGAAAGAGAGAGAGAGAGAGAGAGAGAGAGAGAGAGAGAGAGAGAGAGAAGAGAGAGACAGACAGGGCCGTTGCAAATGAATGCACGTGCTACTCTGTGCATCTGGTTTTATGTGGGTACTGGGGAATTGAACCCAGGTTGTTAGCCTTTGCAGGCATGCGCCTTACCTACGAAGCCATCTCTCCAGCCAGACTCACTTAGATCTTTTATTCTCTTCAAACTATTTTCCCACAGTCCACAGTCCTTTCTGGCAGGGAAGGCAAACGTGAAGTGACCTTTCACAGCAGATCCAAGACACAGACAGGTTTAGGGGCTTGCCTGAAGTCACACAGATTGCCCTTGATGATGTCCAGTCCAGAAATAATCCCTTGTGTCCGGGGGCCTGTGTTCTTCTTGCTACCTTTAAAGAAGGCATTATAGATGGGCGAGGGGAGAAAGTGGGGGTATGTGACTCCCCCAGTCTGGCTGCTGTTGGGCTGGGGAGGTAGAAAGGAGACCGCCCCTCTAACTCCCATCCCACTGAAGCTCAGGGCCTTTGTTCAGGAATGGTAAGCCTGGCCTGGCCCTGTAGACAGAACTGAGCCTTTGGGTGGTCCCTACTTGGAGGTAAGAAGTGATGTGTGCTTCCGGACCCAACAGATGCCAGTTTTGGTAGTTTTTGGGCTCAGCCAGTCATGTACCTACTTGCTCTGCCCCTCAGGTTGGCATCTCCATGACAGCTTTATGCTCCAAATTCTGAGTCATTATCTTCCCAGACATCATTCTTTTCTCCCATGTTGAGGCTGCTCCTGCCATGAATCTTTCCTCATTCCCCACCCCTTCTCCTGGTGCTGGCTTTCTTTCCGCAGTGTGCCCCTCCCTCCTCCACAGCTATCATGGAGAAAGGGAGCAACAGATCACAGCTCATGTTCAGAGCCGTCTCTGCTCCTCTCACAGATGCCTTTAGACCTCTTTGTGCCCTGAACTTCAGGGTCTATCCAGCCATAGTATGACAAATGTGGTCACATCCAAAGTCCAAGCCATCTGCTCACTTTTCCCTGGTGTCCCAGGAGGTCTTTTGGTTGAGACAGGGGGGCACCTGTAATCTTGAATATAGCCTTAGTCCTGTCAGTTATTCATGATCTCAATACCTTGCCTCAATGCCTAGAGATTCCATTCTTCTAAACTTGCTTGATTTCCTCATTTTTTTTTTCCAAACAGATGCTAACATTAACCTCTGGGGGTTTAGAGGGGTATTTTGTGTATTATATACATGGTTATATACAATAGGTGCTCAAGGGCTGGAGAGATGGCTTAACAGTTAAGGCACTTGCCTGCAAAGCCTAAGGATGCAGGTTCAATTCCCAGGTGCCCACATAAGCCAGATACACAAGGTGGAACATGCATCTGGAGTTTGTTTGCTGTGGCTAGAGGCCCTATTGAGCTCTTTCTCTTTTTCCGTTTTTCTTTCAAGTAAATAAATAAGCTAAATTTAAAAAAAAAAAAAACAGGTGCTCAATAAATGATTGTTGAGCCAGGGATGCAGTGCAGTGGTAGAATGCTTTTTGCTCATGCAGAAGGCTCTGGATCTGATCCCAAGCATAGATAGATAGATAGATAGATAGATAGATAGATAGATAGATAGATAGATAGATGGTAGATAGATTTAAATTTAGATTCAAATCTGAATCCAGATGGCCCTTGACTTCTGCCTCCTACTTTAATTTCCATGATTGTCATAACTGCAAATGCTTGGTTTTCCTCCTGCCCTTCTGGCCTCTCTCTCTCTCTCTTCCGACCACTCACTTTCCTAGTAGCTCGCACCTGCTAGGCCTACAGCTCTGGAGAGGGGTTACTAAGACATTGTCCACAGACAAGAAGCTTCTCCCAGCCCAGACTTCTGAAGAGCAGTGGGCTGAGTGCATTGTAAGGCTTGGTGCTCGAGTTGCTGGCTCTTGGAGCCACGGTGTAAAGACTTTGAAAAGGCTGAGCCAAACAAACTTGAGTTTTTTTTTCCTCATCAGCATTATGCTCAAAGAGATGTAAAAGTTGTGGCAGATGAACTTAGCCCAGTGGCTAGGTGCTCTTGACTGCTGTTAGGTTTCCAAGGTCCTGGAGATCCACATAACAGCTCTCTCTCTCCCACCAAACCCTCAAGCGTATGTCTGCATTGTCCTGGAACAGCAACTCACTTCCATGTAAGCGCGCTCCATCCATTCCCCAGAAAGGCCACGGGAAATCATACTCATTCATATCTGAGTATGACCAAGTTGCTCACAACCAATGTCAAAGAACTTTGTTCAGGAAGGTATACTTGAGACGCCTATGAAGAGTAGGGCCCAATGGTGGCGAGGCTGATGGAGCAGTGATAGCTGTAGAACATACCAAGAAGGCAGCCTCCGCTCTTAACTCTGCCTCCGCTATGATCAGGCCAGCTACCCTCCGTGGAGAAGGTTGGGTCAGGCACAGCCCTGCACCTGCGCTGGAAGCTTATACCTTATACCTCCTGCTCACAAGGGCAGCCGGAGTGCATACAGTATGACCCTCTGCCGGCACAGAGGGAGAGGACAGCAGCTCAAGGACACTTCGTGAGTCGCTGAACTAAAATTAGGGGAATCTGCCCCCTAGCCATAGCCCTCCCTACCTCAGGCTCTTCTTCAGAACCCTAGTCAGGAGGGGCTCAGTGCTATTGCAGCCCATTTAGAGCTTTGAGCAAGAGCTAGGCTTCTCAGTGGGGAGTCAATAGGACTCAGCTTCTCTTGTAGCTGCAGATGGAGACAGCTGCAAGAAGCTCCTCCCAGCCCCATGAAACAAGGCCAGGGTACATCTTCAAGGGCCTAGGGTTCTTCCTGGACCCTGCTTTCCCAAACTTAACCCCAAGTGCTGTGGTGTTATTTGTCCACTCTCTGCTAGAAGGGACCTGCCCCTCCACAAGTAGATTTTGCAGCTTTCAAGACCCTTTTCTCTTTATTTATTTATTTATGAGGTGGAGGTGAGAGAGAGAGGAACAGGGGTCTCCCACTCACCACCTACTAACACTCCCGATGCATACGCCACCTTGTGCATCTGGTTTGCGTGGGTACTGGGGATCAAACCTGGGTCCGTAGGCTTAGCAGGCAAGCACTTTAACCACTGAGCCATCTCTCTAGCCCTCAAGAACTTTTTCAATCTGTAACTTACCTTGCCACATCCTGGGACCCAGCAGGAAGTCTGTAGATCAGAAAAGCCTCAGAGACATTGAGTTGCTACCCAGAGCCACAGCAGTATGCCCTTTTCTCAGCCAGCAGGCCTGGCATCCCACCAGATCCTTAGCAGGGGGCACTGGGAGCCCAGGTTTGCCGGCAATTGGAGATGTACATGCTCCTCATTCTTCCTGTTCCCAACTGTACATGCCCTGCTCTTGACTCCACCCAGATCCTGCTTTCTGCTAACCTGACCAGGGAAGGAAGAGACAGGGGCCAGATTGAGGGGTAGGAGGCATAAAGAAATCAGGCAGGGGGCCCGGGTTCTGTCATTTTTTTGTGTGTGACGTTGACTGAGTCACAAAACTTCCCTGAGCTTTTCTTTCTTCATCTGATTCTGATCTCAAGTCTGAGCTTCTTTCCAACTCTAAAGTAATGACTCCTACAATGCCTTCCACATCTAGTGTGCCTATATTGCCCACTCTATGACCCAGGGCCCACTTTTTCAGCTTGAAAGAAGCTCTTAGGTGTCTATTTCAGGTAAGGTCCCAGCCAGGCTCTTTCCCAGATATTTTGATAAAGGTTTTTGTTGTTGTTGTTTGTTTGTTTATTTTTATTTATTTGAGAGCAACAGACAGAGAGATAAAGAGAGAGAGGGGGAGAGAAGGGGCGTGCCAGGGCCTCCAGCCACTGCAAATGAACTCCAGATGCATGCGCCCCCTTGTGCATCTGGCTAACATGGGTCCTAGGAAATCGAGCCTTGAACTAGGGTCCTTAGGCTTCACAGGCAAGCGCTTAACCGTTAAGCCATCTCTCCAGCCCTGGGTGATACTTTTGAAACTTTCCTCTATAGCCATCTCTCCAGCCCTCTTTCCCAGATCTTTAAGCCTCCTGTGTCAGGGCCTCAACAGGGGCCCTCCTTGTCTGTCATTCTGTCTACACTGGGCTCCAGGCACTAGCTGAAGGGTCCACCTCTCCATGGGGTCCACTTGGGCTTCTATCATAGCCATCTGGCAGCAGTTAGGCAGCAAACCTCAGCCGTATCCACTGGCTAAAGGTCTGAGCACTTGTCCAGCCCCAGTGATATGTGGTAAAAAGGGTTATCCTCCACTTGGCACCTCATTTCATATTTGTTCTCGAGTGCGAACCAACCACCCTCCACTTTTACGTTATTGACTTCAAAGGAGTTGACATTCAGCCATGCACTGTACATTACACAGACACATCAGTACAGAAAAGCTTAGCACAAAGCAGAGAGAGCCACCTCTTTCCAAATGCTCTTTTCTTAATGAAACTCCACTCTCTTCCTCTCTCTCCTTATTAACTCCACGGCTCTGTGTATAACCGGATTCAGTGGTTTTGATGTTCCAGCATCTTCACCCCACACGCCCCCTTTTTCTTTTTTTGTTTTTCTAGTTAATGAAATCTGTGAACAGTTTGTTCCCAGCTAAAAACCAGCACTGATGGGTTTCATACCTTTCTGTGTAGGAGGGAGAGGTGGTTCTGAGGGGAGGTACTGGCTGGCAGTGGGGCGGGCTGCCGGCGGGAGGAGAGACGGGGAGAAAGAAAGAGGAGAGCATTTCCTGTGTGACCTGCTCCTCTTTTATTCTCCCCGTGTGCAGACCCCTTCATGGGCCTTTCATCAAAGCATGGGCATGGGGAATTGAGGAAGCCCTAGCCCCTTTGGAAGTGAATCATTACATTCTCGGCTGAGAAGAAAGGGGTTGATGCTTAATAGGAAATAACATCCTTCTAAACATTGATTCCTCGTTATTCATGTCCAAGAAGGGAAGGCAAGGGATGGATATGGAAATGGCCCACAATCCATAGTTCATCTGCCTGTGTTTGTGCACACCCATGGACACACCCACCCACCCTGCTGTGCTCTGTAAAGCCAGGATTGGGATCTTGGATGGGATGGAGGGTGAGAAGGGGACAGTCAGGCCTGTGAAAAAATAATAGCAGCTAACACTGAATCCTTCCTTTGAGGCGTTCTTAGGACTGCACATGCATACTGTTTCTCCCGCGTGGTATATGAGGAAAGCGAGACTTGGGGATGTATAGTGACATGCCTAAAGTCATGCAGCTTTTAAGTGGTGGACCCAGTGTTCAAACACAGGCAGTTTGGCTCTGGGAAACTACATTGTTAACCCTTGTACTAGGAAAATGCAGGAGGTATCTTTTAGCTGTGTGGCCTTGGGCTGGCCAGTGGCCTCTCTGCGCTTCTATTTCCTTGAGAGGTTAATAGCATGTGTGTGTCAGTACACTTTGCCCTGGATGAGCCAGCTCAATCTCAACTCCATGGTTCCAGGAGCCCGTCAGGGTGACCTGCCCCTGAAGTGCCTTTACTCTAGCCTTTTCCACTTAGAAGCTTGTGGTCTGTTTTTGCCAGTGATCTTTAGGAAGGATACAGGGCGGGTCCTATGAATTGGGTCTGCCAGGGACCGGCCATGTTCAGACCATTGTGCTGTTTTCCTTATCGTTCTATTATTGGCAGTCCCTCATTTCTCCCTTGTCCATCACTCTATCATGTTGTGTATAACTGAAGGTTTTTTCATTCCCATCAGAGTGGACAAGACCCACAATAGCCAAAACCAAAACAAAAAGACAGAGTAGGCATTGAGCAAGTCCTTCCTGGTGGATGGAACTGAAGGATGCGAGCAAATAAATGGAGGAATGAGTGAGCTAGCCAGGAAGAGACACTTCCCCGGCGGAGGAACAGGGGAAGCCATCCAATGACCATGTGATCACGGTCATGCCGCCCAGGCTCCTGGAGCCACTGTTTGGGATAGTTGAGCACAGGACAGCTCTCCTCCTGCCACGTCTCCTCTAGCCTTCATATGGCCCCAATGGAGAGTCATGGACTTGGGTACATGGGTCACATTCTCTTTAGACTCTCTGCAGTGCAAGGTGACTTTGGGTCCTAAGAATCATAAGGCTGTTTGGCAGTGAAGGGTACATTCCACTTGTATCAGAGTTGAAGGGGTTCCTATGAGCTCTCACTCTCTGGGAAGAAACCCTTTTCCAGCTGTGTCATAGAACTGGAGGCAGCGTCAGGCAGGGGTTGCAGGATGTCAGGCTTTTCTTCTAGCAAAATCTGCAGAAGAAGACCCATCACCTCTCAATAGCTTGCAGGAGTTCTTTGTACCTGTTTCTCTCAAGAGACTGGTTTCATATAAAATTCGGAGCCACACAGAAAAGTCCCATTAACCTTTCTCATGGATGGGACATGAGAGACAGGGCATACGTTCCATCTTGGAAAAGGAGCCAGGGGTAGGACAGCAGGATGCATAAGGATTCGGAGAGGACGAGAAGTGAATGGTAGCAACAGGAAATATTTGAGTCCAGGCTCATGGCTGGAGACAGTAGACGATGGAAGATACAGTCATGGGGGAGGGGCAGGGTGCCTTGGAGGCAGGCCTGGAAAGGTTGAGATGGGCAGATGAACTATGGGCTACTTTTTTCCAGGAGGGCGCCACCAACATCTGAGAAAGAAAGTCATCTGTTCTAGCCTGTCTTAGGTCCCCATCTTTGTGATAACTAACCCCTCCTATATCCTAATACCACCTAAAGGCGTAGGGCTCCACCCCGAAGAACCATCCTGAAGATGGCAAGAGACCACGGAAAGATGAAACAGGAAGAACAAGGTCAAATGTGAGCTTTAGAGAGTTTGTACAGGTGTCAGAGTGGGGGCACTGGGCTGGTTGGCAGCAGGGTGGCCAGTTAGGAACCTAAATAGTGATATTCATTTGCAGTTATATTAATAGAAGAGGCTGCTGGGGGCTGGAGGATTTTACATGGGTGTTTATGATTCTGCCCAGTGTCTCAGAGGAACTCCTGAGGAGGCAGGAAAGAAAAAGTCCAAGATGAATTTATTAAATTAATTAAAGCAGCAGTGCCCACGAATGATGTCCTCACGTGGATTTGCTGTTTTCTTTCTACGTGGGGAGAGAGCAGGATGCTGGAACTTGGAAAAGGGACTGGTGGCAGTGGAGGAGAAGGCAGTCTCCAAGCAGCTATCACGAGTCTGCAAATTAAAAAATGGAAATTCAATAAAGGCCCAGCATGTCAAGAGGCCTTTTTTTCAAACTTGAAATCCAGTGGCATGCCCAGAGGGGCCCATCTTCGAATTGCCTGTAAAAAAGAAGGGTTTCTGGCTTCCCCAGGCTGGGTAGGACTTCACTGCCCTATGGTCAAGCCAGGGAGCCTTCAAGGGTAGGAACAGCCTGTGCCCCCAGAGCACTGCTTCCCAAATGTTGATGCACATAGGCCTCACCCCAGGCTCTCGCTGGAGTGTTACTCAGTTTGCTTGGTCTCTGCAGAGGTTCTGCATGTCTAAAGAGCTTCCAATGATGCTTATGTGGCCCTAGGGACAACAATTTATGAATGCCAACACCAGCAAACCCTGGTGGATTCTCCATTGGTTTGCAAGTCCATCTGTCTGTAGAGGGATGTGCAGAGTTGAAAAAACTTGGGTAGGTGTGGGAGGGAGAGTCGCTTTGGGATGGTTGGTCTATAAAATGAAGAGTGACAGCTGAGGGTCAGAAGGAGGGAGGAAGTTGGACCTCCTGGCACAGGCCTGTAATCTGAAGTAGGAGGATTATGAGTTCAAAGACTGTGTGGGCTACAGAGTGAGTTTATGGTTATCCTGGGAAATATAGTGAAACTCTGTCTCAGAAGAAAGAAAGAGGGCTGGAGAGATGGCTTAGCGGTTAAGCACTTGCCTGTGAAGCCTAAGGACCCCAGTTCGAGGCTTGGTTCCCCAGGTCCCACATTAGCCAGATGCACAAGGGGGCGCATGCATCTGGAGTTCGTTTGCAGAGGCTGGAAGCCCTGGCGAGCCCATTCTCTCTCTCTCCCTCTATCTGTCTTTCTCTCTGTGTCTGTCGCTCTCAAATAAATAACTAAATAAAATTTAACAAAAGAAGAAAGAAAGAGGGCTGGAGAGATGGCTTAGCGGTTAAGCACTTGCCTGTGAAGCCTAAGAACCCCAGTTCGAGGCTTGGTTCCCCAGGTCCCACGTTAGCCAGATGCACAAGGGGGCGCACGCGTCTGGAGTTCGTTTGCAGAGGCTGGAAGCCCTGGCGCGCCCATTCTCTCTCTCTCCCTCTATCTGTCTTTCTCTCTGTGTCTCTCTCTCAAATAAATAAATAAATAAAATTTAACAAAAGAAGAAAGAAAGAGGGCTGGAGAGATGGCTTATTGGTTAAGCGCTTGCCTATGAAGCCTAAGGACCCCTGTTTGAGGCTCGATTCCCCAGGACCCATGTTGCCAGATGCACAAGGGGGCACATGCTTCTGGAGTTCGTCTGCAGTGACTAGAAGCCCTGGCGCGCCCATTCTCTCTCTCTCTATCTGCCTCTTTCTCTCTCTGACACTCTCAAATAAGCAAATAAAAATAAATAAAAAAAAAAAGAAAGGAAGGAAGGAAGGAAACTAGAGAGATGGCCCAGCAGTTAAGAACACTTCCTGTGCAAGTACGAAGGCCCAAGAAGGCCTTAGAAGAGCACTGACTCAATTTCCCAGGATCTACATAAACAGCTGGGCATGGCCATGTGCACCAGTATCCCAGTCTTGTGGGGAGCAGAGACCTAGAACCTTTGGGGCTTGTGAAGAAAAAGAAAAAGCAAGCTCCAGGATTAGTAAGAGACTTCTGCTCAGCTAAACTTGTGTGGAAGAGCAAAGGATCAGACAGACACTCCCTATTCTGCACTGTCCTGCATGCGTCCAGCCTCCATGGCAAACACACCCCATCTCAACCGAGAGCACGGAGTCCACATGGGCACATACATACACGTGCATGCCGCACACACATACACCAGGGGGAAAACGTCAAAAGAGGGCTGGGGATATAATATAATGCCAAAACCAAACACTTACCCAGCATGCACAAGGCTCTAGGTTTAATCCCCAGCATTACAGACAAAGGAAGAGAAGAGAGTGTGGAGAGAAGAAGTGCTCCTCAGTGGTAAGCTGGGGAGAGGCCCCTATCTTGCCCTCTTTGAATAACTTTCCACCCGTGGTCCACGGGGCCACAGTGTTCCTCCACATGCCTAAGTTTTCACTGTAGTGGGTTTTTTAGACATGCAGAACCTCTGCAGAGACCAAGAAAACTGAATAACACTCCAGCGAGAGCCTGGGGTGAGGCCTATGTGCATCAACATTTGGGAAGCAGTGCTCTGGGGGCACAGGCTGTTCCTACCCTTGAAGGCTCCCT
The DNA here is from genome assembly GCF_020740685.1 of Jaculus jaculus. Classification (NCBI taxonomy): domain Eukaryota; kingdom Metazoa; phylum Chordata; class Mammalia; order Rodentia; family Dipodidae; genus Jaculus; species Jaculus jaculus. The sequence goes on from NC_059104.1 coordinate 97,042,755, forward strand.
GGCTTGACCATAGGGCAGTGAAGTCCTACCCAGCCTGGGGAAGCCAGAAACCCATTGAAAGCTCGGCCCTTCGGAGGAGAAGGGACCAAAGGACCTCACCTGGTGAGACATGCCCCATGCTTGAGCTGTCAGATCCTCTTCCATTGCCTGGCCCTGGCAAAGCAGAGTGTACTTGGTAAGTCACATGTGGATAGCTGCCATTACTAACCCTGGTGGCCCTGTAGAGTGGGGGTGAGAGACTCTTCTGGACAGGCATGCAGAGACAATAAAAGACAGCTGTTAGCGCCCAAATGGGCCTCCCTCTCCTGGAGCTGCTCCTCCGTGCTTTGTGTGGAGAGCTTTCTAGAACTATGAGAAGCCTCTACAACTCGTTAGCCTCCTCCTACTTTCTGTTCTCTGGCCTGGTTCCCTCTGAAGGGACTTTGTGTAAGTGGGCAGAACTCCCTGTGCAGAGTAACTCTGGCCCCAGGAAGTCTGGGGAGCCACAGAACACTTGGTGCATGCCTACACATGTACCCACATGGCTTCAGCCCTGCCTCTGGTGCGGAAAGTTGCTCTAATTCTCACTGTTCCCGGCTGCCCAGCATTGTCCCGTCTGCACTTGGGCAGGGCCAAGCCTTTGCCTGATGGATGAGCAAGACAAGGAGGCTTGGAGACTAGCCGAGGGTGGGAGTCAGAACGCACAGGTCTGCAGCCAGGCTAAGTTCTATCCACGGCCAGGGATCTGGGAGCTGGGACTCCAGATCCCACCTGGGCCCGTGTCTGTGCCTGCAAGGAGGCCTCTTTTGAGACTCGGAATGCCTTATAACCACAACTGAGGGTCTGCGCTTCCTGTCGTATGCTATGACAGGAAAAGAGTTGTAGGCTGAGCTCTTCTTGGAAGAATGAGTCTCTCCAGACCTCAGTTGCTGTTCTGACCTCCCCAGGAGCCCAGGTCCTGGTGGGTTATTAGATAGCAGGGCAATTGGGGAAAGCAGGCTTCTCACAAGGAGAGCCAAAAAGTGTCCTGGAAAGGAGCCAGAAATGGTGCCCATCGGAATGTGAGAGGGCCATGTTAAATGAGGGCCTTGGGTGCATACATCATAGGTGGGGGCACAGTTGCCTCACCTCTTGCAAACAAAGCCCGTTCTCCAGAGGAAGGGCAAGTGTGGGATGAGCCACCACTCTGCTGGGCCTGGAGGGCCAGAGGGTAGCCTGCCTGAAGTTCTCCCTCTGCCCCGTGCCTAGCCAGCACTCATGGCCCAAAGTCAGCCTCCTGGGTGACAGCGAGCTCCTCTCTCCCCTGGTCTCTGCTCCAACCAAGCACACCATAAGTAACAGCAAAAGAGAGAGGAACGCTGAGTGTGGCCCCCGTCCCCACACAGTTTGAGCATTACTCTGTCTCTTTATGTTCCCCCTGCCCCTGGGCAGCGGTGGGCATCCTCCCCACCTCCTGGCACTGTGAGGACGACATGAGATGGAAGTGCAAGCACCCACACTGGGTGTAGGGCAGAGATGTGTTCAACAAAGCCTTTGTGAGCACTTCCTGAGGAGGTCTTAGAAGCAGAAGCCTCATACTAATCCCTGAGCTTGCTGGTGTGTGTGTGTGTGTGTGTGTGTGTGTGTGTGTGTGTGTGTTTTCACAGAAGGCAAGTCAGAGGACTGTCCCCATCTCACCACTGAGGAGGGCTTCTTCCCTCCACACTCTTATCTACCCCTCAGAAACACACATTGCCACTGCTGGCTTAACTTACTTACCAGGCTGGACCAACAGCATGTGACACAGAAACGCTTTGTTTCCTTGATCTCTGCCCTCCCCACCTGTTCTGCCCTGGCACCACACGCCCTGCAACGCTGTAGCATTTCTGCACCCGCTTTCTAGTATGAAAAATGGCTTATTCATCTTTCTCTCGTACAACTCAGTCCCGTCATGTGAGAACCTCCCTTCAGGCCATCGTGTGTAAGCAAAGTGCCTGGCAGGGTGCCTTGGTGAGGGCGGAGGAGGGGGCATGGATCCACAGCGAGCTGTCTGGGGTAACATGTGGAGCACTGCCTTGGTCAGTATCCACAGAGAGGGCTGGAACACGTAGAGAGAGGACAGGGGTGCTAGAGAGATGGCTTAGCGATTAAAGCATTTGCCTACGAAGCCTAAGGACCTAAGTTCTACTGCCCAGAACCCACATAAGCCAGATGCACAAGGTGGTACATGCAGTGGCTAGAGACCCTTCCATGCCCATTCTCTCTCGCTCTCTCTCAAATAAGAAAGTAAATGAATAAAAATTTAAAAAGAGGACAGGGGCCTATGCATTTGGCCCCATCTTCTGACACAATAATGGTGGTTCCATCTGGCCCATCAGATATACCTGTATGTAGCACCCCTTCCTTGCTATAGAACAGGGCATGGCTTCAGGCACCCTCAGAAAAATACCAAACTTCCTGCCTCCAGGTGTAAAGCTTGCACCCTGGTGTCAACCTAGGAGCCTCCAGTTGAGGAGAGGCCTGGGTTATCTATGCCCCAAGTGCCATCCCTGAACCTGCTGGGGAGATCCTGGGCATGAGTTGGGAATGGAAAGGACAGACTGCATTGTAAAAGCACTGTCCTTGCTTCCTCCAGTTAGAGAACCTTCTGTGTAAAGCCTGGGAGGGGGAAACCCCACCATAGCAGTGGACCCCAAGAGAAGGGGGGCGTTTGAGGGAAGAAGGTGGAAAGACATGCTTCCAAATCTGTTTGGTAGTGGGCACAATTCTCTTTGGGCAGCTCCAAGTGGAAGGGAAATAGAAATAAACCATGGAAAGACTGAGGTCTGGGGCAGCCGAAAAGGTTGGGGAAGGAATTCGTGTTCTCTCTCCAGGCAGCTGTCCGGGATGGAGTACGATAGTTAATAAAGGCTGATTGTGCGCATTCGCAGCTGGGGCCAGCAAACAGAGCAAGTCAACCCCACCCCGGAGGCTGGGGGAGGGGATTAATCCCCCCCTTGCTCCACCTCTTCCCCCTGTGGTAATCACAGGCTGATTAAACCAGACTTCCAGGCCACGGATCCAATTAGAGGGTGGGAGGAAGGCCCGCGTGCTACCAATGACTGCCCAGAACACGTCAAGTAATCCTTAATCTTTCAGATTTGTTTCCGCAGGCTCAGGACTTGTGGATGGGGCCGAGGGAGTGGGGAGAGGATGGATTGCAGAGGAAAACTGAGCATCAGACCTTGAGCCCTGGGCATCCCGTGAGGTGGAGCGCTGGGGAATGTTTGCTCAGTCTAGCAGGATGGGAAGGATGGGCAGGAAGCAGGATCCCCACCTTTGGGGAGCTGGCTCTTCCATGGCAGGTGAAGTCCACCCAGGAGCTGGCTCAGAAGGGGCTTATTGTAAACAGAGACACCAGCATAGATCTTAGGGAAGTGGAGAATCCTTCAGAAATCATTGCTATCTGGCTTTGGAGTGTATTGATTTTGCTCCTGGAAGATTCACCTACCTAATTCCACTTGTCTTAAGCAAGCAATACAAAGTGTGCTTGCCTGTTTTGATCACATCTCTGCTGGCAGCAAGGGGTGAGGGCGCACACTCATGCCCATGGCTGGTTGGAGGAAGGGATTGTGGGTTTACAACTTGTCCACAGAGAGCAACAAAAGCAGGTCATGCAGACTGATTACCCTAGGGAGCGAGTAAGCGCAGGAGAGCATGAATGTTCTAAAGAGATCTAGAGAGAGTAGATCTGAGCCAGTGGGCTATGGCCTTCTGGAGGATTCACCACTTGACATTGGGAATAAGAGATTTGCAGCCCTCACCCTCATGGCTCCCCTTTCCCTCACTTCCTACCTCCAAATAGAGGTAAACCCGGTAGGTGACATAAAAGGCCACTCCCCTGTCTGAAGAATTGTCACGATGTTTGTGGCATGCTGCGCCCATGGTGACACTTCATTTAAGGATCAAAGACAAAGACGTGTGTGTGATAAAAGGGGAGGAGAGGCTTAGACCAAGCGCAGTAAGGTCCACTGGGGGACCCCCTGCTGCTGTGGGCAGGTTCTGAGCTTGCTCCCACTGCTTCTCAGGGACTGGTTGTTTGAATATGTGCCTGTTGAGTTACCTGTAGAAAACCATCATGGCTCTGTGGGTCCTTATGCATGAAAAGGCCATATGTGAGTGCAAGGAAGTTCCCTAAGTACCAGTAAATGTCACCCCAGATTTTACCTGCTCCTCTCCTAAGGACATTGAGCTAGGAAGCAGCAGGCCAGGTGTGACCCTTGCTGGGACACCAACCTGCTGTTACCTTGGGCAAGACTAAGCTCCCTGAGCCCTACCTAGTTTATCTCTACAATGAGGATGTCCGACTGGGTGAGGCCAAGGGATTCTTTTGCTGTAAATAGCTTCAGTGAGATGAGATAGAAGTCTTCTCTCCTCAGCTCTTTCTCACTTGCCAATGCTGTGGCCACTCATCTCCTGATTTTATTCTCTTTCATGTTCTAGGCTCTGACTGTAGGTGTAATAGAATTTGTCCTTTCTCAAAATTTAATTACTGGCAGTAAATGATCAATCAATCCATTGATTAACTACTTATTGATCCCCCCTGATGTGGCTCTGAGACAGCTGGACTGCACTTGGAATGCAATCCTTTGATAATTGGCTTATCCCGCTGGGCACACAGCCTCTGTTAAAATGCATTTGGGTCTTTGTAAATGGCTTTTAACCTAAGTGTTTATTTCTCCAACATTTTATGTGTGTTCTGGGCTTAGCAGGTAAGCCCTAAGAGGTCACCATGGACTCTGGTACTCAAACCCAATACAAGAGGTTCTGACCTTTTATTTATTTATTTATCTTTTTATGAGACAGGGTCTCATGTAGTCCAGGCTGACCTGAGCTCCCTGTGTAATCAAGGCTGGCCTTAAATCCTGATTGTATTGCTTCTGCCTTCCTTCTGCATCCAGAGTGCCAGGATTGTAGGCACACCTGGTCAGATCCTTTAACTGGGGGTGCGGATAAAATCATTTCACCTCACTGTGCCTCAGTGGCCACCCTCTAAAGTGAAAGCTGGGGCTCTGGGAGCTCTAAGGACTCAACTGCCTTAGCTCTGATTCTAACTCTCTTTCCCACAAACATTTTCACTTAAAGAGATAGGACATTTGCATATCAAACGCTGCTGCAGGCCCAGGCTGTCCAGGCTAGGGCTCTCTCGGGAAGATATGGATGGGGTTGATGCTTTGAAGTGTTGACATTAAGCGAGGTCCTTATGCTGGGCACAGGCCACAGGGAATCGGCCTCACTCTTTCTAAATGTGCACCTCCTTCATGGTGCAGCTAGCTGCCGGGTGTCCCCATGGATGAGCATGGAGAAAGGAATTCTGGCCCCACTTCCTCACCACCCATGCCTTCTGTGTGCCTGTCCTATGAATGTGCCCAAGAAAACAAACTCATTTCACCATCTTCAGAACTATGCTGGGTGAGTATGTGAGTACTTGGAAGCCATGTAGTTTGGGACTGTCACTTTGGGGCACACATGTAGCCAGAGGACAAAGAGATTAGTAATCAAACGTAAACCAAGCATAGGGGCACAACTTGCCCACCTGTCCCAGGATATAGGTACGTGCCCTCTCCCTGGACTACTGACTACAGTGGCCTTTCCCTGCCGCCTCAAAGGACCCTTCCTGCCCTCTACCCAGTGGCAGCCAGATCCCCCTCTGCAGGTCAAATCTGAGTCAGCTACTCCTTTGTTCCCAGGGTGTGAACACTCTAGAAGGGGTTCACATTCTCTGTCCCAACACAGCTGCTCTGCATCCAGGGCACTTGCCTCCCTTTTCTGCCCTTCTGTCCAGCACACAGCAGCTATGCTTGTATACAGTGGGGCAAGCACAGCGGCGAACAGGTGGGCTTGGCTTTGAATGTATAGCGAAATGAGATACACCCCGCATGCTTAACATTCTGAGGCACTGACGGGCTTCTGAACTGCTGTCGTAGTTTCTTTTTTTTGCTCTCTTCCCGGGAGGCAGGCAAAAGTCCCTGCAGACTCAGGCCAGACTCCAGTGCCGCCTCCTGTCATAGGCCCCTTCTCCATTGAGCTACAGCCACCACCAGCCTCAGTCTCTCAAACAAACTAGGTCTTCTATGCAGGCCCCTGCCTTGCTCTAGGGCCCTTGCATATGTTCCCTCTTCCTCCTCTTGCTGTGCATTCATTTCTCTCATCCTTCAGGTCCCAGTGTAAAGTCAGTTTCCTCACCAAATGTCTCCCTCCTGATCCAAGAGAGCTCCTGTTCCCTCTTGTCCATCTGGCTTCCTTCCTGGTTTCTATGCTGCCATTCTTGCTTTTGTCCTGGTTGATTTTAATCTGATCCTTTTTGAGGCTAGCAGCCCAGGAACAGCACTAGGGCCACACCTGTCTGTCTTGTTCTCTGCCTAGCCCAAGAACCCAGAACAGGGCTTGGCACTAGAATGGCGGTTAGATAGTTGTTAAGTGACGAGTGACTCAACATGGAGGGCCTGGGCTGTGGAAAGTTGTGTGACATCCCTCCCACTCACCCAGCTCAGGCAGATGGAGACCTCAAAGGCAGCGAGGCAAAGCTTTCTCAAAGCCAGCCTGAGCGCCTTTCCCCAGACCATCTGCCCACCCTGGTGCCCACCTGTGCCAGGCTGCCCAGACCATTGAAGCGCCCTTCAGTGGAGGAGCAGCCTTTGAGGGGCTGTGCTCCCCAGGAGGGAGACTGTGGCTTTCTCCTTTTATGGGGAATGTTTGCTGCTGGACTGACTATAATTGTCAGATTTGCATTTGGTACACCTGCTGCTACAGGCCCTGGGGACACTTGGAAAGCCTCTGGAAACCAATAGGAATAAACAAACAAATATATTCAGAGGACGGGGTCTAGAGAGGAGAGGCACTGGAGGATAAAGGAGAGAACAGAGCCCATGCCAGGCGTACCAGTTGGCAGCAGGGGTCCCATCTCCCTTCTCCCCTTCCCCCTCCACTGCGATCAGACAGACTCCAAGCTGTGTGCCTGAGCCAGAGGACCCTCCTTCGCTCAATACAGTGAAATGGAGATTGTAATTTCGGTGCTAGCCTGAATGGGTTCATTTCTTTTTATGAACTCCAGCCCTGGGGTTTTCAGTAAGTTGCTATTGTTGGAGCTGGAAGTCTCCTCTCCTTTGCAATCCCTAAGCTTTGAAGCTTTGAAACAGCAGGACAGCTTGAAGGGGATGGTACCAAATGACAGAACTGACTGCAGTGAGACCAGGTCTCCTGCACAAACTGTCAGGAGTCAGAGCGAGGTTGATAGAGGGAAGGTAGCCAGGGCAAGTGTCTGGAACTCAATGCCGCCTAGGGACTAACACAGGTGCCTCCCTGGCTTACCTGCTGGTGTCCTGCAATTAGGAAGGAGCCTGGACAGCCTCCCAGGTATCCACTGAGCTGTAGTGTAATGAGACAGAAAACAACCACTGTTGACAAGGTGCCTTTCCATACCCTTCGGCAGGTGCCAGTTTGTTCTGGGAGCCCACACCAAGCTCCAGAGATACCCAGCTGTCATGGGGTAGGGGAGGCGGCTGCAGAATATGACTCCTGAGGGCTCTGTCCATGGGGAAATACCCTGTAGAGAGAGGGGAGGCATAATGTCACCACCAATGCAGGTAGCATCTGGATCAGAAGATCCCGTGAGGTTGGATACCAGATCCATCTGGCCCATGGCTGTCTTCCTTTCCTGGCATATAGCAGGCATTTCAGGGGACCTTTAAAGGTGGGAATAAATGAGAAGCAAAACCATAAAACAAATCCCAAGAAGATGAGGATAATAATGCCCACATCGTAGGGTGGTTATAGGATGGTGCCTGTGCTCATGATAAATACCGGCGAGGTTGTTTGTAATATTGTTCTCAGATAGTCCACTTGCTCCAGTGCCAGACCCATCATGTGCAGTAGCTCTGATTTCCCATCCTATATCTGTCCTTCTTGAGGAAAGGACTCAGAAGAACAGAGGTGACAGGAATGTGTCTGGAGACAGGGCAGCTCGCTGGCCCAAAAGAGGCACCAGAGAAGAGGGGAGGGGCAAGTGGTCCCTCTCAGAGGGAGATCACTTTCCAACTTAACCCGCGTTCTTACGAGTGCTCCAGGCATCCTGCCAGGTGGATTCCAAGTCAGGGCAGGTGGTGGCTTCTGAGAGCATCAGGATGAGGCAAGTGGGAAACAGTCCCTTGTGCAGATAGGAAGAGAGCACTGAGAATCAGCAGGGAGGAGTGGGGCACCATGTGGAACCTCGCTGTCTGAGATGGTACTTCAAGGCCCTAGTAGGTGAAGACCTAGGAACGGCGGCATCTTAGAGGACCAGGAACTGGGCAGACAGTGGGTGGGTTCATTGCCAATGCTGGCTTTGGGGGAGCTCTCTGGGGCTCCTACTTTGCTCCTGCCAGCCACCTTCTTTGGGAAGCTCCATGGACCACCCAGCTATTGTCTTGATTCCTGCCCTGCCACCTCGCCTTGAACCCTAACACCAGCTGACTGCCCACCTGACAACCCCACTGACCATACATGGCAGTGAAGACAGTGACAGTCAGTGCGCCCCATGAAGCACTGACCTGTCCTCTGTACTCCACAGCATCACTGTATTTGATCTTCCATCCACCTGGGAGGAGTGGAGGCAACTCTATGACCATGGTTAAGAGGCGATCTAGGCTGATAGACCGACCCCCACCACAAGAGGAAACCACATCTCAATCTGCACCTGAACTTGCCACCTTCCTTCAAACAGCATTCTCCTGCAGGGCCAGCCATACAGGGATATTATCTGCCCATAGCTCAGGTCCACATCCCCCACCACAGCTGGGGTCTTCGTAGGGAGAGATGGGAGTTGGGAATGGGATAGGACTCAGAGAGGTGGGTGAGGCTCAGCACCAGTGACAGGCAGACACCTGGGGAGGGGTGACTGAGCCGCAAGCCCAGATGAACACACTGCCTCTCCCGGCCCCTCTCTCCCCTGGTTGCCTGCCTACGGAACCCACCATTCCTCTCTGGGCTCTAAGCTGTGGCCTCCCCTCTTCCTGCATCCTGGAGTTTGCCCTCTCCTTCCAGGCCCAGGCCCCTCCTCCTGCGGCGGGGAGTCGCAGCACTTTCTGGGTGCACTGCTGGGCATCAGATGTGCGGTGCTGACGCGGAGCGAGGCAGCCAAGCGGGCCTCGCCTGCTCGTTCCAGCCCGGCGGCGGCGGCTCGTGCACCGGGTGCTCTTTGGAAGAGCAGAGGAGGAATCAATGTTTCAGTCGCACTATAAATAATGTACCGGGAAGGATGTTGTGTAAGTGGCGCTCTGGGTTTTGCCAGGAGGGATGTTTTCTCTTTCTTTCTTTCTTTCTTTCTTTCTTTCTTTCTTTCTTTCTTTCTTTCTTTCTTTCTTTCTTTCTTTCTTTCTTCTTTCCCGCCCCCCCCCCATCCACCTCCCTTCTCTAACTCCTCCTTGATTCAGTCCAAAACAGAACGCCTCCCACCAGGGATCAGAGGAAACAGCTCCACTCCAAGGGAAAGAGAAGATTAAACTGTTGAAGCTAAACAAATCAATCCTGCAGGGAAAGGGCAGCGGGGGAGGGGAAGGGGGGGGAAAGCTGGCCTGGCCCACTATTTGGCAGTGATTTGGGGAGAGTAAGAGAAAGAACCTTCTGGAAGAGGCCATGTTGCTCCTGTCCTGACGGGGATGGGAGAGGAGCCGGAAGGCACCTTGAGAAGGGGGATGCTCTGGGAAGGAGAGTTGGGGCAGATTCTGAAACTTTTCTAACCTGGCAGGTGTGAAATTTCACTCACCAAGGCAGGTGGGCTGAGCTCCGCTTACTGGACAGTAGCCTAGGATGATGGGGAATGGACTCAAGGTGGAAGATCCCAGGAGCCAGGCTGGGAAAGCAAAGATAGGCAGCCAAAGGCAGAGCCCAGTGACAATCATGGTAGGAGCCAAGACTGAACCCGGTAAGGGGCAAGGTCGGCTGCTTCAAGGAGGTGAGCAGGCCATCGGGACAGTCAGGGTGTGACGTGCAGGGTTTCAGCAGGAGCCTTCCGATTATGCAGTGGCTCAGGTCTGTGTGTTGGCCTTTGATTGGAAGATGCCCTAACCTTTTTCCTGCTCCTCTAGCTGTTCGCTTCGGTGGTCTCAGTCACAGTGAGATGATGGAGGCGGGGGGGGGGGGGTGTCGCTGTCCAAGTGCATGTGGCAAACAAGGGCAACACCAGCGGGGCCTGTGGCAGGAAACCAAAAGTCCTGTGGTTTTCTCCTGGGTAAGCATTTCTTAAAATACTGTCTGACAAATTCGTACTTGGGAATCTTTGGGGACCCTTGTTTCCTTTTTGTTTTTACAAATTCAGATTGCCCATCTCGATGCCAAGCCTACAGAGTTTGAGTAGAGCCCAGGAATCCGCATTTGAGATGACTAACTTGCATGATTTTGGTTTGCTTTCCTGTTTGTTTGCCATCGGTGGGTTTGGACCCCAGGGCCTCCCACATGCTAGGCACATGCTCCCCCACTGAGCTACATCCCCAGCACGCTGTGAAGTGGGGGTTGTGTGTTTTGAGATACATCTTGCCATGCAATACAGGCTGACCTCAAATTTGAGATTACTTTAGCCTCCCCAGTGCTGGCATTAGGGGTGTGTGCCACCCTGTCCAGCTAATTTAAATGCATTTTTAAATTTTAAAAAATTTTTTGTTTATTTATTAGAGAGAGGGAGAGAGACAGAGAGAATGGGTATGCCAGGGCCTCCAGCCACTGCAAACAAATTCCAGATGCATGCACCACCATATGCATCTGGCTTACATGGGTTCTGGGCAATTGAACCTGGGTCCTTAGGCTTCACAGGCAAGTACCTTAACTGCTAAGCCATCTCTCTGGCCCCTAATCTAACTAACTTTTAATAATTCTAGTTAGAAGCGGTATTTAGTATCTTTAGTTTGAAAGCGACTTGGTAGAGAAGGTTTTACTTCTTTAACCTGAAAACCAATGTTCATGTGTAACTTAGCAGTGTCCATTTGACAACCTAGAAGCATGGATTAAGCACTGACTCTAGGTAAGGAAATACCTGGCTGTTGCCTGGAGTCACAACACAGACTGTGGAAGAGAATGTGCCACCCAGTGGGGGAGTCCCTTCCATGACATCCTCGCCTTCCCTTCTCTGGATACTTGAGTCGGTAATCCTCATTTTAAAAAAGAACTTTGTTCCGGGAGTGGGATGATCAGCAGAAGTGAAAGACTGAGGCAAATCCTTTCTTCTTTTTTTGGAGTTTGCCATGTACAGTGGTCTGTAGATTAGGAAGGCTTGATCCTCAAGATAGACAACAGCATCCAAAGCACTTTCTTACTTATTTATTGTCAATTTCCATGATTGTAAACAATACTCTATGGTAACCCCTCCCGCCCCCCACTTTCCCCTTTGGAACTCCACTCTCCATCATATCCCCTCTCCCTCTCTCTCTTTCAATCAGTCTCTCTTTTATTTTGATGTCATCATCTTTTCTTCCTGTTATGATGGTCTTGTGTAGGTAGTGTCAGGCACTGTGAGGTCATGGATATCCAGGCCTGGAAGAGCACATTGTAAGGAGTCCTACCCTTCTTTAGGCTCTTACAATCACACCTTCCATGGCTCAGGGTTCATTGCGGAAGAGGTGGCGGAAAGAGTGTAAGAGACAAAGCACTTTCTGAGAAACAAGTTATATTCAGGCAACTTCCAAATGCTTCTTGGTGCTAAGGTCTCACTGACCAGTCTCTGGCCTTATAGGCACTTCAGCCCACAGGTACCCAATCCCAGGCCATGCTAGGGAATGCCAACTCTCTGCTTTATGTCCTGCCATTCTTTTTCATAAGCCAAATCTCTAGGATTGCAAGTCACCATTTGACAACCTCAACTCTGAAATGTGTTCAGGAAAAAGCTGCCTGTTAGCAAGTAGGAGAGATGGCTAAGAAGCGCTTGACTGGAGACAAGCCACAGGGGTGACTTTGCCCTGGATCGAGCTGTGTCCCACTAGCCATGGAAAGGATGCAAGGAGGTGCTGGAGGACCAGGTGTCAGGCAAGAAAGATGATCTGAGCAATGGTGTTTGGGACTGATTGCGGGGAGACAGTCTAGGGCCAAGGGGGGGTGAGCTTCATTATAATAATTGTAACCTTCCCCTGCAGTTAAGACCTTGCAAATGTAACCTGATGTTTGTAATGAGCCCTAATTAGACAATCACCTAAAGTTGCAGTGAGTAGAGTGAATGCAAAACCCAGCCACGTAGCCTCCTGTAGTCACTGTTGGAAGGCACCTGTTGTGTTCCTTCATTTTCCCTTGGGGCGGGAAGGCCAGGGCAGGCCCTCATTACCATAGCTGCTGTCCCAGTTGCTCTGCTGTCCCTTCACCAGAATCCATGGCCATCCAAGGCACCTACCTCTCTGCTTCCCACGCTTTGTTTGCTTCTGCCGCTGAGGAATCGTCAGTCACATTTGAATCCCTAGATCACCTGACCTGAGAAGGCTGAGCGCAGCCTCCAGACTCTGTGGCCCAAGGAGCAAAGCCCCGAGCCAACCAGGGCAGCAGCCCTCAGCCCTGGAGCAGCAGTCTAGGCAGCTTGGTCACTAGCTCTTTGCTTAAGGTTTTTATTTATTTTATTTCTTTTTAGCCTAGGCTGGCCTTGAACTCTGAATGCTCCTGCCCCTGCCTCTTCAGCACCACAGCTGGCACGTTTTTTGTTTGTTTGTTTGTTTGTTTTTTACTTATTTGCAAGTAGAGAGAGAGAAAGACACAGAGAACCCCAGGTCTCTAGCCACTGCAAATGAACTCCAGATGCATGCACCACTTTTTATATCCGTCTTTACATGAGTACTGTGAAATTGAACCCAGGTCATGAGTCTTTGCAGGCAAGCTCCTTAACCACTGAGCCGTCTCTTCAGCCTGTTTGTCACTATTTTTTTTGGGGGGGGAGGGTAGGTGAAACATGGTCTCACTATGTGGTCAGGGCTGGCCCAGAACTTTCTATGTAGCCTGCCCTAGCCTCTTACATAAGTGCCTCCTGAGTGTTGGAATTATAGGCATGTGCTCACTACACCTGGCTCTTGGTCACTAATTTTAAGAAGGCACCAGGATTGAAGAGATGGCTTAGAGCTTAAGGCACTTGCCTGTGAAGCCTAAGAGCTCATGTTCAAACCTCCAGGTCCCATGTAAGCCAGACACGCAGTGATACAAGTGTGCAAGGTCGAACATGCACACAGGGGCCGCACACGTCTGCGGTTTGTTTGCCGCAGTTGAGAGCCCTGGCGTACCCATTCTCTCTCTCTCTCTTTCTCTCTCTCTCTCTCTCTTTCTCTCAAATAAAAGAAAAAAAATTTTAAAGAAGGCACCGACTGACACCTGAGACTGCATGCCTAGGAAACAAAAGATCATGAAATACATGGCCCTATGCATTATCTTCCACTAATGGGAGCGTGCTCCCTAAGTCAAAGGAATCCCTAATGACAAGGCTTTAGGCAGTGGGTGGGAAGATATTCTGGGGCGAGTGGTCATTCTTGGTCAGGTAGAAGGCTCAGTGGATAAAGCACAAATGTGGAGGACTCACATGTGGGCCCCCAGGACCATCCTGCCTCAAACATGGTGGAAGGTGAGACCCAATGGGTGCTGTTGTTCTCTGGCCTCCAAAAGGGTGCTGTGGCACACATGCACCCTTTCACATGCAAATGAACACACACGTACATCCACACATAGCCCCTTCACCTGCCCCCACTGCCGAAAAGGACCACTTGGGGCTGAAGAGATGACTTAGCGGTTAAGGCACTTGCTTGCAAAGCCAAAGGACCCAGGTTTGATTCCCCAGGATCCATATAAGCCAGATGCACGAGGTGGTGCATGTGTCTGGAGTTCCTTTGCAGTGCCTGTAGGCCCTGGTGTGCCTATGTTCTCTCTCTCAATCTCTCTAATAAATAAATAAAAATAAGATTTTTTTAAAAACAGGGCCACATACAGACTCAGGAAGCAAAGACACAGAACGTCTCGGCTGAGCTAAAACTGCCCCATCCCTCTTGCCTAGGTGTTCCATGTGAATGAGGTCCCCTTATCGAGTCCTGTACCGGTCATCTACACAGGGCACCTGGTAACATTAATGGGGCCCTGACCCTCTTGGCAGCTGGGCCCCTGCTCCCAGAGTGGAGCGAGTTTGAATGTTTACATCATTTACATTTTAATTAAAATTCTTTTTGGATTCTCCAGAGTGCCTATGAATCTATTAGTCACTGCTCCAGCCTCCCCTGCTACGTCAAAGTCATTCAGAGGATGAGATCTGTGTACTAAGACTCAGCTCATGTGGATGATCACGCAAGCCCTCCCGAGAACCAAAACGCAGGGAGGAAATTTCAAGAGCAAAACATGAAATGTGTAGTTGTTACATGCGGAAACCAAAGGCCAAATGGGGAAAGGCATTGGTTCAGGGACCGGTGAGCTATGGCTTCTAATTCATGCCTGGATCCTTAGCAGCGTTTTCCCCTAATGGAAGCCCTGAGGAGGGTGGCTTCAGTGCTACCTGCCTGAAGCTTGGCATTCTGAGTTTGACCATGAGGAAAGACAAGGATTCTGATGTAGCAGATCCTGCTTATGTAGTTGGACCATTTTCTACAGCTTATCTCCGGTGGAGAGGGTGGTTGAAGCAAGAAAAGGTAATATAAAAAGAGATGTGCTGGCCATGCACATGTACACCTTTAGTCCTTAGCACTCAGGAAGCAGAGGTAGGAGGATTACTGAGCTCGAGGTGAGTCTGGGACTACAGAGTGAGTTTCAGGTCAAGAGAGAGAGAGAGTTTTGAATGTGCTTAGGACGGAGTGGGTGACAGAAGACGCTTGCCAGGCAATTTGGGACACTCCAGAACTGATATATTGACTCCGAGCAGTGGGCCTCCATCTCCTCACAGAGCCAAGTCTGCTGGCCTCCTCCCCCTGCCCCAGCTGAGCTCAGGAAAGCCACTTCACAAACTAATGCCTGGCGCCCTATGGACCTCAGTAAGCCCCGTGCTTAAGCAATAGCAAAGTATCAGCAAGGGTGTGGATCTGCCAAGTTATTTGGAAAGATGGACTCATTTCATTCCAGAGCAGCTCAGACAGCTGGTCCTAACTCCCCCATTAACTGTGCAGACTTGACCAGAGCACTTCACCTCTTCTGGCTTCTGCTTCCTATTGTTAAATGAGAATACTGTTGGTGGCTGCATAGTCTGTGGTCGAGTTTGCCTCTGTTTCTTTTGTGAAAAGCACTCCATGGACAAAAGAGCCCTGTGATAAAAGTGATGTTCTGCGTGCGGTTGTTGTGGCCAAAGAG
This sequence comes from Jaculus jaculus, assembly GCF_020740685.1. Classification (NCBI taxonomy): domain Eukaryota; kingdom Metazoa; phylum Chordata; class Mammalia; order Rodentia; family Dipodidae; genus Jaculus; species Jaculus jaculus. Next base: position 97,058,007 of record NC_059104.1, read on the forward strand.
CCTCTTCTACTCCATTCACCTGCAGGTACAAAGGCAGCGTACATGAGGCACAGAGGGTGGGGGGATGGCTCACTGGGTAAGGGGCTTGCTGCACAAGCATCAGGACCTGAGTTCGGATCCCCAGGGTCAATGGAAAAGCCAGGCAGAGAAAGAAGGATCCCTTGGGCTTTCTGGCTAGCTAGTCTAGTTGAATCAGTGAGCTCTAGTTTCAGCCAGAGACTTGGTCTCAAAAATGAATAAATAAATAAAGTGGAAAGTGGCTGATGAGGACCCCCAACATTGACCTCTGGTCCCCATGTGCATGCGCATACGTGTGCACGCGCACCCTCACACACAGCTGCCTGCACACATGCACACGTGCTTGCCCACCATACACACACTACAGTGAAGGAGTAAATGAATGAGTAAGTACCAGGCCTCAAAGAAAAATAATAGCAGAGGTAGGAGGATCGCTGTGAGTTCGAGGCCACCCTGAGACTCCATAGTGAATTCCAGGTCAGCCTGAGCTAGAGTGAGACCCTACCTCCAAAAAAAAAAAAAGAAAAAGGAAAAAAAAATGTCCACAAACTAGCACCTTGTGACCAAAGCGCTGCATTGAACCCAGCTCACTTCAGATAGGGGGGCTGCTCACCCCTCCCTCCAGGAACTCAGGAATAATGGCAGTGCCCGGGGCTGGGACTGGGAGTCAGGAAGGGTGGCAGTCAGTCGAGGGAAACCTCTCTATTTAGTATTCACACTACAAGCTGGATTATCTAGAAGTCAGAATTGCAAAGACCGAGTGTAGGGGCAGGCAGGCAGGCAGGCTAACACCCAGTCTTGATGACCTACAGGCACCCAGTTAGCCAATTTTTGCTTTAGCAACACAAATAAGGAGCTTCTAGATACTGGGATGGATGTGCAGTGAGTTTCATTGATACCTTTGTTTTAATGGCTACTTCGTGGCTAAGCCTTTACCACCAGGAAATGTGTTTGTCCTGATCCTGGGCTGTGCATGGCCTCACTGTCACAGCCACTCCAGCTTATATCAGTCTCTCTTGAGATGTTAATCCTCCATTGGTCCAGGTCAGCTATTGAATCGGAGCCCTTGGATGGAGCCTGTTTTTCCTGAGCCACGTGCTAGAGATGATGGCACACGCTGCCTTCTCCATAAATATTACACTCTGCCAACGCCAATGACCAGTACACGAGACAGCCCAACGTGGTGCTCACTGGGAAGATAATGAGGTTTTAGTTCTTCTGCTGATGACCAGCAGCATAATGTGGACCTGTATATTTTTTTCTAGACTTCAACTTTCCAGTGTATTAGAGCTCCCATGGGTCAGAACAAAAGCGAGAGATGGAGCTGAGCATGGTGGTGCACATCTTTAATCCCAGTACTTGGGAAGCAGAGGTAGGGGGATCGCCATGAGTTCTAGGCCACCCTGAGACTCCATAGTAGATGCTTCAAAATGGATCCTACAAAGAGCTTGCATTCTACCTCATACTTAACAAAGCCAGCTACCTACCTCCATAGTCATTTCTTAGCTTTGTTGTCAATTACCAGACAATTGCACAATGTGGCAGAAAGGCATTGTTCTCAAGTATTCAGCTCCTGGGGCCTTGCTCCTGCCCTGAGGGGCACCGTGGGGTGATAGGTCTGCCATCACACACACAGGCGACCATTCCCTGATCTCCTAGGAGCAGCACACCCTTTCTTGTTAGGCAATGAAGAAGCTGGCTTTCCCATGGAATCTTTACTGGTTGTGGTCCCAGGATCTCAGGGCTAAAACGTAGCCTACAAAGGTCATGAATCCTAGTTTCTCAATGCCAGAATTTCCCTCTGTCACCCCGCACCCATCTCTGTGCGTCCTACCAGCTTTCACAGAGAAGACATGGGGCTGCTGACAGTCGCAAATAAAGTCTGAAAAGTAGGTCCCCATATATGTAAAAGGACGAGATTGTTTTGCTAGCGACCTAGGATTAGTTGGTCTCTGACATGGAGCATTAAATTCAACTCCGAGCTTTTTGGCAGCAAAGGCAAAAATGGAAATATGATTGTTATATGGGTGTCTGACAAGAGGGCTTGTGACAAGAGAGACACGTGCTCTCCTGGTACTAAATTTTAAAGCAAGCTGCATGCATTTATTGGCTAGGGAAGGTGACCCTGGAGGTAGCGGCTTCGTTTCTGTTTCCCTTTCTCTCGGGAGGCCGGGAGACCTTGCCAGGCTTTCTCTGGCTGGTCACTTTTCTCTACTATTTCTCTTTCTCCCTTGGGTTTTGGAGAGCCTAAGGTCCCAGGGACCCAGGTCTCCTGGGAAAACTCCAAGGGCTTGTGAAGATCAAGAAGGGAAAAAAAGGGGCCAGGTGTAATGGTGCGCGCTTTTAATGCCGGCACTTGGGAGGCAGAGGTGGGAGGATCGCCGTGAGTTTGAGGCCAGCCTGAGACTCCAAAGTGAATTCCATGTCAGCCTGCGCTAGAGAGCGTACCTACCTTGAAAACAGAAAAAAAAAAAAAAAAAAAGAAGGAAAATTATACTAGCTTGGGCCAGGACAGGAGTGTCACCTTTAAGCACTGGTAGCTATTGGGGTGGGAGCAGGGACTGACGGCTGGGTGCCCATATGCACTCCCACTTCAGCTTGGGGAGGGTTCCAGCTCCAGCAGCTGGTGTGAAGACCCATAATCCTAGTCTTGCTTTTTGCCCTTAGAGCAGTGTGAACAAGTCTGGTTCTCACTTTAACTAGCCAATGGCTAAACCCAAAAAGGGCCACACTTTGCCCACTAGCACACTTCTGGTTCTTCAGGGGCATCATGATGTTGGAAAGCCACAGCAATTATGTTTGTGTCCCCACCAGGCACTTGGCTGGGTGTGGTCTGGGTGCTGTTCCTGACCTTCATATAAGTTACTTAGGGGCTGGTGTTTGGGGATGTGTTTGAACCGACCCACAGATTGCAGGGTCTGGGTTTAAATCTCAGCTCCCCATTAACTTAGTTTTATATACAGAGAAAATTTTATAACTCTTCTAAGCCTCACTTTTTCATGTGTAGAAGAAAACATAAGCCAGCTGTGGTAGTACACACCTCTAACTCCAGCACTTGGAAGGCTGAGGCAATAGGATAATCATGAGTTTGAGGCCAATATAGGCTATATAGTGACTTCCAGGTCAGTCTGGGCTACAGAGTAAGACTCTGTCTTAAAAAGGGGAAGGGACCTGGAGAGATGGCTTAGCAGTTAAGCGTTTGCCTGTGAAGCCTAAGGAGGCTCAATTCCCCAGGACCCACATAAGCCAGATGCACAAGGTGGTGCATGCAACTGGAGTTTTGTTTGCAGTGGCTGAAGGTCTTGGTGTGCCCATTCTCTATCTATCTGCCTCTTTCTCTCTCTGTCTTGCCTTGAAAGCATTATGACTTGAGTTTATTCCCCAGAATCCATGTAAGAAAGCTCAATATTGTAGTGTGCTCTTGTAATCCCAGTGCTTGGGAAGCAGAGACTAGCAGATTCCTGGGGCTCACTGGCCAGCCACTCTAGCTTACTTGCAAAGTTCCAGGTCAGTGAGAGACCCTGTCTCAAAAAAGAGAGAGAGAGAGAGAGATGAGGGCTGGAGAGATGGCTTAGTGGTTAAGGCGCATGTCTGTGAAGCCTAAGGACCCAGGTTTGATTCTCCAGGTCCCACACAAGCCAGATGCACATGGTGGCACATGTGTCTGGAGTTTGTTTGCAGTGGCTAGAGGCCCTGGTGTGCCCATTCTCACTCTCTGGCTCTCTCCCTCTCTCTGTCTCTAATAAATAAATAAAAATTTAAAAAAAGATAGATGTGGAAAGGTGTCTCAATGGGTAAAAGCACTTGCAATACAAGCATGATGATCCAAGTTTGGATCCCCCAAGCCCATTTAAAAGCCAGAAATAGGGCTGGAGAGATGGCTTAGCAGTTAAGTGCTTGCCTGTGAAGCCTAGGGACCCTGCTTCAAGGCTCGATTCCTCAGGACCCACGTTAGCCAGATGCACAAGGGAGTACACACAGCTGGAGTTCGTTTGCAGTGGCTGGAGGCCCTGGCGCGCCCATTCTCTCTCTCTCTCTCTCTCTCTCTCTCTCTCTCTCTCTCTCTCTCTTCCTCTTTCTCTCTCTCTCTGTCATTCTCAAATCAAAAAAAAAAAAAAATCCAGAAATAGTAGCCAGTCCTCTAATAGCAAGTGGGAGGCAGGGATAGGAAAATCCCCAGAAGCTCAGAAGCTAGATAGTCTGGCACATGCAGCAGTGTACAAGACAGCCTGTCTCAAAACAAGGTGGAAGGCAAGGACCCCCACCCTAGGTTGTCCTTTGACCTCCTTCCACATGCACACCATGACACATGTGTGTCCATACTCACACCCATGAATGCATATACACACACCATCCCCACACACAAAGCATATTAGGAAAGAAGATGGGTGATGCCTGAGGAACAACACCAATGTTGTCTGGTGATCCCACAAACGTGCTGTAGAGGTTTCAGATGTCCCCCACAACCTCATGTGTTCTGAATGCTTGGTCCCCAGCTTGGGGCAATTTGAGAGGTGGGGCCTTTCTTCAGGAGGTGTGGTCCTGGGGGCAGACTTAGGGGTGCTATAGCCAGCTTCCCCTTGCCAGAGCTCAGCTCGTTTTCAGGCTGTGCTCATGCCCTGCTTTCTGGCCATCATGGAGCTTCCCCTTGAGACTGTAAGCCAAAAATGACCCTTTCCTCCCATCAGCTGCTTTGGGTTGGGTGTTTTGCCCCGGCGATGAGATAGTAACTATGACACGTGCACACATGTGGATGTATACCTACACACACACAAACACACGCATGCACACAGAGAAAGGTGAGGGAAAGAGAGAAAAGGGAAGAAAGAAAATTATAGTAATATCTTCCTTACTGGGTAGCTGAGAAGATTAAATTTACATAGCTAGATAGATCTAGAGGTAGTTAAGTAAATATTTTGCATATTTCTCTTTAGCACTGCTATGGGAGTGTTACATAAGCTTCTCTTAGCATTAGAACTCACCTCAGAAAGTCTCGGTGGTAGAGGTGTTCTATGGCTGTTTTTACAGCTGATGACATTGAGGTTCAAAGGACTAAGTTCTTTGTCAAAGGTAATAGGTTTTGTGGTGGACCAGGGTCTCCAGCTGACTATACCTTACTGCAGACCAGACCCTGGGCCCTGTTTACCATACTTTTCTGCCTCGCATAGCCATCGTGAGTGTGAAGGTGGCGGTCCCACCTCTGAGATGGTCAGGCTGGACACTGCTCGCTCAGCGGCAGCAGCATGGGCCTGGAGTCACCTCGTGAGGGCCAGGGATGCATTGTGGTCAGGTTCCTTCTGCTTTTATCTCCCAGCCTCAGCCATGAAAAATATCCTTCCCTCCCCAGCATTTCCATGAGAAGATTAAACAAGTCCCACCCATGCACCTGATGTAAGTGGGGCTTAGAGCTGATCTAAATCTCCACTTGGGCTAGGATCCTTGCCTGAGATGGCCCTCCATTATTAGCAGTGGGTCTCAGGGTGTCTGCGAGTGTCCCTGGGCTCTGTGACCCTAGGGTTTTGAGAGGGAGGTATGTTTCTGCTGACTTTGCATCACACTACTCTCCTTTTAAGCCCAACCTTTACTGTTTACTTGGATAAGATACTTGACACCTCTCTGAGCCTCACTTTTCTCGTCATTTTAGAATGAGGATTATAGCATGGAGCTCATAGAGTTGGGTTAAGTACCAAAGAGAAAAAAAACAAAACAGTGAAGTCTGTGTCTGGTTCACAGGTATGTGGGAGCTATTTACTAGTAACATCATCAGTACTATGATTATATTCTATCGTCTCCTAATTCTAAGCCCCTCGACAGCCAGCCCTCTTCTGCCTGCTCATGGAACTCCCGCATCAAATTTGGGCACACCTAGACTCCTTTGCCTACCAGTGAAAGTCGCCTTCCAGCTGTGGCCCAGTCAGAGCGAGAGGGTGACAGCTGGGCTGCAGGCCGGCATGTGAGCTGGAGCCGTGCCCAGCAATGGCCGCACAGCTCGCGGCCCTGACGTTGCCTTGGCCCGGGTACGTGGGGTTTGGAAAGAGGAATTGTGCCAGCAGCTGCCGCCACATCTGGATATCTGGCATTGGGGCAGGCGTGGGAGGAGGGTTTTCTGTTTTGAGGGATTGTTGCCTCTGATTCTATATTTTGCATACCCAGGGTGGAGTGCCATTTCAGTTGGCCCCAGTGGGAATGTCTTTCCAAGGCACCCAAAGTAAAATGTTGCCATTCCTGCCACTGTTGCCCCTGCGAGCTCGCTTCCCACCACGCTGTCTCTGCTGGTGGGGGAGGTGTGGGTACACACATACCTGAGCGGGAACAGGACTGTCCTGGCAGCACTGACATTGATCTCTAAAGTCCCCTCCACCTTAACGTTCCGCAGGACTCGGATTCCATAACTCAAGGCAGCCGCGGCTCCACAGAACAGTGACATCTCTGCAGTAAATCTTGCCCATTTAAATAATGCCTCCGCTCCTACTCGGGCTTCCTAAACCCAGCCCTCCCAACAAGCAGGAGTTAATCTCTCCCCCATCTCGCAGGTGGACATGTAGCAGCTCAGAGAAGCAAGTCAAGTTTCCAGGATCTCAGGGCAAATGGGTCATGTGTCCACCTCTGTATCCCACATCTCCCCATTCCACCTTGATGTCCTGCTTCCCTTCCAGCTTCTGTAGCAGCTTGATGGAGATGTTCTACCAAGTGCCACATTAAAGGCACAGTACAGTGGTGTTCGGTACAGTCACAAATGACACAGAGTCATCGGCTCAGTCAATTTTTGAACACGCTTATCACAGACACAGGCCCCATGCCCGTCAGCCGCCTTCTCCCGTTCCGTCCACGTGCCCTTGCCTATCTTAGATGCTCCCTAGCAAGGTAATATATAGTCTATCACATGTGGTATTGTGTGCCTCAACAGAACTTTTTCAAGAGCCATCCACATTAAGACAGCTTCCTTCTTATAGCTAGACAATATTTGATTGTCTGGATATTCCACTTCTGTGTGTCCATTCATCAGTGGATGGACGTTTTGGTTTTCCTACCTTTTACGTGTTATGAGAAATGCTCCTGTAAGTTTTCACGTACAAGTTTGTGTGCATGTGTGTCTGTGTGTCTTAATTTCTCTTTGTTGCGCACCTCAGAGTAGGGACTGCCGGGTCATGTGTTTAGTCATCTGAAGAGCCACCACACTGTTCTTCAAATTGTTTTCACTGCTTGATGTCCCACCCGCAGTGTATGAAGGTCCGCCTCTCTCTCCATGCTCCCCAATGTGGATGTTCTCTTAAATGCTCACCCAGCTTATGGTCAGGCTAGGAGAGCGACAAGGAGGTAAGAAATGAAATGAGATAGGGAAAAATTAAGCCAAGCAATGGGTGAGTGAGTTGAGGTTGGGGACAGAAATCCCTCCGGGACCACCATCTCCAGCCTTCCAGAAGGCATCCTGGTACCAGGCTTCAACCCAGATCAGTCCTAGTCTTTACAGGAGACTGTCAGAATTGGGGAGCCAGAACAGTGCATCCATCCAGTGGAAAGATAGGCCCAGAGGAGAGGTGAGTGCCTATCAGTGTCCGTGACTGCCTTTCAGGGTAGGCATAGTCATTTCCAGTGTCCTTCTGAGCCTGCGTCCTTGGTGTCAGAGAGGAGCATCTGCCTTGAAGGGATGCTGTGCCCATCCCAGCAGACAATGTCAAGGAAATACTTAGAAATACTGAAGAGTGACAGATGTCTGGGGTCTGATTGGCTATACTTTGGGTAGCAATGCAGCCTGGGCTCAGGCAACTGACCAAAGCTCCATCAGTGAACTATAGAATGTAAGGCCCAATTAAGCAGGTGGGCCAAAGCAGTGGGACCTAGGTGCCACTGCAGACCCTAGCAGGAGGCTTTGCTTGGGTCTATCACTTGCTTTTCTTCCTTGTTCACTTCTGGACTGAAGCTGAGGAAGTGAGACACTGGTCCAGTAACTGTGAACAGAGGCAGTAAAAACAAAACCCCATACTAGGCATAGTAGCATGTGCCTATAATCCCAGCACTCTGGAGGCTGAGGCAGGATTATTGCTGTGAGTTTCAGGACAGCCTAGGCTACAAAACAAAAATAATGGTCTGGAGAGACGGCTTAGCATTTAAGGCATCTTAGCAGTTAAGGCATTTGCCTATAAAGCCTAGTGACCCGGGTTCAGTTCCTCAGTACTCACATAAAGCCAGATGCACAAAGTGGTATATGCATCTGGAGTTCATTTGCAGTGCCTGGAGGCTCTGGCGCACCCATTCTGTCTCTTCTCTCTCTCTCTCTGTCTTCTCTCCCTCAGCTTGAGAATTAACCTTAAAAAACTGGGGTGAGGCTACCAGAGTTTCCAGCTGGCCAGTGCCTGTTTACCATTGTTTTCATTAGCCTGTGGGGACAGAGGCTGAACCAAGCTAGGTGCTCAGATGAGAAGTGGTCCTGGTTCTGGTTGCCCCGGCCTCACATGAGCAGAGGGAGGAGAGACTCTGCCCGCTTAGGGAGGAGGCTGGGGAGCAAACTTCTCCAAGTGCGGATTTCCTGTGTTTGTTTGAAGTGTGAGAACTGGGAGACTGGTTCAGAGAGGCCGGTTAAGAACCTGGAGACCAAGAAACTCATCCATGATTCAGTGAGCACTGGGGAAGGTTTTTCCAGCCAGCGGTATTTTGAGACACTTACTCTCAAAACTAAGGGGGCAATTAGTTCAAGGGCCCAGTTCCAGTACAGGAAGATGGGTGAGCTGCGGGGATTGCTCAGTAGTGGAGCACTTGCTATGCAAGCATGAGGACCTGAGATCAAATTACCAGCACCCACATAAATGCTAAATGTGGCGGCCAGCCTGGAATCTCAGCGCTCAGGAAGTGGAGACAGAAGATAGACAGAAAATTCCTGGGCTGAGCTGGGTAGCTAGATTACCAGCATCTGGGAGCCTGGGTTCAAGTGAGACCCTGCCTCGGTAAATGAGGTGGAGAGTGATCAAGGAAGAAACTAGACATCAATCTCAAGCCTCCACGCCCACACCCACCCCTCCACACACATGTACACACATGTGCAAACACACACACCACATATGCACACACATACTGAAAAAAGAGACCGAGGAAGAAGAGCCAGCCAGGGGGGAGTCCATGCCTGCCGGTGTGGGATGGTGGGATGGGGGTCACTGTAGTTGCGGAGAGGAGAGGAGAGGAGAGGAGAGGAGAGGAGAGGAGAGGAGAGGAGAGGAGAGGAGAGGAGAGGAGAGGAGAGGAGAGGAGAGGAGAGGGATTGGAGTAGAGCGGAGCCAGGCCCAGGTGATCACAGGAAGTCAGGGAGATAGGTGAGTCTGTGATGTCAATGCTTGGAGCCTTGGCGGCCATAAGAGTAGGTGCATGACTGTGGAGTGGGGGGGGGGGCGCTTACCAAGGCTGGGGAGACCTGGTTTAAGGAGTGGACTTGCCCTCTGGGTCTGAAGCAAAGGTGATCTAAGTTCATCGTAGTTCCTGGCCTGAGTGAATGCTCATGGATTAGCTCTTGACCTTTGATGTTCTGCAGATGGGCTCCATCTGAGCTTTGGGGAATGCCACCTTGCTTGCCCTTGATCTGACTCTCTTCTTCTCAGAACCACTAAGTAGCGGGCTTTGCAAAGAGACCCCTGAGGCCTGGACCTCCTGGGTGCTGGGAAGCCTGGGGGCATTTGCAGGAAAGGAAAGGAGTATACGTTTATTGGGCAATTTATACCACACACAGCATCTGGCCAGGAGTTATTTTTAATTCCACATAGCCAATACAGTGAGGTGTCACACTGCCCCTGGGTCACTCTGTGACCTATAACGAAGGGGCTAACCCAGCATAATACTAGGTCTGTCTGACTCCAAGGTCCTTTCTGCCTTGCAGAGCCCTTTCTCATTTTCTTTCTCCTAACATGCGCAGAACTGAACGTGGCCCTGGGTAAAGGGAGGCAGGTGAAGGTGAACACTGCAGAGCCATGCCTGCTCAGATCCCAGTCCCCTTGGAAAGGGCCTAGGTGCCAGGACACAGTTGCCCATTCTCCCTTGAGCCTGCCCCTGCTCGGGGAAGGCCTAGAGCACCCTTTGAATGTCACCCCCACCCCTTCCCCTGTTTTCAGAGTGGAAGTAATTCACCCCAGGGACACACAGCTGGGCAGAGTAGCCAGGCCTGCTTTCCAGGTCACCGCAGCCCCTCTGTCAAGGGGCAGTGAGAGTTCGTGAGTGTGTGCAGAGAGGCACAGAGGGTACTGGGAGAGAGGAGGATGGGCTTTGGGGGTGGACAGGAGCCGACCGCTCGTGCATGTACCTGAGCAGAGCCTGGGCAGGGGTGGGACCAGTCACCTGGATTGCTTCTGGGCCTCCATGTCTGTTGCAGTGCGTTGCTGAGACTGTCATGCCCTGCTAGACCAGAAGTCCCCATATGCAGGTGGGACGTGACAGCATGGGCCACAAGGGCACAGGGCCACCTTGCTGCTGTAGGGGTGGGCTACACAGGGGAGGAGGACTGAGCAGAGGCCAAAGCAGAAAGTGGCCTCAAGGAAAAGTCTTCTTTGCCCACCTCCTGTTTTTCCAACTTCCTCTGCTGTTCCCCTGCATCTTTTCTCATGCATCCCACTTCCTTTTGACTTTCTATGACTCTAAGAAAGTTGTCTCTCCTTCCCCATTCCCCAAGTCTAGCCCCCATGTTGGTATCCCCAACATTAGAACCTGGAAACCGGGAGGCTGCTTGGTCTTTCATATCTTCTGACCTTCAGCCCACATCAAGGACTCTGGAGACTTCAGCTGCCTTCTGACACTGAGACGCTCACTCTCATTCTCCACCTTACTTTTTTTTTTTTTTGAGGTAGGGTCTCTCTCTAGTCCAGGCTGGCCTGGAGTTCACTATGGAGTCTCAGTGTGGCCTTGAACTCACGGAGATCCTCCTACCTCTGCCTCTTGAGTGCTGGGATTAAAGGCATGCACCACCACGCCCGGCCACCTTAATTTTTGAGACAGGGTCTTTTACTGAACCTGGGACTCACTGATTCGGCCAGTCTAGACTAACCAGGGAACCCTAGGGATCTGCCTGTGTCTGATTCCTCAGTGCACACCACTTTGCCAGGACAAGAAACATGCTGAATGGCCTACCCCTATGGCCTTCCCTTAAGCTCTAGCTGCTAAGGACTCCAGAGGCAAGTGAGCCACAAGCCTCCATACTACCAGAAATGGCTCACTCAGGCCTTCCCAACCCTACTTGCCTGCATCGTCACCCTGACTCACACCCAGTATTTGTTAAGAGCTGGGAGAGCAGCAATCTTTTCCTGGGAAAACAGATGGACACAGGCTTAGGAAACACTCAGGCCATTCAATCTGTGTCACCTGCCTGGTCACTTGGGCCCGGCCTCAAACAATTCCTCTCCACCTCCAGCTCACAGTGACCAGGTTCAGGAGTAAGGATGGGGTTATAATGTCCTGGAAAAAAAGTACTAGCTGAGAGGTTGAGGAGATGGCTCAGTGGGTCAAATGCTCGCTCGCAGGAGGTCCCGGTTTGGAGACCCAGCACCCTCATCAAAATTGTGGCATGGTGGTACGTGCTGAGGAGTCAGAGACAGGCAGATCCCTAGGGTTTCCTGGCTAGTCTAAACTAGCTGATTCAATGAGCTCCATGTTCAGTGAGAGACCCTGTCTCAAAAAGTAAGGTGGCTGGGCGTGGTGGCACACGCCTTTAATCCCAGCACTCAGGAGGCAGAGGTAGGAGGATCGCTGAAAGTTCGAGGCCACCCTGAGACTACATAGTGAATTCCAGGTCAGCCAGAGCTAGAGTGAGATCCTACCTAAAAAAAAAAAAGTAAGGTGGAGAATGACCTAGAAAGCCACCTGACATTGACCTCTAGTCTCTGAACACATACACAAGCACCTGCACATTCATACACACACATACAAACACACATACACGCATGCACGTGCCTCCTGCCCCACAAGGTCCAAGCCGAGGAAGATGTGAGTTATAAGCCCACCCGTGTCCTCAATGAGTTGCGTCACCTCTCTGAGCATGGTTTTACTTCTCCCAGGAGAGAACTGGGCAAGCAAGATCACTTCCTAGCCACAAATGCTAGCCACAAAATGTTCAGCAGTGGTCTCTCTGCAGAGGAGAAACTCCTCTCACAGGTAGCCTTAGTCTCCTGTAACCTTTACCATTCGTGATCTATTCCATTGTCTCCCTAATGCTTTTCTCCAGGAGACCTCTTTGGAATGTAAAAACTATTGAGACATTGACACAGTGGTTTGATGGTAACTATTTAGCAACTAGCATGGACGGAGAAGGAAGCCCTGATTGGTAGAATGTACAGATGGATTTCCATGGCATAAACACCCCCACTGCACCGATGGCAGGCTACTAGTAGTCTGACTGTGGAGCTTGGAGGAGATGCACTCTTGGCTTGCTCAGCTATGTGAGCAGCTCCTGCATACACAGTGGCTCAGCTTAGCACTCCAGCAGGTGCGCGTACTAGGTGCTAAATAAAAGCTAGGGCTAAGGGCTGGAGAGATGGCTTAGCGGTTAAGTGCTTGCCTGTGAAGCCTAAGGATCCCGGTTCGAGGCTCGATTCCCCAGGTCCCACGTTAGCCAGATGCATAAGTGGGCGCACGTGTCTGGAGTTCGTTTGCAGTGGCTAGAGGCTCTGGCATGCCCATTCTTTCTCTCTCTTGCTCTCAAATAAATAAATAAAAATAAACAAAAAAAAAATTTAAAAAGCTAGGGGTAAGAGATAGCTGTCAGCCCGAGAGCACAGGGGAATGTATTGTGACGAGAACAGAAAGGAGGGAGATCAAGTTGCTCCAGGAAGGACTGAAGTGGATGGAAGAACTCAGCAGGGCCTACCCAAGGTCAGACTTCCCACCAAGTCTCAAAGCCAATGGGCTCCTTCCTCTTCTTCAGACATTCTAGAAGAGCATCCATCTTACAAATTTGACAGAGAATATTGCCTTGAGATTCCTGACCATGATGAGGGTCAGGAAAGTCCATTCTACTTCTTTCCTATCCACTCAACCAGGCCATAGCCACAGAAACTGTATTGTTGCAACAACAACAACAACAACAACAACAACACACACACACACACACACACACACACACGCACAGACATGTCAAAAAAAATCACACAGGTATACCTAATGATTTTGGTTTTTTTATTTTGTATTTAAAGAAAGTCTCCTAGGGGCTAAAAATTAAACCCTGGTTATACATTTAATGAAATGCCTTTATTGAAAAGAATAATAAAATTATTTTACATTATAAAGCAACATAAAAGCTCAGCTAACCATATAGCAGCTAATGCCATATTTGACAATAGAAGTCACTCGGGTTGTTAGGACTCGTTCTTCCTGGATGATGGGTACACAGATATTGGCTAGGTTGTTCTTTTTGTTCTTCTGTACGTTTGGACTATTGGATGCTAAAAGAAGAAAAAGTAACAGGAATGAGGGATTCTGGTTTCCTCCTCACCCATTTAGTCCTAGGGAAAGGACAAATTGGTCTCTGTCATCCGGGGCCTCAAGTAGAGGAGTACTGGGGGAAGCCTGGGGTGGACACCCCAGGCAACCCGTTCCCTTTCAGATCACTGTCATCATCAATTCAATGGGAAGGCAGTTTCTAGAGCCTCTGAGGAGGAGGAAGGCCTTGTGGAAGATTGTTTTCTTCTGTGCTCACACATGACCCCATTGTGGAAGACTTTCTAGGTGTGTCTCTATCTATATGCCTGAGGCATGACTGAACAGACCATGGTCCCCAAATTCCAAGCTCCCAGACCCCATCCAGAATTCTGGGTTGACTCATGGTGTTTGACACAGAGTGAATGTGTGAATCATCTGAGGTGTTATCTAGCATATATGAGGTGTATGGCCTGCCTCAATGTCTCTGTCCTTGGCTGGCCAGCAGTGCTAAGATCGTTTGACACCACCATCTTGGTTCCATAGTGGCTGTTAGAGGGGTCACCTGCTGTGAGGATGGGGTGTCCCTCAGCCGTGCCTGCCTAAGAGAAGCTTTCGTAGATGGGGCTCCCACCCAGGAGTTTGAGAGGAGGCTGTATGGCTGAGAGCAGTCTCAGGCTTCCCGTCAGTATCTCACTGACAGCTACAAATAGGCTCTTGAACGTATTTAATAAACTCGGGGAAGGAATTGTGGCCGCCTTGGTTCTGTTGAGGAAAGTGATGGATGACTTCAGTGGGGGAGAGGAAAGAAAACTTTCTAAATGGACTCAATTGAGAGAAGACAGGCTCTGGAAGTTGGGTAGTCAGGTGCCAACCATCTCCAGTGAGCACACGTGGGACCCCAGAATAACTGTGTGGGCCTAGCTGGAGCCAGCAGGCCTGACCCTCGCCCTGGCCTCAGCTCTCAGAAGTGAGCCCAAGCTGGAAAACCAACTCCCCAGGCCCCTGTGCACAGTGGCCTTTAGGGTTTCGGGGCTTCTGAATAAGGATGGATGAGCCACCTAGATGACCTCTGGCGCCTTGGGATTCTGCAACACTCCCTTGGTTCCTCAGAGAAGCCTATGGATCTTTTCTCTGGAATAAGACTTGAGGCAGGAAATGTCTGTCAAGTGGGTTCCTCTTGGGAGAGAGGAGGTGTATATGCTGAGGCACTGGACACTCCTGAGCCAGGACCTCCTCATAGTCTCTTAGGGGGTCTGTCTCTGAAGGCTTCCTATAAAAGGCTGTGCCCCATAGAGAAGGGGAGCTCTTGGAGTAGGGATTGGGGGAATCAGGTGGGTGTCCAGACATCCTCTCACACCAACATTAGTTTCATACACTGAATGGCCTACCTGGCTAGGCTCATATGGAACTTTCCAGTTCCACCACCTACCAGTCCTTCCTGACTGGATCTATAAATTTTTCAAACTTCTTCCACCTCTGTGCAACACAAATAACTCCTGCTCAGATCACCCCACAGAGTGATGGTGAGGAATACCTGAGCAGAAGTATGCAGGGCACGTTGTCACAGGGAGGGAGGGTGACAGATGTAAGTGTTGGCAGGGTGACGTGTGGCTGATGACTTATGAGTTCTTTCAGTGGTGTTGGGGACACCACCAGGCTCTGCCCTGCAGAAAATAAAGGTCTGTGGCAGGGCCTCAGGCTCAGCTGGGCCACCTACCCCACCTAAAACTGGATAGGCCTAAATGGAGGAGGATGTCTCTGAAACTAATTCCGTAGCTCTCCTTGGATATGCTATAGGAATGAGTGAAAGATTCTGGAAGAAATCCTCTACCTTTAGCAAAATTAAAATAGGGCTGGGGAGATGTCTAAGTGGTCAAGGCACTTGCCTGCAAAGCCAAAGGACCCAGGTTCAATTCCCCAGGAACCACGTAAGCCAAATGCACAAGATGGCACATGTGTCAAGTTCGTTTGCAGTGGCTGAAGGCCTGGTACACTTATCCTCCCTCTCTCTCTCCCCCCCTTCCCTCTCTCAAATAAATAATAAAAGTATATTTAAAAGAAAAGTTAAAATAAAAGGTAAATGTGGAATTCTTCTAGGGTCAGCCACATAGGGATATGTCGAGACTTCCTCTAGAATGCCAAACTCAAAGGGAAAGTTCTAGAACAAAGAGCATTAGAACATATACTGGAGGGGTTGTATGTTCTCCACCATACACATGTGAATGTGCACATGCGCGCATGCACACACACACACTCTTCATCACCGTGGCTCTCCTCAGCTGTTCATGGTAGTCCTGACATCCAGGAACCCCACCCAGAAGGGGTCTAATGTTGCAGGTTTTAGGGTGTGAAGGCTCATGACTTCCACAAGCTTCCATGTGAATTCATGCTTCCTTCTCTGAAGCTTCATTAGCCCCATCCAAGCTTTAAGGGGCCACCATAAGGTGCAGTTCAGACTGCACCCTCAGTCACCCCGCAGCAGACGTGGAGCCTGGTGACCTGCAGGAATGGGGACAGTGCCCATGGAGATCCCAGTCCAGGAAAGTCAAAGGAGTGTGGGAGTTCTGGGGAGGGAAGAGTGGGAGACTGCCTGGCTTCTCAGTTCATGCTGCCTGACGACTTTCCAGGAGGACAGCATTTTCCAAGCTTCACGCACATAGGACAGCTTGGGAACTGGGACCAAGGGGAGTATCCTAGGCAAAGGGTGGGGGTTCGGCTATGGAAAGAGGATGAAGGAATCCATGAAGGGTTTCTGGGCCCTGCAATCTGACACGTTCAATGAAACAACAGTAAGATCTGGGATCACTGCAGCCCGTGGGCCCAAGAAGGAAGCAGGAGCCTCAGGCTCCACTCTGGGCCCCTGCAGCCATGCCCGAGGTAGCCACATGCCACTCTGCGGAGGCGGAGCACGCATCTGCTCGGTGGGGCGCACTGTGTATGCGCACACGCACGCACTCAAGACGCTAGGGAAGTCATTATACCCTCATCTTGGATGCAGACAACAAACCTTGAGAGACCCTTTCACACTAATGTGATCACAGAGGAAGCTGAAATCAGACTTGAAAGATGAAGAGCAGAATCAGGGGCTGTCCACTCCCAGCAGCCCTTGCAGCCTTCTGAGTGCTCTGGCTCCATTGTTCGGGAGGAGAGAAGATGGCACCCGGCCATCTGTGTCTCAAGTGATCCCTGTCTAGGACCCTTGGGCCAACTAGTCCCCAGTCCTGGCATCTGATCAGACCCAGTGTTCTTGGCAGAAGGACAGGGGAATTTTGCTCCGGCATTGCCCCTACGGGGAACACACAATCTCATCTTACTAGTGGGAGAAGTTCTTATCCTGATTTGCAATACAGTCCAGCGTGTGGGGCTGGAGAGATGGCTTAGCGGTTAAAGTATTTGCTTGCAAAGCTAAAGGACCCGGGTTCGATTTCCTAGGACCCACATAAGCCAGATACACAAGGTGGTGCCTGCATCTGGAGTTCGTTTACAGCAGCTGAAGGCCCTGGTGCATCCATTCTCTATCTACCTGCTTCTTCTCTCTAAATAAAATAAATTAAAAATCCAGCGTGCATATATGCTGTTTTAAAAAAGGGGGTAGAAGTAGATAAATAAGCTGTTGACAAGAGTGATGGCTATGTGCCTGGTTGTCATATCCATTTGGTTGGAGCCAGAACACTTATGTGTGTGATCATGAATGTCCTATGCACACACATGCTCAGAGTAAAAAGCAAATGTCATCTTGGTTAGTTACTTGCCACATCTGAGTGAGTTGTAGCGCTATATTGCACACAGTGCTGGGGAAACGAAGGGTGGACAAGGAACCTAAAACACTTTGCTGGTATTGGAAAAAGCCAGAGGCCATTGGAGGCCAGTGAGGGGCTAAGGGTAGATCCGAAAAGAAAAGTTGCCTACAAACACATGTGTGGAAGAAGATGGTAGTTTAGGTCATGGTGGTAGGATGAGATGTGATGAAAGATATATTTTGAAGACAGAACCAACAGGATATTCTGGTGGCATTGATGGCGCATGAGAAGGAGGAGTCGTGGATGCTGCCCTCGTTTTCAGCCTGAGCTACTAGACAGCGTGTAACTAGACCAGCACCAGCAGGCTGGCTTTGAGTCCTGACTGTGACACTTGCCCTGTGTGATGTAGAACAAGGCATTCAAATAAGCATCACCCCGTGTTTAAAAGAGCAACACCCCCAACACACACACACACACACACACACACACACACACACACACACACACACAGATTCTCCTGAAGATTAAGCAGATCACCCTTGTCAAGGCTTCTCCTACCGTGGAATCAGAACACTTGAATAGGCTATGTGACAGGCACGGAGCCCCGCAAACACCTGTGGGTCATGATGCAGGCTGTATATGTACGTGTGAGGAGAGAGAGAGATGAAGAAGTTAGGAAAGGAAGAGCCAACATCTGGCCCAAACACTGAGGCCTGAGCTATAGGTTTGCTCCACATATGAAAATTGACTGCCAAAGCAGCGGTGGTCTCTGCCTCTGCCTCTGTGACTTCCTAAGCAGCATCCAAGCCCTCTGGGACTGTACTGTGTCCCCTCCACCCAAATCAGGGCACCAGTGCAGAGTGATCACACCTACTCCATGAGGGACATTCCTGGGAATCTGGCTTGTGGCTAACAAGACAGAAAGGGGAAAGGCCAGGTATCAAAGGGCTGCAGAACAGGAGGACAGCATTATGAAAAGAGCATGGGAGCCAGGTTGTCACAGAAGGGAGAGGTAGCAGCTGCATTTCCCAGGGGTCCTTGCCTCTGCTCCCAGTTCTCCCACACTGAGCTGCAGCTCAGGCCAGCTGATGGGACCTGAGCCATTTCTGCTGTCCCTGCTAGCCAGCAGATGAATGAGGACATGGACCAGACTGGGTATCTGCAGTCTACTTCCCTCTTCCCTTGGGAGGCCCACTGCCCCATCCTCAAGCCTTCCTCCCTTCAGGCCCAGAATGCGGAAGACAAAGCCGAAGGCTTTATCTGTTCTCATTGCTCCGCAGCCCCTCTCAGCTCAGCCTGCATTAGCCTTGGGACATGCTGGCTGACAAGGGTCTCGCCACTTTGCAGGCCGCCTTTTCTTATCCTTGGGGCTCCATTTGTGAAAACATGCTGCCACCCTCCCCAGAATGATTATAATTAAAAAGACAGATCATGACAAGTGTTGCAAGGATGGGAAGAAATCCATGCCCCTACATTGCTGGTGGGAACACAGAGTGACACAGTCACTCTGGAGAACAGTCTATCAGTTCCTGAAAAGATTAAAGAATAGAGTTGCCATGTGACCCAGTACTCCTGGCCAGATCCCCAAGAGCACTGGAAACACACATCCACATGTAATCTTACACAGTTTGTCCTCCATATCTGTGATTCAAGCAGCTGCAGATGGAAAATACTTTTTTAAAAAAATCACACCTCTACTGAACACGTACAGACTCTTTGTCATTACTCCCTAAATAATATGGTGTAACACTATTCACATAGCAGTGATATTGTAGAAGGTACTAGAAATAATCTAGAGGTGATTTATAGTACATAGGGGTTGTGTGTAAGTTATATGCAAATACTATATCTTATATAAGGGGCATACTTGAGCATACACAGATTTTGGTACCTGCAGGGGGTACTGGAACCAAACCTCCACAAATAATGGAGGATTTGTTCATAACAAAATTGTTCATGATAACAAAAAGCAGAAACAGCAGCAAGGTCCATTCATAACCAAGTGAATGGCTATACATGGTGATACTGTAGATCCCTACACTGGAAAATTATTTGACTGAGAAAAGGAGTAAGGGCTGACTCATGCTGCCACACGGATCAATCAAGAGAACCTTAAGCTGTGTGAAAGAGGCCAGTCAAAAGAGACCACACACTGTCTGATTCCATTTATCTAAAATGTCCAGGATGGGCAAATCCGTAGAGACAGAAAGCAGATTAGTGCTGGGGGAAGAGTGAGGTTGGAGTGATAGTTAAAAGGAATGGCAGGCAACTCTTTGGGGAGTGATGAAAAATGTTTTAAAATCGCCTGTAGTGGTAACCACACAAGCCTATGAATATACTGGAAGTCACTATATTGCAGACGTTCAGTGGATGAGTTAGATGTCGTATGAATGATCTCAGCAGAGCCATGCCCACTCCCCCTTGCACACACACACCTGGGGATCTTGTGTGAAGTAGAATAGCCAAGTGTCTGCTTTCCCTGTGATCAGGAGTTACCCAGGACCTAGGACATATTAGTAATAAAACAGTCCTAGGCAACCTGGGGTAACTGGTCACTGCACATGCACCCCTAACCTGCCTCTTCATACTGCTTACTGACTGGTGTGGGGGTCTCCAGCTGGAAGCAACAGACCACATCCAAGTGGCACTCTTGCTCCAAGACATCCCAGCTTGGCAAGAGCCATGGGTGAGGTGTGACCAACCACCACCGGGCTGGTCTTCTGCCCTCACGATGTCTGAGTACCCGAGATACCTGAGCGGGACCTCCCCACCATTCTAGGTGGCCTCTACAGAGTGGTCTCTGCTCTGTAGCAGGATGTTGGAAGGAGGGACCTGGAGGCAAATCCAGCACCCAGCTGTGTTTACCCATGCCAAGTGGGGAGAGCCATGAGTCACACTCTGGCTGGAGAGCGCTGCCCCACTAATGCTGCCGTGCTCACGACATAGCCCTGGGGATTAGCCACAACCCCATGTATGGTCCTCCTGCATCGTGTACAGGCGGGTTGTCATTTCAAATGCCGCTTTTCCATCTCACATCTGATGGTATCACTTTCCCTTTATTCGTTTCTTCCCAAGGCATTTAAGGAGTACCCGCTGTATACAGCAGCCCTGGTGATATCACAGGCAGAGCCTGGTCCCTGCTCTTAAGGCACTGCGAGTCTCAAGGAGATTCCAGATCTTGGTGGCATCTCTAAGAGAGGCTAGACTGATGTCGTACGACATAGAGCAGCTGCCATCCCGGTCAGGGGAGGCTCCTCGTGGCTTGCTGCCGGACTGGGAGCTGACCAACAAGTACAGTGGGCCCACGGGGAGGGTCATGGCAGTGGGGTGTGGGAGTGCCGTGAGCCCCTAGTCAAGGTACAACATGGGCAAAGGCCAGAAAGGCAGAGAAAGTATGATGGTCCCAGCTGTGACATCCCAGCTATGGCAAAAGGATCCAGCATGCTCAGGAGCAGGGTGCATTTCATCTGGAGTTCCCCGAGGGCCTTTCCTGCAACTAATTGTGACAGTTAACAGTAATGGGCTAGGGAACTCATTCAGTGGTTAAAAGTGCTTGCTCTGCAAGCCCGGTGATAAGAGTTCAGATCCCCAGAGCCCAGGTAAAGCCGGGCACAAGTATACATGTGTCTATAATCTCAATCTGCATGTAGCAGTGGGAGGAGTCAGGAGAATCCCAAAGCTTGCTGGCCAGCTTGTCTTGTCTCATCTCATTAGCATTGAGGAAACAACAAGAGAAACCCTGTCTCAAGCAAGGTAGAGGCTGAGAGCCAACTCTCCAAGGGTGTCCACTAAGCTTCATACACATGCCATGACATGTATACACACACACACACACACACACACACACACACAAAGTGGCCTTACTGGATAAAAATTTTTTTATTGACTGACTCTCCCCTAGGCCCTCTACCAGCTTTTTTTTCACATATAAGATGCCAACAACTCTCTGATATAGATGTGAAATTCACATTTGACAAATAAGGAGACCAAAGGCCAAAGGATCGGTCACCTACTGTCAATCTGTGGGTATGTGGCTCCTCTGGTTTGGAAACCCAGGACGATCTGATGCTAAAGCCAGATTTCTTGCCAACAGCGCTTTATCAAGGAGTTTTCAGGTTCTAACTCTGGTGGGGGCACACAGAGCTTCCCATTATGCCCCGCTCATTCAGAGGTTGAGGAGGTAGGGCCTGACTAGCCTGAGCCTCCCTTTCTGGTCTGCCAGGAATGAGCCCACAGGAAACCACTTCTGTAGCTGGCACTGGGGGGAGGGGGCAGGTGTGAGGATCACTTATTTCTAAGGAAGCTTAGTCTTGTTCATGTGATCATACATGCTGAGTTCCTGGGTCCCAGGTGCTGGTTTTTGCTAATCCCAACGCATTGGGAATTGTTTAATAGGATTTTTTCCTTTTAATTAAAATATGATAATGAAACTTACTGCTTCCCTCTTAAAAAAGGAATGCTTGAAAGCACTTACCTAGTCCCCAAATGTCCTGGCTGGGAGAAATCGGATGTCATTTTATCCTGTGTCGCTGTTCCTCATTCAAATACAGACCTGCCATCATTGATCACATCAGCCTCCCCACTCCTGATCCCTGCCTCCTGTCCAGGGACATCTCTGGTTTCAGGGAGCACAGTTGTGGTGAGGGCCAGGGCTTGTGATTTGGGCACGCACAGAGGAAAAAATGCCAAACTTCTGAGGTCTGGATATGGATCAGTAAAGCGCTCTTTGGAAGGGAGAGAGATGGAAGGATAGCAGAGCCCAGGGCCATCAGGGTGGAATTCACCCTGGGACAAGTTCTCTCCGTGGCCTGGGCCTTGTGACCTCCCTGTCCCTCATGCACAGAGTTCCAGGATTGTGGGCAGACTTGGCTAGAGCAGCATTTTCACAGCCAGCGCCCCGCTTTCCTATGCCACTCTGTTCCTACAAGCCGTGCCCCTCCCGCTGCCATCTTCCTCCTCACTCCATGCCCTTTGCTCTTGCTCCCTTACTTCCCATCCCTTCTTGGCCTCCTCTCTATGTGTGTATGTGTGTGTGTGCATGTGTGTCTGGGCAAACATGCATGTGCACATATGTGCGCATGTGTGTGTGCTGGTATGTGGATACTATAGGCGTTTCCTCAGGAGCACTGTCTATCTCTTGTTATGACAGGGTCACTCATTGGTCTGGAGGTCAGTAGTTAGGTGAAAATGTCTAGTTAGGGAACTAGAGGTCTCACCAGGCACGTGTGGCCATGCCCTGGGTTTTACATGAGTACTGAGGTTCGAACTCAGGTCTTCATGCTTGCAAGGCAAACATTACCCATTGAGCTTTCTCTCTATTCCTCCTCCTTTCTTTTCCCCTTCACTGCCTTTCCAACAAAACTGATTCTGAGCTTCCTCTGCCTTCTTCCTCCCAAGCCCTGGATGCACCCTTGGCAATGGAGAATTTACCAGTGAGTCACAGAATTTAGGGGAAAAAAACCTTACACATTAAAAAGTAATTCTGTTGCTGGAGAGATGCCTTAATGGTTAAGGAGTTTGCCTGCGAAGCCTAAGGACACAGGTTCGATTCCCCAATACCCATATAGCCAGATGCACAAGGGGGTGCATTTGTCCGGAATTTGTTTGCAGTGCCTGCAGGCCCTGACATGCCCATTCCCTATCTTCCTCTCTCTTTCTCTCTCAAAATGGATTAAAAAAAAAACTTCTGCCCTTAAAGCCATAAAACCCAACCATTGGCACCACAACCCTGCCTATACAGAATACAGCAGCTGTGGAATGATACCCACAGCTTGCAAATTCCTGACCAGCCAGGGATGAAATAGCAAATGAGAAAGTGCCCAGAAAGCATGGATGAGCAGCGCTAGGGTTTTCTCTCCCCGCCCCCCTCCTCCGCCTTCCCCCCTTTCTGTGCATCAAACCGCATGTGATTGTGTCTGCTGCAGAACATCAAAGAGCCAAGGAATTACTTAAGAAGAAAATATTGGGGTTATGCATTTGAGAACAGGCTGAGCTGAGAGTAACCTCCAGGGCTGCACATCCATCTTTAATCAGCCCCCAAAGGGCGATCTGCTTCCTTTTGAGTCCCCTGGTGTGGGCTATGTGAACAGTAGCATGCTGGTGGCAGCCGAGGATGGTTTATGGCTTGGTCATACTGGCTCCCTGGGCCTTGCCGCAGTCCAGCATCAGAACGGAGCTGAGACTTTAAGGCCCAATTTTTGCTCGAGGCTCTGGAGAAGTGCGGAATGTAGCTGTCTCTGGAACCAGGAAGGGAAAGCTCAGATCCTGGGGTCAGATGAGGATCAGGACACACAAGCTCCAGTCTGTGTGACCTGCTGCTTGAGAGGCACGTTGAAATGAGGGGAGGCTGCCTTGCACGTGGGCCCAGGTTCACGGGCGTGCTGGCTAGGCTGGGTAGGAGGTGTGAGATTGGCTCAGGGGAGGAGGATTTGTAAGTGATGACCACCCACACATTCAGGAAGTCATTACTGCAAGTGGCAGAAAGCACAGACCCCAAGCTTAGTCCAGGGCCCCAAGCAACTTGAGTGAAATTTGCAAGCCCCCAGCAGCTCATGTCTGGGTTACTTCACCTTGACCTTCCAGACCTGCATCCAGGATCCACAAAAGCCTTAACTGCCTGCCTCACCACGCCTGGCAGAAGCCACAGTTTGATGGGAAGTAGGACACCAAGGCTGGGAATCGGGTAGGCATGACCAGAGGTCCCCTAGCCAGTGACACTCCAGCTCAGCACTAGGATCTCCTTGTGCCTGTGGGCCCGATCCCTGCTTAGCACAGGACAACCTTTGATACTTCTAAGGTTCTAGACCTCTGCCATTAGTCGCTCACATATCCAGAACACCACCTAAGTTAGCTGAATACTGTCCCTTTCCTTGATAGTCCTGTCCCAACCTGCCCTAGGTCCCTGTATGGATGGGGAGGGAGAAGGGCCCGGGTATATACAGATGCTTCCCTGATAGACCGCAACTTCTTCAAGACAAAAGTAAAACTTTATTCATCATTCTGCCCCCAAATGTCCAGCCTTCTGCAGGCCACATGATAGGTGATTAAGTCACATGGCTGACAATGGACTTGGATCTTGCGCCTTTGTCTCTCCTCCTTGCTCATCTATGTGGTACCACTCAGAAGAACCACAGTCAATGTGAGCCCATGCCAGAACACCTGGTTCATCCACAGCTCCCTCACAGAGCCCTACTTAGCCAACACAAAAGCCTGGAGGACGCGTTTGGTCGCCTAATCGGCTGGGTGGCTCTGCGCCTTCCCCACCCATCCTTGGGGACTGTGTTCTGTCGCTGTGTTGCATACAGAAGAGCCAGTGTCTTCCCCCACTCTGCTACCCTGAGGGGGATTTGCACTTTGATTATTTTTGAAAACAGATTTGTGAAAAAATTTGATTTGAGAAAACATTCTTCTCCCACATGCTGAAGGATTGAGGGTCTGTAATCCCTCTCAAATCGCTGGGACGAGGCTGCTCCTGCAATGTCGGCATCAGAGCTGACAAAGGGGGATTAGCAGGGAGAATTCTGCGTGGAAACCCGCCACACGCTGGAGGCTTTCGGTGCAAAGCAGATAAGATAGGTACTGTCGAGCCATTTTTAACCCAGTTTTTAGAGCACTCAGAAGCTTCCTTCTGTGTTGACAGGGAGCAAGGGCAGGATTTAGTGACATCCATCGCCTCCTTACCCTTCTAGTGCATTCATCTGAAAGGAGAAGACTCTCTTTCATGAAAGGGTGGTCATGGCACTCGCTGGCCAATAGTGGCCAGGTAGAAAGGCACAACCTTCCAGGCAAAGCAGCCACTGGGTTCCCTCACTGTTTCCAACTACCCATTCTTCTAGGGACAGGTGCCGGACCTCAATGACAAAGCCCTTGCTTTGTGCTGTCTTTCCAAAGAACAGGGCTGAAGGGCAGGTGGTATCGTCCTAGCATAGGACGATTATACAATCTGCCTAGTACTATGTTCTCCTGGAAAGCCAGATACCCAGTGGTTAGTACCTCTGGCTTTTAAAAATATTACTTCTTGAGTATACTATAGCCGAAGTTAACTCCTGCAGAGCTGCTTCCTTTTTCTGTAAGTTTTGTTGAGAGACTTAGGTAAGTTATACATAAAGATCGTTTTTCACGGTAGATAACAAATGCTTAATAAATAGTAGTTACAATGATTATGGGTGAATTATAGTACTGTGAAACATGGAGAACTCAAAGCCTTCCCAAGGACAAGGGCCCACACAGATCTGGATTTTGTGAATAATTCTAGGGCTCACTTCTTTCCAGACCTCCGTGACAAAACTCAGCACAGGTCACAGCCACACTCCCGAGCTCCTGATAAGCATCTGTATTTTGGCCAGATTGGCTGAAGGCATCCAGCTCCTGCAAGCGGTCCACTTGGTGGCTTTCATCTCCCTGGAGCTGGAAATTCATTGTAGGAACAAGGTTGAAAAGAGAAGCTTAGGAGGGCTGGGGAGGTAATTCAGTGAGTAAAGCACTTGCCTTGTAACCTTAAGAAACTAGGGTGGATCCTTAGAACCTTTGTAGAAAACCTGGGCATAGTGGCATGATTTGCAATCCCAGCACTGGGGAGGCAAAGGCAGGTAGAGCCGTGGGGCTCAATAGCCAGACAGTCTACCCTACTGGGTGAATTCCAGGCCCAAGCTCACACCCAAGGATGTGTTCTCACTCACATGATGGATGAGAGCAGTCAGGGACAGCCACGCTCACACACACACAGGCATTCTGGAAGGAGTCAAGGACATCAGTGCTCACATAAGCACGGGAGCATGCTCACACGTGTGACAAATAGAATCAGGGGCATCCATGAGCACATGCAGTGGATGGCAGGCGTTGGGGATACTGTGCACACACACTCACTGGGGCACGTTCACCCACATGACAAATGGAAATGTTCAGGGACACCTGTGCATGCATGCTCTGTAAGGTACGCTCATACTCATGTAGATACGTGAGCTCACAGAAGTCTCTGCCTGCCTCCAACATCCCAGACTCAGTCTAACATTATTGGAGTTGTTTTGTTTGTTTATTTTTACTGATTTGAGAGCGACAGACAGAGAGAGAAAGAGGGAGAGAGAGAGAGAGAGAATGGGCATGCCAGGGCCTCCAGCCACTGCAAAGGAACTCCAGACACGTGCACCCCCTTGTGCATCTGGCTAACATGGGTCCTGAGGAATCGAGCCTCGAACCGGGGTCCTTAGGCTTCACAGGCAAGTGCTTAACCGCTAAGCCATCTCTCCAGCCCTACTCATTGTTTTTTAAAACATATTTTTTATTTTTATTCATGTGTTACAGAGAGGGAGGGGGAGAGAAGGAGTGGGTGTGGCAGGGATTCTAGCCTGAACTCCAGAGGCAAGCGCCACCATGTATATATGGTTTATGTGGGTATTGGGGAATTCAACCCGGCAATCGCAGGCAAGCACCTTATCTGCTAAGCCAACTCTTCAGCCCTGACATACTCATTCTTGACGAGCTTTGTTGTCTCCCTGAGTTTTCCAGAATACAAATGCCCTGGAAGTGGAACTAAATTTCTTTCTCTGATGTTCTCTAAGACATGGGAAGCATTTTCAGAAACTGCCCTATGACTGTCTTCAAGGCCAGCAAGCCACAGGTCTCCAGGACCAGCTGCCTGGCCTCTCCTCAGGGAAGTGGTAGCATCAGGGAGCCCCATGTTCACGTATGGAGCCCCCTGATCTAAAGTGTCCCTACAGGCAAGACCTTTGACCACAGGACTTTGAGGGCTGCAGAATTGTTTCTCCAGGGACCCTCTCATCCAGGACAACTTTCTTCCCTTACACACTTCCTATGATTCTCACTACTCTTCTTCCTACAACAATTGTCCTAGCTTACCCTTGCTGTGTGCCAGGCTCCACGCTAAACCTTTATGTGCCTAGTTTCATCCTCTTTCCAGAATGCTTTGAGCTAAGTGCTCTTGTCCCAGTTTTATGGGTGAGGAAAGGAAGGTGCAGAGTTCACTGGACCTGCCCAGGTCACTGTCTGAGGCCATGAGTCGGGTGGTGTTGAGTCACACAATCAAATGGTCCAGGAAGAATTACTACCTCACTGTAGTCCTGAGTCAGTCTCAAAGTCAATCTTGGGCCCTGCTTTCACTCTGTGCTTTTCATTTTTTATCTCTATGCCTCAATTCCTCATCAGTAAAGTGGGGACTGCACTCTTTTTTGCTTCACTGGGGGCTGATTATGAACCAGACTTGTGATGGTGGTCAAGACAGGTCACCAGATCTCCCTAGTGACCACTGAGGGATACCTACAAGGTATCTCTCCTCTCTCCTGGTACATCAGACTCCTAGGTCATAGCGCAAGGCATTCTGGGAGCCCCTAGAGCAGGTAGCTTGTCTGGAGTGACAGAAGTCACTGCTAGAATAACTCTTCATATCTCCAAGATCCTCAAGCCCAGCTGACCTGCTTTGTTTCTTAGGTCAATTAATAGTCAAGAGGCATGTGAAGAGCATTGGTGACTAAGTACAGTCAGACCAGGTATCTGCGCCCACTGTGGCCATTCTTGCTGTCTCTTCCCCTCTGCTGCTGCTTCCGCCAGAAGTGTGAGGAACGGTGAGAAGAAAGGGGCTTTAGAATGGGGCATGACATTCCTGTGTCCAAGGATACCAGGAGGAAGTGACTGTGGCCCTTCTTTCCATGGAGACTCCCAGGAGCTGTCTGGTATTCCTCCATCTCAGTTTGCCTTCTCTTCTTTTTGTTGTTGTTTTTATTAAAAAAAATTTTTTTGTTTACTTATTTGCAAGGAAGGAGAGAGAGAGACAGACAGACAAACAGACATCAGGGAGTATGAGCATGCCCAGGGCTTTTTGCCACTGCATATGAACTCCAGGTGCATGCACCACTTTGTGTATCTGGCTTTACGTGGGCACTGGGGAATTGAACCTATGCCGGCACACATTACAAGCAAGAGCCTTAACTGCTGAGCCATCACCCCCCACCTCTTCTTTCTAAACCTCTCTCCCATCTTCTATTCCCCTGAGTTCAAAGCATTCTTTTGGTCTCAGTGATTGCCTCCCTCTGTCGTGTTTCTCATTGTCACTTGGGGTTTCAGTTTTATCTGCTCTCTGTCATAGTCAGTTTCTTATCTCTCCTGTCCTGTGTAGCCAGCCCTGCCCACAGCTGCCTCCTGGGATGAAGAGCTGTGTTCTGTCCCCAAACCACCCTTCCTGGAGCTCCCAGGGTGCCCAGCATGGCAGCCATGAGTTTCTGTGGCCTCCTGGCCTGGGAGCAGCATCCTGAAGGTCTAGACCACTTGGAAGAGGTCCCAAAGGGAGCTGGGGGCACTATGGTCTTGGCATCAAAGATATAACCTCACCCAAATCCCAGCCTGCTGATAGATCTGGGCCTCCAATACCAGACGTCACCTGGGCACACCCCACTCCCGTTCAAGATAGTATGCAGAATATAGAGAAGAACCCTGCTGGCTCCTTGTTGAGCAGATTTGTGCTGAAATAGAACCCACTTGTCTTCTTTTACTTTAATCCCTAGATTTGCTTCTATTTTTATTTTTTCAAAAAGCCTTATTAATATTGACCGATCTACCATTTCTAATTTCCACCCCTGCTTAGGAAATCCGTGTTCTATGTGGATTGCAGAGCTGTTAACTCCGATGCCCATCATGCCCCATGGCAAGCCTGGCTTCCCATGACAGAGGCTGTACTAGGAGCCAGGATGCCTGCAGAGTAGGTCTGGCTCTGTGACCTTGATGAGACCTTACTTCCTTCATGTATAAAATGGGCAGGTTGGATCAGTTGGTTTCCAAGAGAAACCACTCCTGGCTCTGGGTGGATTGTTCTAGATTGTAGTTGAGGGGGACATGAGTCCATGTGCCTTTTACTACCCCTTGCAGCCTTCTCTCCCAGAAGATGGCTACTACTGAGTGCATTAAAGAAAAACCAAGTGCTAGGGCCCAAGGATTCAGGTGAGAGGCGGGAATGGCACCAAACAGCTGTCCTTAAGATGGATGTGTCTTGAAGAATGAACAGGCATTGTGTGAGAGAAGCCAGAAGCTCAGAATACACCTGGCTGGAGCCAAGGATTTTACGGTTTGTAGATGAAAAACTGAACCACATGCTTCCAGCTGAACCAGAGGCTAGGTTGGGGTGGTGAGGCACAGGACTCAGGCCCCTGTCATTCCCTCCCCCAGCCAGAGGCCATGAGGGTCACGGCTTCCAGCCCTGGTAGAGCTGAAGGGAGGAAACAGGAGCGTCCACTCCATCCTGCCCACAGCTCCCTAAGCTTGTGTTCTCAGAAGAGCTCAGGGCAAGGGGCAACAGGTCTGATTGCGGCTCTGCCTTCCCGTCTGCTCAGTTCTGCCATCTTGGGCGCTTCAGTCTCTTGTCTTTGACAATAGAATAAAGCCATACCGACGTGTTCCTCACAGAACTCAATGTAAGGCTCAATGCATCGGTGATGGAAGAGCTTTCTACAGCAAAAATCCTTTAAAATAGAAGAATAATTATTGGAAATTCCCAGGTATCCAGATGCAGGCTGGTCTCTAGGGAAGATGTAGGAGAAGGGAGGAAAGTGTCAAGATGCCTGTTGACTTGGTTTGGTCAGAACTGTATGTGTTCAGGAAATGGGGCATGCATTAATTTTGGGGCATATGAGGAGCCCAGAGCAGAGAAAAGCAAATGGCAATAGAGCTTGAGGGTATCAGAAATTGCTGGGGCTTTGAGTAGATACCTAGCTCAATATGGCCTTGCCCCCAGGAGGGTGAGCTGAAAAGGTACTCACCCTCTTTGAATCTGTTTCCTCAAATTCAAAAGAAGGGTGTTGAAATCACCTTCACGGAATAAAACATAGTTTGGAAGTGCTGAGCATGGCAGCTCCCATAGTTCTCCCCTGGAGACTGTGAAGATGATCTTGGGTGAGGAGTTCCAGCTACTGAGCTCAAAGCTGAGCCAATCCCGTGGACCACATGGACAGGGTCCACTCAGAAAGTGTCACATGGGAGGGAACTGTGAATATGGGGCTCAAAATGGGATGCAACATGAAGATGCCGGTATTGATTAGCTTTGTGTTACCATAACAGACACCCTAGACAACTTTGTGTGTGTGTGTGCACGTGTGCATGCATGCATGTGTGTGTGGGGGTATGTGTGTGTATGTGTGCATGTGTGTGGGTGCATGCTATCAGGTATCTTCCATCTTCCTTCATCTCCCTCTGCCATGTTTACTGAGGCAGATTCTGTCACTTGAACCCAGGATGCCAATTTGGCTAGTCTAGTTTATGCTGAAATTCCCTGTCTCCACCTCCACAGGGTGCTGGGATCACAGGAGGGTCTCCATGCCTACCCAGCATTTCATGTGTGCTGGGGATCTGAATTTCAGGCCTCTTGTTTGCACAGCAAACACTTTTCTACCTAGTCACCTCCCCAGTCCACAACTAACTTCTAAAGAGAGAAGATTGATTTGTTTCAGGGTCTTAGTGGATCCCAAGTCTCCAATGCCTTGGGCCTCTGGCTAGGGGTACCATATTATGGCAGGAGTGCATGTTAAAGTGAGTCACTCACATCACAAGCCAGGAAGTAGCAGAAAGAGGACAGGTTGGGGGTCCCATAGCCCCCTTTGAGGACACTCTCCAGTAACTCAAGATCTTCCCATAGGTACCCTCCCAAAGGCCTGTAGAAACAATACCTTTCACACATGTACCTTTGTGGGGGGACATGTATCCAAACCCTAGCAGTGGTGGTATTGGCTGAGAGCAGCTGGACCGATGGTTTTACCAGGTGCTCCCCAAGGAAGGGGGTGAGACACACCTTCCATCACAACCTTGAAAATGAGCACCAGCCCACTGGTCTGGATCAAAAGGGAGCTTCAGATCTAGAGGCCCTTCTCAGAGGGTGCTGAGAAGGGAGCTTCTGAATGAATAATGTCTGAAGCTCCTGGCTAACAGGGCAGTTCTCCATCACCTTTAATGGTACCCCAACAAACTGGGGATGAGGGGGGAGGCACTTGTGCCTCCTCGGGGGTTGGCAAGGCTGGATAACAAGATGCACCGCTTATAGCTAGCCAGGAAGCAGAGGAATAGGTGACCACCTTAAAAAAAAAAAAGAATGAGAAAATTAATTATCTGCTGTAATTAGTGTAATGACCTACACCATTAGATAAAACTTCCCACCGTAAATGTCAGCTCAACCTCCCAGGAGCCAACGGGCCTGGCTGGCTGCTTCTGTGGACTTTTCTCTCCCTCTCCCTCTACTTCTGGTGGTGGTTGGCCAGATTTTCCCTACTGTGTGCTAGTATTAACTGCTCATAACCAAGTTCTCTGAATCTTGATCCAGCAGACAAGATGTGAGGGATATAATATAGAGATGGAGGGACAAAGGGAGCCTGGGAAGATGACAAGAACTTAAGTACCTCAGCAGAGAAGGGAATTGGCTAATGTACTGCATGAGAGCTGCCACACACTGTGACATCCTTTGACCTTTTGCCTCACTTGTCCTCACCATGACAAACAGCATTCCCAGCACACCCTTTATGGATGAGGAAATAGGCTCAGAATGTATCTGGTCCACTGACTGCAAAGCCCAGACTCTAATTACCTGGTAATGGCCAATCTATCTAGGTGGATGAAGAGGAATGTGTCCCCTCAGTGCCACAGGGCAGCAGCAGGTATGCCCACATTTACCACTCTTGTACTGTGGAGGTGGAGACATGGCTATTCCAGAAAGAACAGCCCTCTCCACAAGCCCCCCCCCCTGGGTGTGACAGTCACAGAGCATCAAGGCTGAGCAAGGGCAGCCAGGAATTTGGGTTGATTCTCTGGCCAGGTGTCATGCCAAAATAGGGCAAGGTCACAGTGGTATTGGGCTATGCTGACCCAAGAGGCATTTTTTTTCATTGGTGTGAAGCTTTCAAGCCTCCCATACCTAGGGCTTAGCTCCAGAGAATGGAGCAATTCTCCAGAGCCTGTGGGAATACAGCTTCTGTCGCTAGCCTCACAGTATTTGTACAGTCTACCTGGTGACAGATGTTTTCTCTGCCCATGTCAAGGCCATACCAGCAAACATGGGCTATAGCCTAGGGATTAATCATGTTTCTCAATAAGACATGAATGGCCTTTGGGGCTGGGCCATTCTTCCTTGGGCAGTGTGATAGCTAATCTTTTTTTTTTTTTAAGAAAACTTTTTATTGATAGCTTCCATAAGTATACACAATAAACCATGATCATTCCCTCCCCACTCCCATTCTCCCCCTCTCAAATCCACCCTCCATCAAATCTCCTCCCTGTTCCAATTAGTCTCTTTTGTTTTGTTGCCATCATCTTTTCCTCCTGTTATGAAGGTTTTGTGTAGGTAAGGCCAGGCCCTGGGAGGTCATGGATATCAAGGCCATTTTGCGTCTGGAAGAGTGCCTTGATTGAATTTGCAGTCACCTGGAGACACACTTCTAGGCATTTGTCTTGAGGCTGCTTCCAGAGGGAGGGTTAACTAAAGGAAGACCCACTTTGACTGTGGGCCTCTTCATCCCATCAACTAGGGTCCAGGGCTGCTTAAAAGGGAAAGGAGGCTGGAGGGATGGCCTAGCAGTTAAGGCGCTTGCCTGCGAAGCCTAAGGACCCAGGTTTGATTCTCCAGGTCCCACACAAGGCAGATGCACAAGGCGGCACATGTTTCTGGAGTTCGTTTGCAGTGGCTGGAGGCCCTGATGTGCCCAGTCTCTCTCTTTCTCTTTCCCTCTGTCTGTCTCAATTAAAAATAAAATAAGAGTTGGAAACTAGCTGGGGCTACAGAGTAAAACCTTGTCTCAAGCAAACCAAAACCCCAAAATACTAACAAAAAAGGGGGGAAAGCTAGTGAAGCACCAGCGCTCCGCTTTCTCTGTTTCCTGATTGGCCCGACGTGAGCAAGCTCCTCCCACTGCCCCAACAGCAAGCTGATCGACCACTTGCCCAGCATAGACTGTAGCCCCAAACCACCAACCAAAAGAAATCCTCTTCCCTTGAGTTGCTTCTTGACCAGTATTTGGCCACAGCAATGAGCAAAGTGGCCGATATAGACACCTTCATCCCTGAGCTCCGCCCACAGCAGTACACACAGGCATTGCTCATGAAAGAATGCTTGACATGCCATTAGGGGACAGTAAATGTCTACAAGAGATCATCTCCATGGGACATTTGTGGGATATATCTTCACTGCTGACAGTCAAGGCCAGCCTACTTCAGGTTGAATAGAATGAGGTTTCCCCTCTACCTCCATCACTCCTGTGACCTGCCCAGCAGCTGGCCTTGGGTCACCCCTCTGGGACCTTGCTTCGGCATTTCTAAAATGAGGGGTGTCTCCAGTTTTACTATTTTCACACTTCCCTGGTCGCGGGCTGTCAGAATGGCTGAATCTCCAGTCCTCATCATCAGTCATTTATAGCTTCGCATGAATTTGAGTCACTCTCGTTCTTCTCCCAAGGGCATTGCTGTCTTAAGCCTTATCTCTCACTGTGGAATCAGAGCTTTGTACTGGTGAAGGAGCTGCAGGTGTTGAGACTGAGGAGGGAGAGGAATTCTGGAAGCCAGAAGGTGCTTTCCCAGAGCCTGGAGTCTTCATGCCAAGGTGATGCTCAGCTGGCCTCCTCACCCCAGCAGTCTGTGAGCAGGAGCTGTTGTGGGGGTAGGGGAGAGATGAAATACAGGTATGAAAGAGAACCCCTTCTCTGAGGGTCCTAAACCAGTATTCCCAAATGACCCCACCTTGGAATCATATGGGGGTCTCTGTAAATACCCAAATATTTAAATATCTAAATAGCCAACTGATATCCCAGACTAATTAATTTATATTGGGAAAAGAGTGAGGCAGACATTGGGAGGGGGTCGCATGACTATATGTGGTGTGTGTACATATATGGACGGGTCTCATGTGGGTATGGGTTCTTGAGTGGGTGGAGGCCAGAGGTCAATGTTGGGTATCTTCCTCAATTGATCTCCACTTTATTTATTGAGGCAGGATCTCTGAATCCAGAGATACACACACCCCCACACACAATTTGGCTAGACTAGCTAGCCAGCTTGCCCCAGAGATCTGTTTCAGCTTCCTGAGTGGTGGGGTTACAGGCAGGCTACTATACTCACTCAGCATTTATGTGGGTGCTGAGGATAGAAACTCCACCCTCCCACCCGCTTGGTAAACACTTTCTCACCTGAGACATCTCCCCAGCCCATGGGTGACTTTCGAAACTCCTTATGTGACCCCTATATAGGAACAAGCTTGGGAACCACTGGTCAAACCCAAAAGTTAGTCCTACCTCCCAAATGCTGGTTGTCTCTCCTCTGCCAAGCTACAAACTTAACTGTGCCCACCCAGAAATCCTTGCTAGGTACCCCCCACCACCACATCCTCCCTCGGCTGCTGGCTGTTGAGGCTGTGATTCCACCTGGACATTACATTTGAACCCAGGGCTGGCAAGCCTTCAGGTAGGGAAGGAAGCAAAGGAGTGGGCTCTAGGTACCTGCTTTAGGAGTGAACAAATGAGTGAGCCACCAGTGTGCTTAAAAGACCATGCCACCCATAAACCGAAAAACCAAAATGAAGATGTGACGGGGCCAATGCCAAGTGCACCTGAGGCTCTCTTTGAAATGTTTGGTGGGCTGACTTTCCACCCTTCTATCCCCGGCAGTGGGGTTCTGAATAGGCCCATGTGCTTCTATTTGCGAGCGAATATGGCCTTTCCATTTGTGACCCTGTCAAAAGCCACCTGGTCCAGAGCAGCCCTGGCCATTCTTCGAGGTGCTAAGAACAAGCCTCACCCCTTTGTGGGCCTGGCTGGAACGGAAGTCCTCCGGGCCATACTCCCCCTTCTTCTCACCCTCCTCTGTGAACGCCCTGCCTGTGAGGCTGTCATTCCAATTCAGCTGATTTCACTCAAGCTGAAGCTGGTGGGTGGCTTTGTGAGTTGGCTAGACTTATTTTAATTCGAAACCAACAAATGCTGAAGAGAAAGTTAATGATTTAATGAAGCTAAGCTGTTCTGTTTCTGCATCGTGCCTCCTGCACACAGAGCTCTCTTTCACCTGTCCTTTAAGGCACCTGGCTGCCTGGCCTTATTCTCTTTGTACCAAGTCTTGACAGCTCCTGTGGGAATTGTCACTATGTCTTTTGTTCACACACAAAACAAGCAAGCCTTCATCCTCCCTGTAGTGTCTTAGCACACCTTCAGATTGGTCAGTGTTGGTGATGAAAATGTCTAATGAGTCTTGTGCTGGAAGGCCTGGGTTCAAGTCCCCTGTATATGATGTTGGGAAAGTCACTGAGGGTTTAGAACCTCACAGCCTCATCTGATGGTAGGTTTGGTCAACAATAGCTGCTAAAATTGCTGAACACTTTTTTAAACCTTGTTTTTATTTTTATTTGATTTGTTTGAAAGAGAGAGAATAGGCACGCCAGGGCTCTCTGCCACTGCAAACAAACTCCAGACACATGTGCCACCTTGTGCATCTGGCTTATGTGGGCCCTGGGGAATCAAACCTGGGTCCTTTGTCTTTGCAGGCAAGTAAGTGTCTTAAGTGCTAAGCCATCTCTCCAGCCCTTGCTGATATAACAAGTGTTGTAGAGGTACTGTCCAAACTAGCCTTCCAATAATACAATAAAATGCTAATGTTATGCCCACTTCTGGATGAACTCCTTTACAGAATCTCAGGTCTTTCCCAAGAGTGAGCTGAGATCCCATGCTGAGGGGCCTTCTGCTGGAAGAGTGTAGTGATACACATGAGCAAATTCTCTTCAGCATCATAGGGGGTTCACTGATGCTAATGGGTGAAAAAGTGGGTTCTCATGTCCCATGGGGGCACAGAGCAGTGTGGCTAGGACTTTCAAACATTAAGTAACAAGCCTGAGGCCACACAACCTTCAACAGTAGAACCAGGATTTAAGTTCAGACAAGTCTCACATAAGGTCAGCACTAATAGTGGCTGGACTATCTGCCCTGTGGAAGAGCTTCATCCACAAAGGGTTAGGATGTACAGCTGACATCACTGGGACTTAGTAGGCCATGTTAATTTTATATAATCTGTATTACTGAAACTGTTACCCCTATCGCTGGGGCCATAGCACAGACTCGATAGATTATGTTCATTTTATGTGAGCTGTATTACTGAATTAATTATATATAATTTGCATTAATTCTTGTGTCCCGTAGGAAACATCATGCATATTGGGTGTCTTGGGTAGGAGAATGAGCAACACCAAAATGTAGGAAGTTGAGATGA
The DNA here is from genome assembly GCF_020740685.1 of Jaculus jaculus. Taxonomy (NCBI): domain Eukaryota; kingdom Metazoa; phylum Chordata; class Mammalia; order Rodentia; family Dipodidae; genus Jaculus; species Jaculus jaculus. Next base: position 97,094,375 of record NC_059104.1, read on the forward strand.
ACTTGGCCTGCTTCGCAGTTTAGCTCAAGCCCGCATCCTGAGCTTATCTTGTCCCCAGAGAACTAGAGCTCTGGCAGTCCTGAACTAGGAGAAACCAAACATGAGCCAGGAGCCATGATCTCCATTTAGGACCAAAGCTGAGGAGGAGACATAGAATGCAATAAAAATACTCCAAAAGAGCACATGGAAAGACTTGTGCTCACTTGATCAAGACAGTGTTCTCAGACCAGGCGGGGTATGTGTGGGATCCACATATGGGCTGTGAGTTTCATAGGCTCACCACCATTGCCAGCCTACTCCCTCCTAACTCTGTGCCACCCATCACAGAGAAATGAGGGTGGGCAACTGTGTACAATCTGTCCCTGCTCCTAGAAGACAAGTCAACATTTATATCTTGCAGATGGTGGCTTCTCAGCTCCGTCGTCTCACACCAAAGAGAGTGTGTGTCTCCACGGCGAAGCAAGGGTGCTAGGTCAGAGCTGCCCTCCTTGTGCCTGCAGCTCCCAGGCTACTGGTCCCCTGGGATCAGCAAAGCTAAAAAAGATGGCTCTTGTGGGGAAAAGTACGATAATCATCTCAACCACTTTCTCCTTTTAAGGGGGGGACTCATTTTGGTAAATATCCCATATTTCATCCTACAAGCATGGAATGAAGGTCCCCTAAGCTTCAGACCTTGCAGTGAACTTGCTAGGAAAATAACTCAACATCCGAACAGCACTTCAGTTTACAGAACTCTCTATCAAACACATCCTTCCAGCCAATCCTCACGGTGACTTTGTGATGCCTTTCTTTTCACTCTGGAAACTGAAGCTTGGTGAGACTACTTCCCTTGCCTGTGCTACTGAGTGGCAGACAGTTTTACACATTATCTCGCTTCATCTTTAGTGGCTCGTCTAGCATGCACAGGATCCTGGATTTGGTCCCCAGCGGGCACAAACTTCACTATTAAAGTCCTTCTCTCAGTGCTTACCCTTTGGTGAAGAAACTTGAGTCTAATAGAGCTGGTCTGCAGTTCCAGGCCTCACTGATAGGTGTCAGCACTGAGGTACTTGAAAATTGCTTAACAGGATTCAGGTACCAACACCCCCCTCCCCCCCACCGAAAAAAGTTCTTAACATTATATGAATTAAGCATCTATCTAAATGTTTACTTATAAGTGAGGTTTCTCTCTGGTCTAAAATGTGTTCATAAGAGCTAAGGGAAAATCAGTAAAAGAGCAACAAAACTTAAGTTATTAATTGAAGAAAGCTTCTTAATGGAGGAAGATTTTTGAGCTGGTTTAGATTCTATTTAATTTTCGGTATTTTTATGGTACTAGTGAACAAACCAAGGGCCTTGGTAGGCAGGAGAGCTCCATCCCAGCCCTTGAGCTGGGCTGTGAATGGAGCATAGGTATTTCTAGTGTAAGTGTCCCAGAGTCCGTGTCCATAAACAGGAAATGGTCTAGCTGAAATGATGAAACTCTCACAACGTGGGAGATTTCCTCTCTTGGCCTCAATGCTGACATTTGTACTTTAACTGGGCTGTCATCTCTTAAACTCTACTATGTATGTCTGCTATATACATGGAATACACTTATATTATCTTCTTAATTCTCGCACTCATTTTACCCAAGAGTTACTATTGTGCTCAGTTTGCAGTTGAGGAAACTGAAGCCCAGAAGGGTTTAATGACTTGCCCAAGGTCACAGAGCTAATACATGGTGGAAATGGAATTAGAATTCCTGTCTGACTCCAAGACCATTCTGTGTAGGGGTCCACAGTGGCCGCACCCTGCGTACTTAGCTTCTTCTTGTCCTGTGGGGTGGGCACTCTTTCTTCCTGACTCAGTCTAAAATGGATTTATGTGAGCAAAGATCCCTCCTCCTAGACACGGGAGGGCGGGAAGGCCCAGGGAGAAGGCAAGGCAGAGCAGAGAATGGGGGCGAGTCCAAACCAGTAGCAAGCAGCCGAGCCTGCCTGAGCAATGGCTCGGAAATCTCCCCTCTGGAGTTAATTTCAGTCACAGTGTCTTTCCTATTAAGCGGAGCAGTTGGTTGGCTGTAGGTGTCAGAATGTCCTTATAAAACTGGAATCCAATCTCCTCTTGGAGGGAGGGGAAGTGGGGCAGAGAGAAAGAGCAGAGGGGAGGGAGGGAAGGAACTGGCACGGTTTACAGGTACCGGTGGGGTAAAGAGAGCAATTTGTTAGCTCTGCACTGTTGGGGCCTGATGAAATCCAGACCTAGTTCTGTCTTGTGCTAAGAAGCTGGATCCAGTCCCCACATCTGCTGAGCCGAGCTGGTCCTGGTCTACTTTAGGGTCTCTCGCTGGCACTTTAGCTGCTGTTCTAGAGGGAGCTGGGACCCATTTGTGGTTGTTCACATCTGGGACCTTGAAGTTGCCAGAGTATAATTTACTGCCCAGCTCAGCTTCACTGGGCAGTTGCTTATGGCCTCTGGTGTGACGAGCACTGTGGGCAGTATTTTGCCAAACGTGTCTTAATTACTCTCACCAGATTTAAGAGACTGGAATTAGCATCCCATTTTCCAGATGGGAAAACTAAGGTTCACAGACATTGCCAAAGGCCACAAACATAGGAAACCATGGAGTCAGAATTTAACCCCAGATATTTTACTTCTACATACTCCTAACTCTCTAAATGAGATTCCCCTGCATCAGACTCCTAGGGACCTGCCACTGGTCTGCTGAGGAAGGAGCCCTGTGACATGCCCTGCTGTGAGTGCTGTGGAAGCCATCTAGAATCTACTTTTTGGCCGACAGTAAAAGATAAGCTAAAACAAGGATATCTTGTCTTCCCAAACTGTAGGAAGCCTTATCATTATTATTATTATTATTGGAGGTGGGGAGTGAACAGGGTTTTACAATGTAGCTGCTGGTAGCTTAGAACCAAGTACCTCAGGCTCACTTCAAATTTTCAGTGAACCTCCTGCCTCAGCCTCCCAAGTGTTGCGATTACAAGCCTAAGCCACTACACCCCACCATAAATATTCATTCATACCCTCTTAAATCTACTACCATCTTGGAATGGAAAAGTGTCCTCCACAATTCACTTTTAAGTTGTTTAGCTTAAAAGGAACTACAGATTTACAAAGGGCATAAAAAGAGATTAAGCACATGTTCCATTTCCCTTCAAATCTTAATTTTTCTGAACTATTTCTCCATGCCATGCTCTGCAAATTTACCCTGAAGGAACACTCCAACCTGAAAGGTCTGGTCCATGCGCATCTTTCCAAGGATCTGAGCCTTGAGGGTGAGGAGCCTCACCCTCAGGATGCTCCTTGAGGAAGGCTAGCCTGGGTACCCAGCAGGTGCCCATCTTCATGCCTAATAGCCATGTCTCTGCTGTACCAGGCCCACATCCAAGGCTGGCCTTGATGTCCAATGAGACTGTTTCCTAGCGACCCGGTTGGATGGAGAAAGCCAGAGACCAGCCTCCCAGGGCTGGAGTTGAGTCACTGAGCACCAGGCCCTGACTTGGCAGCGCTTTCGGGAAGCATATGGGACTGAACAGATGGGTCAGGCACAGGCGCCCAGAGCTAGAACTGGAAAGGCAAGAGCTGAGCTAGGGAGGGAAAGGAGAAAAAGGCAAAAGAGATGGGTCAGGAATTAGATTGCAGAGCCAGGTGTGGGACAAGCTTAATGCTGGGCTCAGACAGACAAAGAGACACAGGTCCCGTACTGTTCAGCAGTTCAGTGGCGGTCTGCTCTCCTGGGATAAGCTCCCCACAGTGAGCAGCAGTGGCACCAGAGGCTGTCCCAAGGGAACCGAAGGACAGGCCTGCATGTTCTGGTCTTGCGCTGCACAAAGCAGCCTCGGGAGCAAAAGCTTCATCTCCCAGCCCTGAGCTCTCCTGGGTTCATGGAGACACCTCATCCTTTCCCTGTTTCTTTCACCCAGTTCTAGTATAAGCACCTACTTGGCTACCACAGTCTGAGGTTTTTTTTTTTTTTCCCAAGCCAAATCCGAAGGTGCTACAAGAGATCACGAGGATCACATGGTGTTGCAGTCAGGTTCACATTGCTGGCAGAAATCGCCCAACTAAGAGCAGCTTGTGCAGGAAAAGAAAGGTTCATTTTGGCTTACGGACTTGAGGGGAAGCTCCGTGATAGCAGGGGGAAACAATGGCACAAGCAGAGGGTAGACATCATCTCCTGTGACTGTAGGCAAGTGCTGGATTGAATAGCTCCAATAATTGATTCAAGGAACTCTGAATTCCATGTCCCTAGGCAATTGTCCTTTGTGAGTGAGACATCAGCCTGAAAAGGGTATTGTTGAGATCAAAGGTAGCATAGGAGAGAGGGCAAAGAAAAAGAGAGACAGAGAGAGAGAATGGGTGCATGAATGAATTACAGACCTGGCTTACCATGTACATCTTTGCCAACTTCTCAGGAAGCAGTGTCCCACATGGTTTCCCCAGGCACAGACAGTGTGTCCTTCAACAAGTGGCAGCAGGACTTGGCCCTGCCAGCCCCTCCGGCCAGCTAAGGAGGAGTGTGACAGGAGCCTTTCTTTGTCTAGCACCTTGCAGAAGCCCCCTCGCCCACCTTGTGGCCTGCAAAGAGGGACTCGTTCCTGGTAGCGGGGCTGTGGCCTGAGTCATACACCTGTATGTACGTCGCAGCCGTGTGTTGTGGCTTGTTGTTTCCTAACCTGCTTAATCCACACTGTTTGTGGAGCACCCTCAGATTCAAAGTGTCTTTGCCGTAATTATTGTTAATTGCGCAGACTATTCTATAAACTCATCCAATTAAGAGAAAGTTATTAACTTGATAAAATATCGCAGGCATCCCACAGTGCCGTGTGTAGATGGAATCACAGTTTGAGAGGCAGAGTCAGCGTGAAATATCATGCAAATGACGAGGCTTATTTACTTCTTTTTAGACATCTCACAACATCGACCCTGCTGGGGTGAGTTTCCTCTCAGCTGCCCCAAAACACGAGAGCCAGTGGCCTTGGGGGAGCACTCCTCACCTGGCTTAATACCCTCAAGACACGTATGTCTTGAGTTGTGGTGTGTGAAGAGCTCTGAAGATGCTGTCAACTTCTTGGGACTGTTTATAATCCCAGTTCCACCCAAGATGAGATGTGGGGCTTCTCACTGTCTGCCTAACCTCTTTGGGCCTCCCGTAAAACCAGAATACTGACCACCACTGATGTAAAGATTCAATGAACTGCTATGCAGAAAATTTTGGGGACCATCTGTGATATATGTAGGAAAAGTCAACAAATTGTGATCAATAGTGATAATACTATTGTTGCTAGACTTTTGAATATAAGTGCTGCAGCTCCGTAAGAAACTGTGAAGTTCTAGAATGCAAGACATTATCATATTACTGTGATGTTAAAATTAATCATGGCAGGCTGGAGAAATGGATTAGCAGTTAAGGCGTTTGCCTGTGAAGCCAAAGGACCCAGGTTCGATTCCCACATAAGCCAGATAGATGCACAAGGGGCACATGCATCTGGAGTTTGTTTGCAGTGGCTAGAGCCCCTGGTGTGCCCATTCTCTTTCTGTCTGCCTCTCTTCTCTCTCTTTCTCTCTCTCTCTCTCTCTCTGCCTGCAAATAAATAAATTAAAAAAATCAATCATGGCTGGGCCATAATTTTTCAAATAAACATTTTAATGAAGTGCAACACACATAGGTGAAAGGACACGGATGACAGACACTCAGTTTAATGATCTGCCAGCAAGTAAACACATCTGTATCACCACCATTTCACTCAAACAGACCATCACCAGCACCCCAGAAGGTCCTGTGTTCCCCTTCCAGCACCCTCCTCCACCCTAAGAAGACCATAAAGTCTAATTAGGAGACGTGGAAGGAATGGAAGCTGGCCTCTTTTGCTCAGCCCTGAGTTTGTGAAAACCATTCACTCAGAACTGGAACTAGCTCGGGTGTCCTCCAGCAGCAGCAGAACCAGCTGCCGCAAGTTCTTGTGTGATGTGAGATCCTGCACAGGACTCATGAAAGAGGAGAGGTCTGGTCAGAGAGAGCAGCCCGCTCCCAGAGACACTGAGTCAAGGGCCTCTTTTAGAATTGAAGCTTTCTTTCTTTTTCTTTTTTGGCTTTTCCAGATAGGGTCTTACTCAAGCCCAAGCTGACCTGGAATTTGCTATGTAGTCTCAGGCTGGTCTCTAACTCACAGTGATCCTCCTACCTCTGCCTCCAGAGTGCTGGGATTAAAGGTGTGCGCCACCACGCCTGGCTTAGAATTGGGACTTTCTTAGGAAATTTGTTAGCAGCATGCTACAGGCAGTGTGCCAGGGTCCTGAAGCCAGAGCCTCGATTCCCAAGAGAGGGGATAGTTAGTGTGCCATGGAAGAGTTCAACAGGATCACCAAAGCTAGAGAGGGAAGGGCCTAGGTTTCCAAAGAACAAAAGGAATTTCTTACTTTTATAAATTTGTATGTGGTAGTGGGAGTTCCCTTCTATATAACCTATCCTATATGCTAGGAACTGTAGAGGAAGGCCAAAGCCATAACTCAAGTGGCCTTGGAGTCTCTGACAACTTGATCTTGAGCTCTGGGCAGCAAACCTTCTTAAAGTGACTGCATTTGTGTTCTAACAAATGATTCCAGCCGCACCCATCGCAGGACAGCCTTCACTGAGAATGTTGGCAATGGTGGGCTTTCTACCCAAGGCTACAGCCATTTGTTTGCTTGTGCATGTCTATGGGGTCTAATGTGACATGTAAACAGTGTGCAATGATCAGAAATGGGTAACTGCCATATGCGTCCCCTCAAATAGTTCTCATTTCTTTGTGTCAGGAACATTCAGATTCCTTTCTACTAGCTGTTTTGAAATATACAATTAATTTTTACAACTGTAGGGCATCCTGTGGTGCCACAGAAAAGAAGCTATTCCTTTTATCCAACTGCACCCGCTGTACCATCAGCCATCCTCTCTCCATCGCTAAGTCCCCATGTCAGCCCCAGCAGTGGGCCAGACCCTTCCCCCAGTCGCTCTACCATGGTGGTGGCTGATAACAGCCTAGACATGCTGAGAGCACAATGCCCCAGTCCAGTGGGACAGGGGGAAAGTCACTTGTGTGGTGGAGAATGCCCCATCTCAGAGGCATCACTTGAAAACACTAGAAGGCTACTTACAAGGAAGGTTTTGGCACCCAGTGGCTAGTTGCTCTGATAGTGGCCTCAGCATTTCTTCCTTCCATGTGATTCAGCTAATGAAAGGATTGCCACCTTGGACATCCTGAATGGGCAGTGGGTCAACCTTAGGCATGACGGTAAAAAAGGCCAACTTGGCTGGAGAGATGGCTTAGCAGTTAAGGTGCTTGCCTGTGAAGCCCAAGGACCCCGGTTCAATTCCCCACGTAAGCCAGATGCACATAGTGGCTCTTGCGTCTGGAGTTTGTTTGCAGTGGCTGGAGGCCCTGGCATGCCCGTTGTCATTCTCTCTCTCTCTCCTCCTCCCTCCTTCTCTCACTCTCTCTTTCCCTCATAAATTAATAAATAAAAAGAAGAAAAATAAAGGGCAACTATGAGTCAACTTTGTACAGGCAGGCAGCAACTCCCCACAAGGAAGCTTGGTTCCCCTTGCTCTGTGGGTTCCCCGTGCTCCTCCTATCCCTGGCCAGGAGAGTCACACTGTCCAAGCGAACATTCACCCCTGAACTCAGAGACCACTGGTGGGGACACTTTAGCCAGGAGATCCTTGGTGGCTTGGTCCAGCCAATTATGAGCCATTGCGTTTGTGAGGAGAGCTGCTCGTCTCCTCTCCCTAGCACCTGCTCAGAGCACAACAGACCCACTGTCTGGGCAGGCTGATTTCTACACAGCTCAGCCGCATTGCCTCAGCTGGACAACAGCAGCATGGAAAAGAAGGAAATTGCTCCCCACCCGCCAAACCTGCCCCAAAGTCCCTGGAAGACACACACACACACACACACACACACACACACACACACACACACACACAGAGAGAGAGAGAGAGAGAGAGAGAGAGAGAGAGAGAGGCATGCATGCATGCAAGCTCATTTGCTTTATACATATGTGCCTACATGAAATCTTCTCCCTCTTCAAAGGAAACTTGTTCTGAATTTCTTGCCATGAGGGTTGTACACAGGACTTGCTATCACTCCTGGCAGTGAAATTCAGCACATGTTGGAAGGTCGGGGGTGCAAGGGAGGCCAGCAGCTGAGGCCAACACCATTGCAGCAGCTAAGGAGTGCAGTCCTATAGTTCTTATTCTCTGGCTGAGGAAACCAAGCCACTAGAGACTTAAGAACCCCTCCTCCCACATTCAACAGATCTTCAATTCCAAATCTACTGCTAAAAGGACATGTAGCCCAGAGTGACCTGGGAGGGACATTATACTGTAAATTGTTCACCACTCTTTCCCATGTATATCTACTGAGGAGGGTAGATGGTACTGTCTGTCTGTCTGTCATCAGAATCTGTCCTGTTCTGGGCTTGCCTCCAATCTGGCTCCGCCTAGGTCAGGCACCTTGAAGAGACAACTCCAGCCACATTTCAAGGGGCACAGGTACTGGGCTCTATACGATGACATAGTTTCTCCTCTCACCACGCAGATCAACGTCTGTTAATGCTAAGCCCCCACCTGGAGTCCCCTGGAGGCAGGGAGGCCAGGCTGGGCTGAGTCCCAGCGCCCTTGCCAACTAGCTGGGTGACCTCAAGCATGCCACATAACCTGCTCAAGCTGGAGTTTTCTCAAGTCCCGTGGGGACAATGGCTCCTGCTCGGTATACCTGGGAGGCTGTTTTAAGAGTTTTAAGAGGCAGCAGGGGATTAAAGGGGGGGGGGAGGAGAAATGAGAATCAGCTCAGTTGAGAGAAAGGAGGCTCCACATTAGAAATGCCTGGGTAAGTTCCGAACATCCCATGGTCGGGCTGCACCCCAGACCAGTAAAATCAGAATCCTAGCACCCAAAGATTTGGGGAGTCTAGCCGAACTGATGAGCTCCAGAATGAATAAGAGCGACCCTGTCTCCAAAAGTAATGTGGAGAGTGACTGAGGAAATCACCTAACATCAACTTCTGGCCTCAACACACATGGGGTTACACACATATGAACACATATAGACAGATACATGCACACCAAACATATATATACATACATGTACATACATATGTACACACATGCATTTTTGTTTTTGTTTTCAAGGTCGGATCTCTCTCTAGCTCAGGCTGAAGTGGAATTCACTAGGTAATCTCAGGGTGACCTTGAACTCATGGCTATCCTCCTACCTCTGCCTCCCAAATGCTGGAATTAAATGTGTGCGCCACCACAGCTGACTAATACATACATTTTTAGGACATATGCAGCATATAAACACACATATTCGTAAACTTGCATGGATTTGTGTATCCATAGCTGCTGGATGGCTTTACCCCTGTATCTTCAGAATGCTGAAATGTAGCCCAGCCCAGCCTCACCTTTCCAGCCAGATCAGATGGATAGGCCTCCACGACTTCCTTTAGACCAGTGATTGGACCAGGGTTGGGATGGCTTGGGCTGCCTGTAGCCCACACCTCTGATCCCTGCAGGGGTCTGTTCCCGCCTACCCCACACTCTCCCCTGGCATACTCTCACCTGGCAGGAGGCAGCTGGGAAGAGCCAGCTTAGTATCTGACCCCTGGGGCTGGTTATATTTGGATGGTAAAAGTAATGACACATCCCCATGAAGCCCTCCCCCACCCCTTGCTTGCCTGCCTGCTCGGTAAAGTCTCCTGGCAGGGAGGGGCTGGCTTATATTTAGGACTGGCATTCCCTGGTAGGCATCCTGTTCTGAAATGGGAAATTCTTTTAATAGCTAGCCAGACCCGAGTATTTAATGAGCTGGTGTTGACTTTTGATTTCTTGTTCTTGGTGGAGGACTGTGAGCTGCCTCAGCTAATTAGGAGTTCTCCTCAGAATGCATCCCATTTTTTGAATATGGAGAAGACCAAGCGCTCACTAGCCCTCCTCAAGCCCCCCCCCCCATATGTGCTCCTCTTTAAGCTTCTGCCTTGCCTGAGAAGACAGACAGAAAGCCTTCTTGATGAAATGCATCTTTGCCAGGAAGTCTTCCCAGATTTATCCACCTGCCTCTATTATCCCTTTACGTTTACATCCAAAGTGCCCTTGAGTATTTTTCTAGGGTGCCTACTCTGTGTCCTCAGCAGCCGCCAAACTGTGCAGGAATGTCAATCTCCTTTGGCAGTCATAGAATGCCAAGGCTGAAAGACCATGAGGCATCAAGGATTTCTTTAGGAATCTGATAGGGGGCCTGGAGAGGTGGCTTAGTGGTTAAAGAGCTTGCCTGTGAAGCCTAAGGACCTAGGCTTGATTGCCTAGTACCCATGTAAGCCAGATGCACAAGGTGGCACATGAATCTAGAGTTTGTATGCAGGGGCTAGAGGCCCTGGCACACCCATTCTCTATCTGCCTCTCTCTAAATAAATAAAATAAAATAAAATCATTTTAAAAATCTAATAAGACAAAGGGAAGTGGTGATCGATGGCTTTGTGAGGAGAGACAGGCCACTTGGCCTCTGCAGTCATCCAGATTGCATAAAGGAGAGGGTAGAGCAGCATGAGAAGGCCCTGGGAGAGGGTTCTGGAATGTTACTGCTCCTTGCTGCTGTGCTATCTGTCCAGTGTTACCTACTGGAAGGGCAGCTTCCCTTGTCAAGCAAAACTACCTTTGTATCTGCAGCTCAGGACTTGATCTGCAGCAGGGGCTGAAGGTGTACAGGGGAGGGGAGGGAAGGGGAGGGGAGGCAGGAGAAGGGAGCATGCTCGGGAAGAGATGGATGGCTTGACACTGATGTGGAAAATGAAAATAGAAACCTTCCAGACTGATGGGCGACACCTGACTCGCCTGACAATGGTGTCTGAGTTCTACGATGAGGATCATCGAATCAGTCAGAAAGTTTGCAAGCTACGGGAGGGAGAGGGAGGGCTCGATCTGCCCTGCGAAGCTGTGCCTGTAGGGTCCCAGAGAATAAGAAGCCAAGGGCACCCTTTCTGGCTCGAGCTGAGCTTATCCAGAGCTTACTGACCACCTGCTGGTGCAATGCACTGTGCCCAGGGCTGTGGGGCACCCAGAGGGCAGTGTGGGTATCACACTGTGCACACCTCTCCTCCAGTGTGCGTGTGGATAGGGAGGAGCAGGAAATCCACAGGCTGCTGCTGATTTTAGCCAAGGAGAAGGCTCCTGGGAGGTGGGGTTATGGAATGGTGAGTGGAGTTAAGCCCACCAGGAATGCTGGGAAGTAGTGCCAACAAATATATTGTAAAGGATGAAGAGGCAGGGTCCTGCAGGGAAGGGAGGGACCCAAAAGCCTAGGAAGAGAGAGTGGGGCTCCCTGCAAGGCTGAGTGACTTGACCTTGGCTGGCTGGGAGCTGGCTATGGAGTGAAAGAAAGAGTGACATGGGTCAAGTCTCTCTCTTGCCAAAGTACTGATACGGCACCAATGTCTTTCACCAGGAAAATGGGGCCAAGACAAGACTTCACAGGAGGGAGGAGTTCCTGGTTTGGCTATTGTTCACTTAAGATGGTGACCGCTTCCTCAGGAAAAGTCGCAGTGATAAGAAAGAGAAGGTCCCGGCCCTCAGGTAGCAGAGTCCAGTGGGAGACAGACATTTTTCAGTTGACCCCACAACCCACTATAGAGATGTCCATGTGATAAAAATGGGAACAGTCACGAGATTCTTAGACCCTGGCCAAGGGGCTGGAGCGCCCTTCCTTCTGTGGCCTGGGATCTGTAAAATATGCAGGGGACAGGGTCAAGAAGATTGTAGAAGGGGTGGGTCATGCAGAGAGTGTGGCCAGGGGTAAGAATGACCTTTGAGGAGGGTATCAGGGGGTAAGACAGAGCTCCGATTCACAAATACATATGTAGGGGTGGATACCCACATACATACATACATACATATACATGCATGCATGCATATGTATATACACATACATACATATACATTTACTGGTGATACATAGATACAGAGATGATAGATGACAAACATATTATAGGTAGATATGTATATATTTGATATAGACATAGATGGTAGAGATAATAAATGATAGAAAATCGGTGATAGATAGATAGATGATAGATAGATAGATAGATGATAGATAGATAGATAGATAGATAAGTAGGTAGGTAGATAGATAGATAGATAGATAGATAGATAGATAGATAATAAATTTTATAGTGTTGCTTCTAATACCTGAAAGCTGGAAGCAGCTTAACTGCTCAGAACTAAAGCACTGGTCACAAAAATGAATGTTGCTGTGTGTAATTGAGCACCTGGCAACCATGATAAAGAGCAGGACAGCTTGTGTGCACCAATGAGGAATTACCTCCAAGGCTTGGAACTAGGAAAAGATACCCAAAGCTGCAGCAGCAAATGTTCATACGAACTGCTCTGGACTCTCATGTTGAAGTCCTGAGACTCCTCATGACCCCGTCTCCCCAGTGTCTGCTTATCACCTTCAAGAGTCCTTGTTATGCTTGGGGTGGGCAAGGTGCCCACTGGAAACAACTGGAGTGGGTTTGTAAAGAGGTCTGTTTACAAGGTGTCTAACCTCTCTGAGTTAAAAGCTCAGAAATAAGGTCTGGAGAGATGGCTTAGCAGTTAAGCGCTTGCCTGTGAAGCCTAAGGGCCCTGGTTCGAGGCTCGACTCCCCAGGACCCATGTATGCCAGCTGCACAAGGGGGCGCATGCATCTGGAGTTGGTTTGCAATGGCTGGAGGCCCTAATATGCCCATTCTCTCTCTCTCTCTCCCTCCATCCCTCCCTCCCCTACTTTCTCCCCCTCTCTGTCACTCTCAAATAAATAAATAAAAATAAGCAAAAAAATTTTTTTAAGAAGCTCAGAAATAATCTGTGCACCCCCTGGCTGTTGGGAGGTCTGGGGGATGAGGGTAAGAGGCAGCTGGGGAGGGGTAGTTTTGGAAGAGTCTGTGACTACAATATACAGTCATAGCAACATAAGGGAGTGGGGGACTGGCCCTGGAATTCCCCGCTGACTCAACAGGCAAAGCCAGAGCTACCTAGAGCATCTTGAGTCAAGAACAAGCCCACTGTTGGGAATAGCTGGAAAGCTCAGCTGCATAGAATGTGGACACTTCCTTGAGGGGCTGCGTGTGTTTGGGACCTTGTTTGTCTTGGGGGGGGGATGTGGGCTGTGGGAAGGCTTTTAGTTAAAGAGGACTGGATCATTGGGATATCTTTGTCAGTGCTTCAAGCATCCGTGTGGGTTTTGAGGAGCTCAGGGGACAGAGCAGTGTCACAGACCTCCTTGCTTTGCTCTGTGTAACTGGGCACTTGGAGACCATGATAAAGAATTGGGCTGGGAACAGTATCCAGTGCAAAGCCCTCCTCCAACTGTATAGTGTCAACTCACCATTCCATGCAGTCAAACAAATGCTCTATCTAACGCAAAAAGGCAAGCTAGAGTGGAGAAAAAGTTACTTGAAACAAATATGGCACTGGGTAAAAATAAAGATCGTTAAAACATGGTGCTCTTCTAGATCATTAAGAAAATGTTAACATCCAAGAAGCAAAATGGGCATGCCTTAGAATTTGCAGAAGGAAAAAAGTAGGGGCTGGGAGATGCTCAATGGGTAAACTGTTTGCTGTGCAAGCAAGAGAACCTGAGTTCAGTTGCCCAACACCCACGTAAAATGCTGGACAGCGTGGCACTTGCCTGTGAGAGATGGAGCTAGGAGGATGCGTAAGGCTGGCTGGGTAGCCACTTAGCCAGATAGGTGACCTCTAGGTCCAGCAAAAAGCCTTGTCTCAAAGAATAAGGTAGAAAGCAGTTGAGAAAGACACCTGACATTGACAACAGGCCTCCACTCACACCGACATACATATATATGCACACACTCATGCACATGTGCACACATACAGACACACGCATTCTCACCATGTGCACAAAAATAGAGTGGAAAAGAGCATGGGGAGGAGATCAGCCTCACTAGCAATAAAACTGCAAATAAAGCAGTTACCATTTTGCCCTTTTAATTTGGTGCATATTTATAATGTATATAATGATCACTTTTGGCCTAAAAAATGATGCTGATGGTGACAGGGAAAATTGGTACAATATTTACAGTGATTGGTGGTAACTTAAGGCAGTATGTGTGAAGAGTTTAAAAATATCATTGTTGGTAGTTCTAATAGCTTCATTTATATGAGTTTATCCTAAGAACATCATCATAATCACAAAGATTTACAGTAGTAAAAAAAAATTCAGGGATGGTCTAACTATCTAACAACAGAGGATTGTTTAAATACACAGTAGTACACCCATACAGTGGATCTCACAGGCATCTTTTGAACATTATGAAGAATGATCAGAGATTTTCTCAGCACAAGGTCAAGTGAAATAAGCAGGAAATACAGCCATGAAATAAGCAGGAAAAACATCTATGTAAGAGATGGTCTCAAGCATGCCAAAGTGAGCCAAAGTGAATGAGTGTGTGCATGTGTGCAGAAAAAATAGGAAATTACATTAAGGAAATATCCCAAAAAAGTTATTAGAAAGAATCAGCATATTACTTTTTCTTTTTTTTTTTTTTTTTTTTTGCTACGACCAAATACCTGGCAAGAAGCAAGTTAATGGAGGAAGGGTTTATCTCTGCTTCAGTTGGGGGTGGTTGCAGTTCATCATGGTGGGGGAGGCATGGTAGCAGGTACAAGAGGTGGCTCGTCCCATTCAGGACACAAGCAGGAAGCAGAGAACAGTGAATGCTGAACTCAGCTCACGTTCTCCTTTTTGTTCAGTCCAGGATCCTTGCCCATGAAATACTGCCACCCACAGTTAGAATAGGTTTTACCACTGCAACTAACTTCACCTAGAAATTTCCCCATAGACATGCCTATGGATCTGTCCCCAGGTGATTCTAGCTCCTACCAAGCTGACAATAATAATTACCACAATTGTACAGTAGTTGACAATTGGCTTTTTATGTTTGCATTTTTTTCTTGTAAGTATATTCTATTTTTATGATCTGAAAAAGTTGCAATGAAAGTTAAGCCTTCATGCAAGATAGCATCAACCACGTCAGCCATTAAGTGCTGATGTCACTTCGCCATCATGGGCTTGATCCTGACCACAGTTTACTGCTACTCAGTTCTACTACTGTTTTACACCACTTTCCTTCCTTGATTTCCCCACCAGGTCTCTTCATTATTCTATCCCCAGTAGCTACCCAGAAGGTCTCAATGCACATGTCATGGGTCAAAGTTTATTCTTTAGGACACAGACCAGACCTCTTTTGGCTTTCATGACTGTCTCATTGCTCAAAACCCCTTACTCCCTGTGGTGCAGGTGGGGAGGAAAGGTAGAAAAGGTTGTAACACCACCAGGAGGACAGTACTGTGTCTTCCAGTTTAAAGTGCTCTGTTGGGGACTGGAGAGATGGCTTAGCAGTTAAGGCATTTGCCTGTGAAGCCTAAGGACCCAGGTTTGAGTCCCCAGTACCCATGTAAGCCAGATGCACAAAGTAGCACATGTGTCTGGAGTATTTTGCATTGGTGTTCCCGTTCTGTCTCTCTGTCTGTCTCTTTCTCTCAAAATAAATAAATAAAGTGAAAGTGCTCTGTTAGGATAATGCCATGTCCCCATGATCTGAGGTTCACTCTTTTAAAAAAAATTATTTATTTATTTATTTGAGAGCAACAAACAGAGAGAAAAAGAGGCAGATAGATAGAGGATGGGTGTGCCAGGGCCTCCAGCCACTGCAAACAAACTCTAGATGCATATGCCCCCTTGTGCATCTGGCTTATGTGGGTTCTTAGGCTTCACAGGCAAGTGCTTAACCACTAAGCCATCTCTCCAGGCCCTGAGGTTCACTCTTCATGAGGACTCCTTCTCCTGCCTGAGACCAAGGCCCCTCTGCTCTCTCTGTCCAAAAGGGCTCTGGGTACAATGGAAGCCTCTAAATCCCTGCAGCCCTGGGGTCACATCTCACTGGTGCTGTGCTGTGCTTGCCAACTCTCTGGTATAACTAAGGTCTGTTCTCTTCACAAAGACAAGGTGTGAGTACGAGGGAATTGAACCCGTTGTCAGGCTTTGCAGGCAAGTTCCTTAACTGCTGAGCCATTTCTTCAACCCAAAGAATGACTCTTTAAAAGAGCATACCTAAGAGAAAGAGAATGTTCTGGAGCTTTGTAGCCATTTCCTGTGCTTGAAAGGGCAGTATGTGAAAAACAGGTTACTTTTATTTTTTTTAGAAGTCGTCAGCATGTGAAATTTACTCATTTGGTTGTTTGCTATGTTTTTGTTAAGGCAGTTGCAAGTAGCCCAAGCTGGCCTTGAACTCACAGTGATCTTGCTTCATCCTCCTGGAGTGTTGGACTTACAGGCATGAACCACCAAGGCCTACAGTATTTCACTCATTTTTAAGAATGATTTAAACTTGCATGTGTTTAGTGTTTAGGAGGAGGATGAGCAGTTTGTCCCTGGGCACCCTCTCACTGTGGGCAGGTTTTCCTTCTGAGGACTAGGGAAGGTGGATCCTTCTGGGAGCCTTAAGACCATGAAAGAAAGAAATGTTCTTGATTTCTGTTTTCTAGTCTTCAAAATTGATTTATAAGGAAATCTGAAAGGAAAGGAAAGAACCCTGAGATATTGGGAGTCCCTACAGCTCCCTGGATGTTCAGTGAGGGGCCCCAGATGTTCAGGGTCTCCTTGGGACTGCAGCAGGAATGATTGAATAATTTCCCACGTGCCCAACAGTAGACCTCAGCTGTCCCCATTTTATAGAGTGGAAAACTGAGGCTACAGAGTGAAAAAGAACACTCATCATTGCTTTGTTCTGAGCACTCATAACCTTAGGCTGGGGATGGCACACTTACAGTGCACCCTCTTTACAACAGTCCACAAGGAGGGTGAGGTTGGCCTGAGGGATCATCCAGGCTCAAGGAAATTAAAAGCTGCCTCTTGAGGACCCAACTACAAAGGAGCTATGCCAGGGTTCCGATGCGGGTGGCTTGGTCCTCCAGGGGCAGGAGGTGCTCACTCAGGCAGTGTGAACCAGTCCGACACTCCTTCTTAACCCTGACATCTCTCCTTAGCCCTCCAGAGTCCTCTGCTTCTGACCCAACCCCCACTCCTCCCTACATCCCTCTTTCCCCACACACTCTCTTGGCAAATGTAGAGCAGTCTCATCCAATAGGGACAGACTCCATGAGCCCAGGACAAGAGGCCAGGTGGTGGAGTAAATGAAAGTTGGCTGAGGGCCTCAGCTTAAGTGCTCCATTCTGCTTGTCTTTGCATTCTGGGTGGGACTGGGCTTGCATGCGACTCCAGACATGGCTAAAGGCTTGCTGCAGAAGTAGGCACCCCGAGCCTAGCCTGCCAATAGAAGATTGAGGTGCAAATGGACACGAGGTAGACCTGCATTGAGGTCAGGAGATGAGCTCACGCATGAGACTCACTGGGGAAGTGTTTGTCAGAGCCATCCCATCATGCACTGGGGACAGGAAGAAAACTACAGGGTGCTGGACTGATCTCAAATCAAATGGGAGGGAGGGAGGCACAGTAGGAGCAGGAAAGCAACTCTCCAGCTGCCATGAAGAGTCCCTCTGCCCAGGCCCTCCCCAGCCACACTGCCAACACACAGCCTGTGTTTCAGGCCAGGCAACGTCAGTCCCCAGAGGCCACACGATACCATGGCAAGGAGCCCAGGATCCCAGACAGGCCCAGTTGCCAGGGAGGCATGGGCAGACAGATCGGCATGGGAGAGATATTCTATTTCCAGTCTCTGGCTCCTCCATCTTGGCCCCCTGAGATAATCAAACCACTTGGCCTCCACTTTGTCTAACACTGAAGCCCTTAGGAGAAGTCAGAAGAACTACTAGGAAAAGTGGATGGAGAACCAGAGTCAATGAAGGAAGAGATGTTGGGAACCATGAACCCAGACCTTTTGAGTGTAAATAGATGAACAACAGCAATGGTGAGCTGGCCACACTGCTTGGCCAGCCAAGAGAAACTTCCATCAGAGGAATAGAGCCCCGTCCTTGTTCCTGAGCACAGCTACTTATTCAAGGTGGACCTCTGCTGTTCATTGAAATTGAACAAAGCCTTGAAGGAAAGGGAGGGAGAAACCCCAGAAGAGAGGCAAGTCTCCATGCAGCCCCCAGAAGCAAGCATCTCTGAACCACGCTCAGCGTAGTTTGTCCTGTCAAGGGTCTGGGTGCGACAGCCATGCAGTGCCACTTCTTATAATGGCGCCTCCCCACCCACTGGCCCATGAACTCTCTTTATGCCATGGTGTGGTCCGTCCAAAGAGCATGTGCTGTATTCCTGCCGGGCTCAGTCTCAGGCAAGCGTGCTAAGGCTCCTGAAGATGGGCAGGGTGCTCAGTGACCTGTAAAGAGCAGGTGTGCTAGACTGTTCTGAGCACAGTAGGCAGTTTGCCTTAAGAGGAGGACCTGGCTATGGATTAGCCAGGCTCAGGCTTGAACACCAGCTTTATCGAGCCCTGACCAAGTCACCTTTCCACTGAGGTTCCTTGTTGGCTATGTGTGCATAAGAATGTCTTCTTTCAAGTGTCACTTCGAGGATTGCTCATAAGGTACCTTGCACATAGTAGATGCTCTGTAAATTTGAGTCCTTGGTGATAGTGTTCAGCACTCACATAGATACCTTGATTTCTGAGACCATCCAGGATAGTCCTGTATATTTTTTATCCAAAAGGCTGGCATTTTAAAAAGATATTAATTAATTAATTTAGAGAGAATGAGTATGGGAGTGCCAGGACCTCCTGAAACTGCAAACAAACTCCCGATGCATGCACCACTTTGTGCATGCATCTCTTTTATGTGGGTACTGGGGAATTGAACCTAGGTCATCAGGCTTTGCAAGCAAGCATCTTAACTGCTGAGCCATCTCACCAGCCCAAGGCTGACATTTCTTAGAGCGGCTCTTCACTTAGGCCGATTCCCCTAGTGCACCTTTCTGGAAGACAGGCATTGGTCTTCCCTCTTTGAATGTGAAACTCTCCCATCAGAATGAATTCTGCTCTTACCTTCATGAGATTAGTCTCAGGCCGTAGGAAATAATGATATTAGAGAGTGTTGTGGTGTGAATGTAAAAGGGTGCCGGGTGCTCTTGTGTCTTCCTCACACACTCTCGCTGAGCCTGGGGCTCACTAATTTGGCTAGGTGAGTTAGTCGGCAAGCCCCTCTCGCTGCCTCCCCAGCACTGAGAATACAGGCACATACTGTTATGATCAGCATTTTTTTAAAATTTTTTATTTATTTATTTGAGAGTGACAGACACAGAGAGAAAGACAGATAGAGGAAGAAAGAGAGAATGGGCGCGCCAGGGCTTCCAGCCTCTGCAACGAACTCCAGACGCGTGCGCCCCCTTGTGCATCTGGCTAACGTGGGACCTGGGGAACTGAGCCTCGAACTGGGGTCCTTAGGCTTCACAGGCAAGCGCTTAACCGCTAAGCCATCTCTCCAGCCCATGATCAGCATTTTAAATGGGTCTGAGCATCTGAACTCAGATCCTCATGCTTACGCTGCATGTACTTAACCCACTGATCCATCTCCCCAGCCCCAGAATGAATGAAAAGAACGAAGCTCAGATATGGCATTCAGATAGTTCAGATGCTGACATGCGGTTGTCTTTTTTTTTTTTTTTTTTTTTTTTTTGAGGCAGCATCTCACTCTAGCCAAGACTGACCTGGAACTCACTCTGTAGCCAAGGCTGGCTTTGAACACACAGTGGCTGTCCTACCTCAGCCTCCCGAGTGCTGATATTAAAGGCATGTGCCATGACACCCAGCTGTGATGTGCTTTTGGAGGGGTGTGATGCTTCTGGATCTTTCGTGAGAGTGGCACCCCTTTTAGTGAATGTGAGCCGACCCTCTTTCTGCCTCAGAAGGGCGAAAATCTCCCTGCTGAAGACTCTGCTACCCTCGCCTACCCCACCCACCAGCCCTCTTAGACTTCAAACCTCGGCTCCTGGCTCATGATCTCAGGATCACACAAGATCCTGGCCTCTGGGTTGTCTTCTTTGTCTGTTTCTGAGAACAGAGATGCTGGGCCCACCCAACCAGGCGGGGTAGCGTGTGACCTCACTGAGGTCTCTGCAGAGCTGGCTGTGAGGGGGGATAGAGAGAAGTAGTGGGTGCCGGGCTGGGGGCAGGGAACAGCTGGCCTGCTTCGGAGGGAACAGCTGCTCCAGAGCCTGCTCTGTGGGTGTGCAGCAAAATGGTGGCTTTTAATACTTTTCAAGGGATAATCTTGTTCAATAAATTCCAGCTGAGGAGGTGGGAGCTCCCCTCAGATGATTCCTGCCCTCCCTCCCGTTCTCCCTCAGTGTCCTCCACAGATCTGCCCCAGGGACCAAGCATGATTGCATCCACGCAGTCCACCTCATCCTCATACCCCTCCTCCTCCAGCTGTGGCCTCCTGACCTCTTACAGAGACTGGCGAGGCCAGGAGGAAAGGTTCCCGCCCTATATCCACCCTACCCAGCAGCACTCGGGGAAAGGAAGCTACCATCCCACAGCCACGTGGCACAGTTACCAGCGATGCCAAGAGATAATGACAGTTTGAGTGTTCTCCGCCTAGCGAGGAGACGCATGCAAATGAGTGGGCTCTGAATGGGCTTAATTGTCACTGCCTGGTGTGGTGGCTCAGACCATCTCCTCCTCCCTCCTCTGGCGAGGAAAAAAATGGAACAGGGAGGGAGTAAAGGGGATCGTGTGGCTTCGGGAAGGGTAGTCTCAAAATGCCTCCTGAGACCCAGCACCCTGGGGAGAGGGGAGCTGGTTCTGTCCCTCCATGGTGCCTGACTGCTAGCGCACAGCTGGAGAGTGAGGGTGCACTTGGCTCCAGACACGATCCACAGTGAGACACTCGACAACCATAAATCCCCTCATGCATTGCAGCTCAGCTGTGAGAGGCTGTCACCAGCCTGCGAGATGGTCCCGCTTGGCCAGCAAGGCCTGGGAAGACACTGGAGCAGGTGCAGAGACCCAGGGAAAGAGGGACCTCTCCATGAACAGCAAGATGCCCTGCCTCAGGGTGTCCTCTAGCTAAGACACTGCTAGAGTTGGGCACAGAGACCTGACCAGGACAAAGTGTGGGCACTCATAGAGATGGCCACGTTACTAAATGTGGTCTTCACCTCAGGCATTTTCCTAAATGCTTTTACATGACATATGGAGAGTCTTTGCACTCCTCTCCTTATCTCTACAATGTAGACTCTGTTCTTATTAGCCCTCATGTTGGAGGATAAGGAAGGTGAGGCAAGGCGAAGTTAAGGGACTTGCTTCAGGTACACACTGTGGCAGAGATCAAGGTCAAGTGTAGAG
Organism: Jaculus jaculus; assembly: GCF_020740685.1. Taxonomy (NCBI): domain Eukaryota; kingdom Metazoa; phylum Chordata; class Mammalia; order Rodentia; family Dipodidae; genus Jaculus; species Jaculus jaculus. The sequence continues at coordinate 97,115,683 of NC_059104.1, forward strand.
CCAGGCCCTGGCTAAGTTTAGGCAATGCACTGGCAACATGGTGCTCTCCTGGAAAGGGGAGACCATGGCGAGGTCCATGTGCTAAGCTGGGTACTTGTGTGTCTGTGAGTGAGAGTGTTGCACTACTGATCTTGTGTACACCCACCTTCTTACCTTTGAAGTTATCACTCACGCAGAGCCGGGGCCTTGCTGGGTAAATCTGGGCATGGACTCTGTTTCAATGAAGACGGCATGGGTGGGCAGCACAGATCTTGTGTTGAGAAGGAGAAAGTTGGGAACAAACTCAGTGAATATGTTTACAGTGTGGAGAGAAATTAGCAAGAACTGGCTGAGCAGAGAGGGCTCTTGGTCCAAAACATTACCTTTCAACCCATTTTATATTTGGGGGTTCTATATAAGAATTGCAATGGGAGAAAAGCATCCATTACACAGAGAGAATCCAGAAGATTCAATTTGTCCATTTGTGGTGCTGAGAGTATAGGTCATCAGGAGCCACTTAAGAGTTTTAAGTAGGAGATGCCATTTGGAAATCCGCATCTAGTCACAAGTGTCTAAGTGGATACAAGTGTGGATCAGAACTCAGCATGGCCGTCTGGAGTCAAAGGTTGTCTAGGAAAGAAGTGCGTGTGCCTTTCCAATAGCAACCCAAACACAGGACTGCTCAATGTCACATTGTCAGGGTCATCCTGAGAAGTGGGGCAAAGCTGTAGAGATGGTTCAGTGGTTAAAGGTGCTTGTCTGCAAAGCCAAAGGACCCGGGTTTGGTTCCCCAGGACCCACATATGCACAAGGTGGTGCATGCCTCTGGGGTTCATTTGCAGTGGCTAGAGACCCTGGTGCACCCATCCCCCCTCATCTATCTTCCTCTTCCTCTCTCTCAAATAATATAAAATAAAAATATTTTTAAAAAGGAAGTGAGGCAATAAGCAATAGGATTCACCTGTGAGAACCTACGAAAGGTTTCTGGTTTTGTAGCAACTGCCCCCAAACATCCCCCAAGAGCAGCATAATGTCTCATGTTAATTGGTCAGGAATTCTCTAATCACTGAAAGGAAACCAGGGTTGAGCTCCGTATTACTGTGATAATTCTGTAATCCCACTGCATTAATGTTATTAAATGTCACTGAGTGATTGCTTTCCCTGTGTTTAAATTCTTAATGCACTTATCCTTTCAAAACTTTGGGCAGCAACGTCAAAAAAAAAAAAAAAAAGGCATCACTGCACACTCTGCTCTAAAATGGGATAGTCAGAAGGCTTTCTCGAAACTCTCAGAGCTCTTAATCAGTTTAAAGCAAAGCAATTCAGCCCTGATGTGGAGACGATGACAAGCTGACTGTGGGCTGTGCTCCACTGCAACCCCACCAAGCTGTAATGAGAGCTGGCCTCACCCTGCCTCACCGCACAAAGTGCCTCCCTACCTTCCTCTGCCTCTCCCTAGCTCCTTCTCCCCACCCCTCTCAAAACCTGAAGCTATATCAACAAAGGCAAAGAAATATCTGGACATGGTGCTGGAGGAGTGTGAGATGGGATGAGTTCATATTTGTCTCTGATGGAGGCAAAGATGTAAAGCTGGGAACCACTCCCCCCGCCCCCCAGTTGAAAACTCCCAGGATGAGGAAAACAGGTCTAATGAGACTCAGACCTGGCTCAGGCCGGCTCCCGGCAATGCCCTCTTGACAGCTGCCCTCTCCACTTTTACCATGGGGGTGTATCAGGGAGCTGGGATGTTAGGCAGCCTAAGTTCTAACCTCTTCTTTGTGCCTCGCCCTTGGGCAGGTTTCTACTTCTTGTTACTTGTTACAAGCAGGGCAGTAAGTTCTGCTCCATAGACTATGAGGGAACACGAAGTTATGTGAAAACTATTATTGCTTATCTTATAAAATGCATTATGTCAAAAGGTAATTAATCCCCTTTCAAAACCTCCGGAGGTTTCTGGGACAGGGAGCTGAAGGTTGGCCCTTCTAGATCTCTTCCGTTTGCCCCACTGGGCAGAAGACAGAGGAGAGAGCTGGCAAGAATGTTTCAATTTTTTTTCTTTGTTTTATATAAACAGTGACCATCAACTTGTTGGTTGGGAGGAAATGTGAAACAACTAAATGATCAGTGAATGTTTTACTTTTTCACTATATATAAATATATATATATTTTCTATCAGGCCTGGCCTGAGTTTGTGGATGGCGCTAGGCACAACAGATCCCATATGTTCAATATGTGTAAGCGCAACATGTCTTCAGTGACATTTTTGTCTTTTTCTTCTAAAATAAGGACACTATTCCCAAAGATGCAAAAGAGAGAGAGTGAGTTTACGGATGATTCTGAAATTGACAATTTCAGTCCCAAGTAAGGCAAGAAGAATTAAGCTGTAAAACGAGGAGGTCAGAAGAAGGGTGTACTCAAATGAAAAATCAAAAGTAGCCCATAGTACTTTTTCCTCCTAGGTGACAAGGGCCCTGGTCTTGAATTCTGATCGTCTTAAATGCTTACCACCCTGCCCTTGCACATCCTCCTTCCTCTTGGCTTCTTGTAGAGAAGTCTCTGGCAAGTGAGGTGGCTAAGGTCATCTTGGCGCTATCCCAGGTTTTGAAATGGCCCAGGTTCCCATCCTGGTGATTAAAGTGGCTCTGGAGAGCTCCCCTCTAGCCCACTGTTGTGTAGAAACTAATTTCCATATAATAACATTTTGTTATTTGTAATAAATCATACCCACGGTAAGGTGACTGGGTTATGTCATTATTTGCAAACCTACAGAATGTAATTATAATATGTCTGAAAACCTCCATGCAGAACAGTGCTGTTCCAGCCGCAGCACCGTCCAATAATAATAAAAATTTATACCATGCTTTATGTGGCTGCTCATCACGGGAACTGCTCTATGCCAAGGGAAAAGAGAGCCCACGGAACTGACAAATTCATGAATGTGGAAACCTTGTAAACGCCAAGCTGGCTGATCCCTATGCTAGTTACCAGACTTTCTCTGTTTTTCTATGATCATTCCATAGTAGCATATCATACTAGATGTCTAGATTGGTCTCCATGTATGGTGCATGCCTTTAATCCCAGCACTTGGGAGGCAGAGGTAGGAGGATCATCGTGAGTTCGAGGCCACCTTCAGACTACATAGAGAATTCCAGGTCAGCCTGAGCTAGAGTGAGACACTACCTAAAAGAGGGGTGGCTTAGTGGTTAAGGCCTTTGCCTGCAAAGCCAAAGGACCCAGGTTCAATTCCCAGCACCCACGTTAGCCAGATGCACAAGGGGGTGCATGCACCTGGAGTTTGTTTGCAGTGGCTGGAAGCCCTGGCATTCCCTCTCTCTCTCTCTCTCTCTCTCTCTCTCTCCCTCTTTCTGTGTCAAATAAATAAATAAAAAGAATAAAATATTTAAAAATAAGATGAGCCCTTTTTTGGAGTTTCCTTTTTGTGTGTTAAGTATACATGTACCAGCTTTGACTACTACTGGTTCATGAGGATTAGCTTTTATCTTTTTTTAGAGAGAGAGGTGAGGTGAATTGGCGTCCCAGGGCCTCAGACACTGCAAACTCCAGATGCTTGCACCACCTAGTGAGCATGTGCGACCTTGCACTTGCATCACCTTTGTGCATCTGGCTTACGTGGGACCTGGAGAGAGATCAAACATGGGTCCTTAGGCTTTGTAGGCAAGTGCCTTAACTATCTCTCCAGATGGCTTAAGCCATCTCTCCAGCCCAAGGATTAACTTTTTGAATAAAAGACATGTTGCCTTCCTTGCATCCCTGTCTTCCCTGTCCATGCTCTATTGTTTTTCTAGAATGCATAGTTCTGTTACTTCCTGTTGGCATAACCATGGCCAGGTCTGTGGGCAATAGCTAGTGAACATACTAGTTAGCCCCTCATTTCACCCAGTCATGGAAATATATGGTCCTAGTGGAAAGTGCTGTCTCTTCTTCCCAGCTTTATGCAGATTTTTCAGGCCCTTCCATGTGCCCTGCTGAAGGATTTTTTTTTCAGCAAAGAATAGCATATTCTAACTGGTGGGAAGATAAATTGAACTTCCAGATAGGTTGTATTTCCTGGTAGTAACCCGGTTACGAGTGAAGCCTTGTGGTTTGATAAGATGTGGACTCGAGCATAGCAATCCTAGACATAAAAAGATAAAAGAGAGAGACAGAAAGAATGGGCATACTAGGGCCTCGAGCCACTGCAAACAAACTCCAGATGCATGCACTACTTTGTGGATCTGGTTTTACGTGTGTATTGGGGAATCAAATCCAGGTTGTTAGGTTTTGTAGACAAGTGCCTTAACCACTTAGCCATATTTATTTTTAAAAAATAATTTTTAAAATTTTCTTTATTTATTCGCAAGCAGAGAGAGAGATAGAGACGAGGTAGACAGAGAGAGAATGGTTGCACCAGGACCTCTAGCTACTGCAAACGAATTCCAGATGCATGTGCACCCTTGCGCATCTGACTATTGTGGGTACTGGAAGATCGAACCTGGGTCCTTTGGCTTCACAGGCAAGTGCCTTAATGGCTAAACTGTCTCTCTAGCTTCCAAGAAAATATTTTTAATGCAAAAAAAATGAGAGTAGCAATCCTTCACCACCTATTGCCTTCTGAACTCTTGTAACTCTAGCGAAACATTCCCCTCCACACAACTTTAACCACAATGCTGTTACTTTTATTATATGTGTGGTGGTGGCGGCTTTCTAAGATAATTTTGTTTAGGGCTGGGAAATTTGCCTTCAAACCTGAAATTGAATTCAACCCACTGCTTTCGAGTAGGACTTATGGGCTAGTGTGTGTGTCACTTTCTGGGGATGCTTGCAGTTATTGGTGCTGAGTGTGGTCATTTATCAGGGACAATACAGAGCAAAAAAGAATTTATTAATATGTTTCCTGTTCCCACATGATTCAGTCTTGGAGCTGAAGACTTGGCATTCCTTAACCACTTCTACCTGCATATTTCCATACCTGCCCCCTGTCCCTGCACTGTGGGGGGTGTGTTGAAAAAAGGTGCTCTTGTGTTGGTTGTAAAGGAACTGGAGCCTAGATGGTCATTTTCATGACTGTACATGGAGGCTGCAAAACTCCATCTCAGGGTGGGCACATGAGGTTGGAGACGGGGATGGAGATCCTCTAAATGAGCTCTCTCAACTGGGGTGCAATGTGCAAAAAGGCATCACCGGGGATAACGTTGATTCTGGGTACCAGGGGACACTGGTACAGACTCTGAAGTACCCCTCAAGCTAGAATGGGGACACCCACAAGGTCACTGAAGGGAATATTATGTTGTCCTTAATACCATGCTTTTGATGACTTGGTACAAAATGCAAGGTCTTGTTGCTATATAACATGAGTGAAAGTATATAAAACTATACATGAAGATAGATCTTCACTCCTCCCCACAAAAAATACGTGGGAAGGAAATGGGCCAAATGCACCAAAATATTATTTTCTTCTCTTGTTTCTGGGATTATAGGAATTTTTGCTGCTTCTCTAAAATGTTCCACATGTTTTTCACAATGAATATGTATTATATTTTAATCATTAAAAAAATGGTTGCTTTTAAAAAGCCCTCCGGAGATAGTGGCTCCCTTGACATCTGTAGTCCCTATTCTAATGACTTCTCATCCCCACCCACCCACCTCACCCCACCTCCCGAGAGAAAAGCCTTCCTCATTAAAGCACCCCACAGCCTCCCCTCACTCACATCTCCTCAGAGATATGTCTTGAGGAAATATCAAAGGGCGTGTGAGTGCGCATGTGTATGTGTGCATGTGTGTGTATGTGTGTCTGAGAGAGTAATCATTATATTAGGAAGGAGAAAACCTACCACAGAAATGCAAAACAGAATAACTTCAAAGAAAGGCAAGTGTGAACTATGGAGGGGTCCCATCTTGACAAAGGGAACAATGAGGAATTAAGAACCCCATCACAGAAGCTGTCACAGGAGTGACAGGGAGATCTGAATAACAGGGCTCTACCCAGGGGGGGATGGACCTGCCCTTCACCCTTTCCTGGTGTCCTTCTTCACTTGGGACCAGAGCTGTGAGGCAGTCATGAGGAAGGAGTAGGCACAGGCCAGGAAGAGCTTGGTGGTACAGCTAGGGAAAGGAGGCTGGAAAACTGGAGTCAGAGAGGGAGCTGCTTCTCATGGAGGGGGCCAGGTGGAGAGGGTTCAGCAGCCCACCGGGGATGCTGCCCCGCCACTCAGCCCGAGCTCAGCCCTTCATAGAAGCTGACACTCGAAGGGACACATTCTGGTTCTTAGTGAGTCTCAGGACAGGAGCTGTGTGCATTTCCAAAAGCATGGAAGTCTGGAGAGCTCTTCACGCGGGTGACCTCTCCCTCTGAAGAATGTTTGAAACTGGGTCAGGGGAGTGCCTTTGGTTGTCACCGATGCTGAGGGATCTGCTGGCATTTAGTGTATAAAAACTAAGGCTGCCAGGCATGGTGGTGCATGCCTTTAATCTCAACACTCGGAAGGCAGAGGTAGGAGGATCGCCGTGAGTTCGAGGCCAGCCTGAGACTACATAGTGAATTCCAGGTCAGCCTGGGCTAGAGTGAGACCCTACCTCGAAAAAAAAAAAAGGAACTAAGGCTGCATCATGTCCTTCTTTGCCTGGATAGACTCAGAAAAGCAGGGGCCTGCCCTAAATGTGTGACTCCTCGTTGAGACAGAGGTGAAGATTTACTTCATGTCGGACTCTGTGAGGTAGAACGACAAACATGGACCCTGTATCCATGTACATACCTCTTGCCCCTTTCAGTCTTTTGGCAAGATTGCAAAAAGCTGGTGCTGCACTTCTCTTGTTAACCAGGCCAGGCCAGGCCAGGCCAGGTGAGGTCTGGCTTCCTTGTTAAAAGGCCACTTGATGAACAAAAACAAAAAAAAAAAGGCTGGAGAGATGGCTTAGTGGTTAAGCACTTGCCTGTGAAGCCTGAGAACCCCGGTTCGAGGCTCGGTTCCCCAGGTCCCACGTTAGCCAGATGCACAAGGGGGCGCACGCGTCTGGAGTTCGTTTGCAGTGGCTGGAGGCCCTTGCGCGCCCATTCTCTCTCTCTCTCTATTTGCCTCTCTCTCTCTCTGTCACTCTCAAATAAATAAATAAAAATGAACAAAAATAAAATAAAATGAAATAAAAGGCCACTTGTAGCCTAGAGAGAAGACTCCACAGTTAAGTGCCACGCACGTCGGCACTCCCAGTGCTGTGATGAGTGGAGACTGGAGAACTGCTGACGAGCAGCAAGCTCTGGTATCAGTAAGAGACTTCATCAAAAGGGAGAAAAACACATGGATGAGTGATGGGGAAGGGACGCCCCATGTTCTCCCTCTGCCTCCACATCAGCACATAGACACATGTGTACACTACACACCACACATCAAAAATAAAGGCCGCTTAATGCAGGCCTGGAAGGAATATAGCTTAGTTGGTGGGGGTGCTCGTGTGCACAAAGCCCTGAGTTTGATACCGGCACTGTATAAACTGGATGTGATGGTGAACATCTGTAATCAGCGCTGAGAGAGGTGGAGGCAGGGGCAGTTCAAGGTCATTCTCAGCTACATGGACAGTCGGGGCCAGCATGGACTACATGAAACCCTGTCTCAAAAAGTAAGTAAGGGGCTGGAGAGATGGCTTAGCGGTTAAGCGCTCGCCTGTGAAGCCTATGGACCCTGGTTCGAGGCTCGGCTCCCCAGGTCCCACGTTAGCCAGATGCACAAGGGGGCGCACGCATCTGGAGTTTGTTTGCAGAGGCTGGAAGCCCTGGCACGCCCATTCTCTCTCTCTCCCTCTATCTGTCTTTCTCTCTGTGTCTGTAGCTCTCAAATAAATAAATAAAAAATGAACAAAAAAATATTAAAAAAAAAAAGTAAATAAGCCAGGTGTGGTGGTGCACATCTTTAATCCCAGCACTCGGGAGGCAGAGGTAGAATTACTGTGAGTTCAAGACCACCTTGAGACCCTGAGTGAATTCTAGGTCAGCCTGGGCTAAAGCGAGGGCCTACCTTGACAAACCAAAAACAACAACAAAAAAAGTAAGTAAGTAAGTAAGTAAATACATAAGTAAAATTAAAAGACCACTTGGAATTGGGCATGGTGGCACACCCTCTCTACTGCCAGCACTCAAGAGGCTGAAGCAGGAAGATCACCATGAGTGTGAAGCAAGCTTAGGGCTACAGAGTAAGTTGCAGGTCAGCCTGGGCTAGAGTGAACTTCCCCCTGCCTCGAAAAACAAACAATAAAAACCACTGAGAAATAAATGTAGTCAGTTGAGTGAGTGTAGTAGAAAATTGGAACCCACATCCTTGTGATGGGCAGAACGGGATGCCCCACCCTAAGTCCCGCCCAGCCTAGACTCTCCTCAAATGACTCTAGAATGCACTGGCTCCGGACATGGTTTGTAAGAAGCCCGTGACCAGCCCTGGGTGGCAGCGAAGCAGTCGGCTTGTCTGTGCGGGCAGCAAGGGAGCAGCTTGCACCATGCAGTTCCCTTGTCTGACTGAGGCCGTGGGCCCATGGTCCCCAGTGCAGCGGACAGAGCGCTTCTTCACTGCTTTGGTGCAGCTGCCTATGGGAGAAGATGTACAAAAGGCTGGGGCAGGTGGAAGGGATGGAAAAGCCAGGTTTCTTCCCCATTATACTTCTCTGCATGCGACTGCCCTTGCTGACCTCCAGCATCTCTTGTGTGAACACAGTGGATAGAGAAGCCTGGCCTCCCCCTGGCTCTCTCACTAGTGGTGACAGCCAGGGACACCCCTTCATTCACGATCTCATCGTTGCCAGTGTTGTTCTGGATAACAAGGAGGCCTGATTTCATTTAACCTTCATAGTTCTTGGGCTGGAGAGAAGGCTTATCGGTTAAGCGCTTGCCTGTGAGGCCAAGGACCCCGGTTCGAGGCTCAATTCCCCAGGACCCGTGTTAGCCAGATGCACAAGGAGACGTTTGGAGTTCGTTTGCAGAGGCTGGAGGCCCTGGTGCGCCCATTCTCTCTCTCTCTGCCTTTCTCTCTGTGTGTGTCACTCTCAAATAGATAAATAAAAAATGAACAAAAAATTTAACATTCATAGTTCTCCCCTGAGGTGGGTCTTGTTACTCATCTTTGGGAGGGGAATCCTGAGGCTGGGAGATGTGTTTTGCCCCCAGTAACAGTCAAGCTCAACCCAGGGCAGCCTGAGGACAAAGCCCTTCCTCCTGAGCCAATGTGGCTGCTAAGGGTATGGGCTCAGAGAGACACTGGGTCAAAGCCTGCCTCTGCTAAAGACTGCTAAAGATGCTGAGACCCTTAATCAACCTCTGTGTGCCTGGACTTACCTCATGGGATCAGATACAGGTTTATATCAGTGACTGGGGGCGGGGGGGCTCTACACACATTAGGGCTACAGAGCGTACTCAGCTCACAATACTATGAGCTGGTCTACCTAACCTTCCACAGCAAGAGGTTGTGTATTTAGATAATAGCAGTTGAGGGGTCTTCAAAACCCTGCACCAGACCCCATGAGAAATCCTGAAGAAAAATAAATGCCCAGAGCCAGCCCTCAAGGGCTTCTAGAACTATGGGAAAGCCTGAAGAGGCAGGTGGATATTCAGAAGGCTTAAGACTCTCCAGAAAGACATGTGAGTTCACTGTGCACAGTATAGGGCTGTGTTGCAATGGCTCCCTCCAAGCTAGAAGGCTGTCTTCCGGAAGCTGCTTCCCAAAAGAGGCGCTTTGTGTGTTAGGGAGTAGAGGAGCAGCTGGGGAGGCAGCAAAACCCTGGGTTCCACCCTCAGCATTGCATAAAAGGGGCATGGTGACACACACTGGTAATTCCAGCACTCAAGAGGTAGAGATCAAGAGTTCAAGGTCGGGCTGGGGAGATGGCTTAGAGGTTAGGATATTTGCCTGCAAAGACTAAGGACCCAGATTCAAGTTCCCAGTACTCTGGAGAGCGTTTGCTGTGGCTGGATGCCCTGGTGTGCCCATTCTTTCTAGCTGCCTCTCTTCTCTCCTTCCCTCTCTTTCTCTCTTTCTCTCTCTCTCTCTCTCTGTCTCTCTCTCTCACTTTCTTTCTCAAAATGGATAAATAAATAGTTCAGAGTCATTTTCTGATACGTGGAGAGTTCAAGGTTAGCCTGGGTTTCACGAGGCTCACGTCAGGACTTAGCGGACCAGAGTGAAATGGTACACACACTACACTAACAGAAAGCTGCGGAGAGCCCAGCCTGTGACCCCTGGAGGCCCATGGCTGCCATCTAAGGGTCCCTGCCCTTAGCCCCCAGATCTGTTTCCCCATGGAGATGAACAACTCAGATCAAATTTGGGGCTAGCTGGCCTGCCTCTTAGCTATGCCTTTCCTACCAGGTCCTTCAAGATGTCTCCTTCCCCAATCCCTGTCCTCTCCCCCATGTAGATCCTATAGGAAACCCACTTAGCACAGAAGCCTAAAAGCCTGCAAAATCTGGCTAGAGCCTTTAATATGGAGTGGACCCCATGAAGGAGTCCACTTTGCCAGGAGGCAGAGTCCAGGGAAAGAGGGAGACCCTGTGGGCCACCTCCTTGCTGTCTCCCATTCCCTCAACATCTTTTCACAGCATGTTCAGGGCTCCTGAGTCGTCTGTGACAGGAGTGTCTAGGAGAAGGACGTTAGATGCTGGCATCTGAATCTGTTAAAAGCCCGTCATAGTGCAGGGATAATTTATGAAGAGAACTCTGAAGGAATGCAGGCCGAGCAAGGGAGATACAAGGAACACAGCCCAGTTGCATAAATTTCTAAGACAGAGGCACCAGCTCCTGCCTTGCCACGCACATCCCAAGATATCTAATATTACAGATAGCAGCATGCGTGGCGTGCGCACGTTCCTGCGGCTCTGATACAATGCAGTAAATGCGTTGTGACAGTAGCTGAGTGGATTCTATGTGCTGAACAGATGTCTTCTAGCAGACGAGGTTTCTGTGACTGTATCACATTGTACTTTCATCAATTATACATCACTCCTCATTATGGAGGCAGGAGCTCAGGACTAGATGCTGTGGTCGAGGGAGAAACCCAACCAGGCTAAGAAGCAGAGGTAAATTTGGGGCTGACCAGGTGCCCATTGAGTTCTTGAGGTGCCAGAGCCAGCTTCACCCTCCAAAAACCATCTCATGTTGTCCCCCACTACCTCCTTATAGGTCTTAATGCCCCCTCTCTTACACACACTGGGCCAGAGCCATTTATGTATCCTTTCCAGTAACCATTACTCCAGTTGTATAGAGTAAGGAGCTTCACCTCACATACCTGTCACCCCGTCTCTGGATTCAGCGGCTCATCTCCCCTCTACTTTGTGCTATGGTGGTGTTTGTTTTTTATCCCTACGGTGCTTTTTAAAAATTCTTTTGTTCATATTTATTTATTTATTTGAGAGTGACAGAGAAAGAGAGAGAGAGAAAGAGGCAGAGAGAGAGAGAGAGAGAATGGGTGCGCCAGGGCTTCCAGCTACTGCAAACAAACTCCAGACGCATGCGCCCCCTTGTGCATCTGGCTAACGTGGGTCCTGGGGAATTGAGCCTTGAACCGGGGTCTTTAGGCTTCACAGCCAAGTGCTTAACTGCTAAGCCATCTCTTTAGCCCATCCTACAGTGTTTGGATGTGCTGTTTTAGTGCTGGAGGATCAAACCCAGGGATTTGTACCTGCTAGGCAATGCTTTATCTCTGAGCCTCATCCATAGTCCTAAGGCTGGAGTATTCTAAACTGCATCTCAGGCCTCTAATGTGTTCCTCCCTATGTAACACAGTATGAATTGACCTAGTCTTCCCACGAAACTACATATTTCCACCCCTTAAGAAATTAACAGTTATCAACAGCATTCAGCCTGTGTTTGAGGGTCTTTGGGGCTCAGGATCTTGGACACCTGCTACATGGTCCCAGCAGTGCCTGAGCAGCAGCAGTCCTTTCTATAACACCCTCTACATCTCCATAGGTCTCAACCAGGGCTCAGTCCATTTCTGGCCTCAACCTCTTTCTCCTTCTCAGACCACAACATGGACATAGTTGTGAAGGGAGATGTGCTGCAGAGCCCTGGGTGGCCAGTGTGGGAGGAACAAGCGGGTCTGGCAGGTACTGGTGGGAATCGTCCTTAACGGAAGGAGGAACTCGGACGTTCTGAGGTTTCTTCCTGGTAAGGCACTTCCTCGAGTGGGGTATGCAAGCCTTGTGGCATGCCAGGAAATTATAGGCAGCGCATAGACAAACATTAAATATGCATGTGCGTGAGTATTCTAATTTTTATCCTATCAAGATCTTGGTTTCACAGATATCATTGCTACAGATGGGACCAGCCAACAAAGTATGGTAATGTACAGTTGATTTTGAAAAAAAAGATACTAAATAAATAAAATGCAGATGGTGCTCAGAGAAGGCAAAATAACTCCAGTGAGAGCCAAACCCTACCTTTTAGGAGCCATGTTGTGGCAGGTGGAGATTTAAATTTCAGTTAAAGCTCCGTTGATTACCAGATAGGCAACCTCGACACACTCACTTAACCTCTGTGGCCCTCACTTTGTCACTTGTGCAACGGGGCCATGCCTGTCCACCGGGACTACCACGCCTCATTGAGATCAAGCTAAAAGGCACTGGAAACCCTGAGCAGAGGCAAGTTTTAATATGTTCTAAAAACACGCCCATTTCAAAGCTTTGTTCGCCATGTCATTTTCTCATTCCTGGGGGTTTGTAACTCACAACTGGAACGCAGCTGTTCTCATCAGCTTTTCTGGCCATTGTGATAAGCATTGATTATCAGGATCAACATTAGTATATTTACCCAAGCCCCAAGCCCTGGCGCATAGGGAAAAGGCAGTGGGCTCTCATGCATCTCTTGCTTTACAAGAACGATTTGCCATGTCTAAGAACCATTTCTAGAATTAATTTGCCTACTGCAAACAATTTATATTAATGAAAACACATTGAGTTGGGGGAGGCGGGAGGGGTGTTCTGCCTGCAGAGTATGTTTGCTTTGTTCACCTAGAATAAAAAGACTTTGAGCGCATGTTTGTTTTGCATAAATAAATAGCTCGGTGGCAGGAGGATCGCTGCCCCATGCTTCTAATCCAACTTGGTCTAGCAGCCATCTCCAAGGCGGATGGCAAGTCGGCAGGAGCTCACTGTGGTCACCTGCATTTGAATACGCAATGATGTCTATCATCTGCTTCTCTCTGTTCACAAGTCCCTTCTCAGGCTTCTATTTGATCCTAGTAGGGAATGAGGCCACCATTCCAGTGCCATCCAATATTTGAAATAAGTCAAGGTGTGGCCTTTGTGCCTTCTGACCCCACCTGTCCCCAAGACACCCTCAGAAACCCGAGCGTGGCCTTGTTTCCTTTATATTAGCGCTCTCTCCCTGGGTGTGCTTATTTTATTTATTTGGGTCGATGAGGCTCATTTTCCTCTCTACAGATGGCAGCAGGGTCCTCTGATCTTGGGCGCTAAAAACATCAGATGATGCTGCTTGTCAGAGGGAGGAGAAGGAGATGGCAAGAGAATGAGGAGGAGGGAAGATGGGCGGGGAGATAGGGAGAGGTGGTTGTGAAGACAGGACAGGAGCCCCACAGCCCCTGGCCCACCTCTGGCCATGCCTCAGCCTCTACTCCTGGTGGTGAGCAGATGTTTGGAATTCAGGCCGTCCCAGCGCCCTGTGGACTCCTTGCTTACTCAGACGCCAGTTCACTTAGCGCTTGTCGCTCCCTTGATAACAACACTCTGAAGGGCACTCCCCAGCAGCAGAGGCAGCCACAGCCACAGCCCTGGAGGCTATGAGCCTTGAAGGCTCAGGCTCTGCCTTCCTGCCATTCTGAATCTCCGCGCGCGCGCGCGCGCGTGTGTGTGTGTGTGTGTGTGTGTGTGTGTGTGTGTGTGTGTGTGTATTGGGGGTAGGAGGGGCTTGAAGGTCATTATTCGCAGGTACACACACACACACACACACACACGCACGAACACGCACACGCATGCACACACGCACACTCCAGGGCCTGCAAACAGGGCGGCTTTGTTTGGCAGCTGCAGCCCATGGTATCCAGGATTAATTCAGCCTGCAGTTTCCACAAGCTAGCGAAAGTCAGGCGAGAAACCAAAAGTGACCAGAGTGGGCATGCGATGCTCAAGGAATAGCAAACCTCCCCTCATCCCAGAGAGGCTTAAAAGCTGATACCGTCCATTGAGTCTTTGACAAGGTGGCAGATAGGACATGACTAAGAGTCCGAACCATGCTGCTGGACTGTCTGCGTCTCTCTGGCGTTGCCGCCCATTCACTGTGTGACTTCAGTTCTTCAGCTTCCTCAGCTTGAAGTGAGGATGCCTAAAGCACCATTCCAGAGAGGGGGCAGAGGATGAAAGTAACTGAGAATGGAACCACACATGTTGAAATGCCTTGTTAGTCTTTGTTAAAGAAATACCACATACTGGCTTCTTGGAGTAGTGGGCTGCTCTCAGGCTTAGAATTACAGTACACTGATACCCAGGGTGTTAGATCTGCCATCCACTTATCCGACTTGGGAAGAGCTCAGAGCACAACTCTTTTCTCTGCCCTCCAAAAGGACCTTGTCAGCATGGGGTCCTTAGCTCACTCTGCACCAGGACAGGGAAAAGGGAAAAGAAGAGGCATGGAAAGCAGAAATTTAAAAAAATAAAATAAAAGCTCTGAAGCTAGGCGTGGTGGCACACGCCTTTAATCTCAGCACTGGAGAGGCAGAGGTAGGAGGTCTGTGGTGAGTTTGAGGCTACCCTGAGACTACATAGTGAATTCCAGATCAGCCTGAGCTAGTGAGACCCTACCTCGAAAAACAAACAAACAAACAAAAAAAGCTATAATCATGGACACCAAGAGAGGCCTCATAATTTTTTTAAGTGACATTCTCTTTCTTTTTTTTTTTTTTCTTGGTTTTTCGAGGTAGGGTCTCACTCTAGTCCAGGCTGACCTGGAATTAACTCTGTAGTCTCAGGGTGGCCTCGAACTCATGGCGATCCTCCTACCTCTGCCTCCTGAGTGCTGGGATTAAAGGCGTGCGCCACCACACCCGGCTTAAGTGACATTTTCCAGCCCTGTCATTTTTTACTCCTGGCACAGTAACAGCTCTGAACTTGTCCCTTGCCCCTTTAGTTTGTCATTTCACTGATGGCTCTGCAAGGCAGCCAGGGCTCCAGGCCACAGAGGGACATGAGAACATTGCTTCATCTCTGTCTGGAGTCTCTGCTCCCTGGAGGAGACAGGGGAGGAGAATTATCATTAGCGTGCCCAGCTTGGACCAGAATGGCAGCACACGCTGGTGTCCTCTAGACCTCCCTCGAGGTTCTGGGGCTAGAGTCAGGGCAAATGGGAGGGGAGGAGGGATGAAAACTGCAGCACAGGGAGCCTGGACTGGAGCCCTGGCTCTGCCATCTTCTAAATGGTTGACCTTGGACAGCTTCAACTACACTATGGACATAATCCTGGTGTCCACATTGAGGAGCGTGGACAGAGGCATACAGTGAGCTCGCACTCCGGCTGCCTGTTCACCACTCGTGTGTGCGCTGCTTCAGAGGTCCAGAGGTGCAAGGGCAGAGGGGACACGTTCTGACCTGGGAAGCCATCCCTGAGGGCAGTAGTAGAAATGACCCCCTACCTTCTCCCTCCGGCGGCCACAGCCCACCCAAAGGACTTGCCAGAGGAGAGCTGACCTGACTGTGTGTCTGTGCCAGAGGAAAGAGTCTGGTGACATTGTAGGGAGCTGTGGGGAATAGTCCAGGTCATCTCACCAGGCCATTGTTACCATACTTCAGAAAGGTCAGGTCAGCCTTGGCAAGCCAAACCCCATCTTTGTCCCCAAAAGCTGAGGTGTCAGATTCAGCAAATTATTAAACCATTCTATTAAATCAAAGGATTTTTGAACTCACTGGAGATGTCAGCCAGGGTTAGAGGGTTATTCCCTCTCTAGTAATCTTCCTGGGACCACATCCACAGAGCCCACAGGCACTGCATGACCCAGCTCAGGGAGAGGCCCCTAGATACTAGATTGCATCACTGGCACCCACGGAAGTTAAAGTTTGACTGGGGTTCCACAGAAAGATCCAAGCCACAGTGCAAGCTCAGTTTGGCCAGACACCATGTCCACATATTGTCCAGGCTACCAACACACCCAGCTTTACTGATTCCATTTGTAAATGGGGAAGGATACATCACATGGTTGTGCGTTGCTTTGTAAATGGTACAGTTAAACACACACATGGGGAAGAGGAAAAGACTTCAGAAGCAGATATGATGGCCTAGGCAGAGGGATGAGGAGACCTGGAGAGATGAGAGCCAATCTGGAAAGTTCTCCCTGGACCTCTAGACCCAAGGAGTACTTCCGGAGACCTTCACTCTTGATTGAGCATGCCCCAAGCCCCTCCCCTCTAGCATAACCCTTCATCAAGAATGAGAAGGAGAGGATCAGGAGCTAGACTAGGCAGGTGTCACTGTGAGTCACCCAAGCACTGCTGCAACTTCACAGAAGCACAGGGAAGAGAGAAGCAGAACGAGCTGTCAGCAGGAGCCCTGGGAAGAACCCATGTTGGAGCTCCGTCCCAGCTTCACTCAAACACTGTTGTTGACCAAAACAGGAACCAGAATAGGGCTTGGGCTTGGGCCCAGCCTGGTGCTGACCCCTGTTCCCCCTGAGGACCAAGTCCAAGCTTTCCCATCTTGCGGCAAGCTGAATGTGCCAAGGAGACTAGCAGAGTGTTCATTTGGAATATGGGCAATTAGGTGACTGGGAAGGTAACCCGAGAACAAAGAGGGTGTCCCATTGGGACTGGGTTGGGAGAAAAAGAGCAGGCAGCACCATGGAGCTTAAGGCCCATATGAGTCTTGCTGGGAATAATACCCAAAGGTCAGGCTGCCCTAAATCTAGGGTAGGAGACCCAGAACACAGTTTCTCTCCCCACTGGGATGCTGCGAAGGAGTGAGTGGCTTTCTCATTAACCATGAGGGCCTCCTGGTGGGGTCAGATCATAATGCTCGGAAGATCAGCTGTCTCCTGTGCCTTGGAAATGGGGCTCTACACAGCCAATCCTTCCTCCCATAGGGGAGTGGGGAGTGTACCTGAATATCTAGAGGTGGGGGAGTTAGGAAGATGGCAGGCAGCTGCAGAGAGCAGAACCAACATTCTAGTCCCACCTATGCCACCAGCTGTGTGACCTGGAACCATCCTTCGCACATCCCAGCCTGTTTCCTGAATCTCTAAAGGAGGGCTTTGGTCATGGCCATGTGCAGATCCTTCACTTGAGGATCCCACATCCAAGGCAGCCATGCCTTCACCAATAAATGTCTCAAAGGGGCTGGAGAGATGGCTTAGCAGTTAAGCGCTTGCCTGTGAAGCCTAAGGACCCTGGTTCGAGGCTCGGTTCCCCAGGTCCCACGTTAGCCAGATGCACAAGGGGGCGCACGCGTCTGGAGTTCGTTTGCAGAGGCTGGAAGCCCTGGCGCGCCCATTCTCTCTCTCTCCCTCTGTCTTTCTCTCTGTGTCTGTCGCTCTCAAATAAATAAATAAAAAATTAAAAACAAAAATGTCTCAAAGGAGCTCCACGGCACCAGGCTTATAATGAATGAGAGACCATCCTGCCTGCAAGATGCTGCCGGGGGCACGGTCAGTCCGAGGTCCGTGGTATCAACAAAAGTGCTGAGAACACAGAAAGGTGTGATTCGTTTATTCTGACAGGAGATTGACTAAGAAGGTCACACAGAGGAGGTGACATTTCCGCAGAGCCTCCCGGAGTGAGCGGACTCCCCATCTAGGGCAACGCACGCTCTTCGAGCTCCTGACAGAGGCACCAGCTGTCCCATCACTCTTGCCCTGCTGTCACCTCCTCCTGCCACTGCTGAGTGAGGACCGACAGAGGGGAACCCCTGAAAGTCAGCTGTCGTGCTGCTGCCCCTGCCCCCCACCCCACCTAGAGAACAGTTATAGAGACTGAAACTGCCTGTCTGCCACAGTTGACAATCCCAGTTCATTTCCGTTTGACTTGAAATGCACTATTAGGGGCAGAAAACATGAATTCCTGATTCTGTTTTGCTGAGCATTAAAATGAAGTGAGTTCCCCCCAGCAGGACTGGAGAACTGAAGAGAGGAAGCCTCACATAATCCCAGGATGGGATATTGACAAGGACACTCCCGATGAAAATCATCAGAATTACACTGTAGCAACTACTCAGGCAGTCCATTACTGACTAGTGGGGGTCGCCATGGCTTAAAGTTATACAGCTATGCTTTAAAATTTTGTTTTTATTTAGCTGGGTGTAGTGGCACATGCCTTTAATCCGAAGACAGAGGTAGGAGGATCGCTATGAGTTCAAGGCCACCCTGATACTACATAGTGAATTCCAGGTCAGCCTGGGCTAGAGGAAGACCCTATCTCCAAAAAGACAAGAAAAAATACTTTTTAAAACTTATTTACTTATTTGAGAGAGAGAGGCAGATAGAGAAAGAGACAATGGGTGCACCAGGGCCTCTAGCGAGTGCAAATGAACTCCAGACACATACACCACCATGTGCATCTGGCTTACCTGGGTTCTGGGAAATTGAACCTGGTCCTTAGGCTTTGTAGGTATGTACCTTGACCACTAAGCCAACTCTCCAGACCACGGCTACTTTTTTTCTATGCAACAAGGTCTCATATATTCCAGGCTGGTATCTAACTTAATATGTAGGTGAGGATGACCTTACACTTCTGATCTCCCTGCCTTCACCTCCTACCTGCTGGCTCACAGGCTTACACCACCATCTTGGGTTTATGTAGCACTGGGAATCAAGCCCAGGGCTTCATTTAAGCTAGGCAAGCACTCTGCCAACTGAGATACATCCCCAGCCCCGAGAGCTGATATTTACTGGGCCCTTGCCATATGCACATGATATTATGAGAACTTCACTTGTGTTATGTCATTAATCTTCCCGCAGCTCTGTGTGTAAGGCAGGATCTCCTGTTACACCATTCTAGGGACAAAGACGCCAAGTTCGTTGGTTCACCTGTATGAGCTGGCCAGTATTTGCAGTGTAACGTGCCACTTCATCTTTGTTCAAGTTTAATGAGCCAGACTCAAAATGGCCACACACTTGAGACAATGTCCATGTCTCAGTTTTCCTGACTCGGAACATAGAGCAAAGGGCAGAGCTGCCAGAGGCTCCCAGGCTCTGAGAACTTCGTTCTCATGCATCCACAAGGTCGCCACAACAGAGGTCCAGTTTTGCTCTGAGCACAACTCATTGATTCCACAAGCTGTCCATGGGGGACTGTGGATTTGGGCAAACCCGATCCCATGCAATTCCAAACAAACACAACTAGCTTGTTTTGCAGTTCTGCTTTGGTTTGGCCTATTCCTCCTAACCATCTTGGCATGAGTAGAATCCCGCTCCTGGGAAGCTGGAGCAGGTAGGTGGGGAAAGAGACCAAGAATCCCAGAGTCTGAGTTTCAGAATGCAACAGACACTGCCCCTGCTAACCTGCCCCCTCCGGGTACACAGGCCCAAGTTAGAGACAAGGGAGATGAGGCAAGCATGAGTCAGTCATCTGAATGCACAAGGATAGAAATGGAAAAGAATTTAAATGTGTTTCTATTTTCTTAGTTCCCCCAGGATCCCTTAATATTGCCCAGGGATGAGGGGGTAGAAAGGGTGGAGAATAGGAAAAAGCACCATAAAGCACACCTGGCCTTTGGCCATGAGGAGATGTGCCCTATAGGGTAATGTTCTATTCTTCCAGGAAGCTTCCCCCATCCCAAAAATGTCAGAGATTGTTTCCTTTGGCTAGAAGCATTGCGCCTATTAAAATTCAAGTTCCAAGCCAGGAGTGGTGGCACATGCCTTTAATCCCAGCCCTCTGGAGGCATGAGTTCGAGGCCACCCTGAGACTCCATAGTGAATTCCAGGTCAGTCTGGGCTAGAGTGAGACCCTAGCTCGAAAAAAGAAAAAAATCAAATTCCCAAAGAAGGCCAATGTTAAACTATATCAAGTTTTTTCACTTTGCTTTTCTTTTTCTGTCTTTCTTCCTCTTTTTTGCATACATGCAGTGTGTGTGTGTGTGTGTGTGTGTGTGTTACGCATGCATGCTTGTATGCATGTGTATGTGTGGGTGCAATACCCCATAGGCTCAGCTGTGGCTCCTCATGGGAGGAGAAAGTCAGGTGTCCCTTTGGTCATTCACTCCTGTTTTTCCTTGCTTTCACAAGCCCCAGCAGTTCTTCACTGTCTGTTTCCCACAGGACTGAGGTTACCGACGCTTGCAGAAACACCCAGCTGTTTATGTGAGTTCTAGAGATCCAGACTCAGGTGATCTCAGGCCCCCTCAAGCCCTCATGCCCATGCACGCTGCGTACTTAACCTCTGAGCCACCTCCCCAGCAAAGGGCAAGGCTGCCAGAGGCTACCCAGGTTCTGGGAACTTCGTTCTGATGCATCCACGAGTTCGCCACCTTTCTTTTACACCATTGCTTGATGGGGTCCATAAACACAGAGAATGTGGCTGTGAGAAAGGGCTTCCGACCTTCCCGTTTTGTATATGAAGATACAGAGAGGGGAGACCCCTCATCCTGATCACAAGGCCGGACAGGATCAGAGCTGGCTTCCACCACCCCTGCCCTGGCCCTGTGTGTGTGCCAGGTGCTCCCAGAGAGCCCTTAGGCTAAGGACAGGAGGGCAGATATAAACACGGGAATGAACCATGCAAGGGGGAGTGTAGTGTGCTTCTGAAAGGTTGAAAAAGAGTGTGGGCTGGGATGATTAGGGAAGTCACCTCCAAGGAGAAGCTGCCACCAAGCCTTGCAAGCTGGCAGAGCATTTCTGTGGAGCAAGATAACATCACATGGTGGAGGCTGATCTATCAGGCTTGAACACTGGGTAGTGTCATGCCAGGAAAGGGACTTGGCAAGGCTCTTGAGCAGTATTCAAGCAGTGCCTAAGACCTGCCTGGCAGAGTCATGTTGGAGACACTGGAAGGAAAGACCCAGAGGGAAGAAAGCTCCGACGTGAGAGGCCTGGTGAAGGAAGATGCCCTAGAAGTGGGGTGAGAAGACAAGATGAGGATGAGGAGCCTAGGCTCCCCAGGGGTGGGGGATGGCCAATACTTCTTGAACTGGAAAAATCAACTGATCCCTGGGTGAACTGGCATAGCCCATTCATCTTCCTGGATCTCAGTGTTCTCATCTCAAAAGTGCATGTATTGGGACTGGAGAGATGGTTCTGCAGTTAAGACACTTGCCTGCAGAGCCTAAGGACTGAGGTTCCATTCTTCAGTTCCTACATAAAGCCAGAGATGCAAGGTGGCACATGTGACTGGAATTCATCTGTAGTGGTTAGAGACCCTAGCATACCCATTCTCTCCCCCCTTCAAATAAATAAATTAAGTAAAGTTGGGCATCGTGGCACACACCTATAATCCCAGCACTCAGAAGGCAGAAGTAGGAGGATCACCATGAATTTGAAGCCAGCCTGAAACTACATAGTGAATTCCAGGTCAGCCTGGGCTAGAGTGAGACCCTACCTCAATAAATAAATAAATAAATAAAATGTGCATGCTAAGGTTAACACAATGTCCTTGTCACCTATACAAGTGGTTGAGAGTGGAATCCTCTCCAGAGGCTGCTTGCAATTGTTGGTCCTCTCTCCTCTTCTGACATCAACAAAGGAAAGTTTCGTATTTCCCCCGACCATGACCCTTCACTTTCAACCTTATTCATATCAAGACACAGACAGCAAAATACTCCTCCCTGACAAAACAGGACAAGCTAACCAGGTTGCTGGCAGCCAGAGGCCACCTTCCTGGGCATCCTGGCTTGGCCCTGCCGAGCTACCTGGAAGGCTAAGGAACTCTCTCTGAGCACAGACACGGCCTAAGGGCCAAGGTACACTGAAGCCCAGGCAATCCGAGGACGTAGTGTTCTGGTGACATTTAGGATTCTGGGGGGCTTTTCCTCTCCCTTACAGTCTAGTACTCTCCGTCATTGCTTGCCTGAGGGTTCCCCTCACTGCCCAACCAAGCATGAGCAGTTCCCTCTTTCTCCACACATGTTTACCCGGGCATCTTTAGACTGAACCATTTAATTTATTTATATTTATGAAACCTCCAAGTAGGTCAGTGCACTTCCACGCACATCTTAATAATTATTGATAGGAGGGGGAGGTCACGTGGGTTGGAGGAGCTGCCTTATCCCACTCTCCACCGGCAGAGATCATCAGGGACCCAGGGCGAGGCAACTGCCTTTGCTGGGCGTACTAATTGCCGAGTTGTATCCAACACTGCCTTCCACAGCCCCAGCTCAGCACTTCTCCCAAGAAAGGGAGCGTGGCTTTATGGTTTCAAACCACACCGCAGACCCGGTCCCGCTGGATTTGTAAATGGATTCAGAGCCCCAAATCAACAAAGCAACAACGGAGCTGCAGTTAGACACTGAATCCAGGGGCGCGCCAGCTGTGGTCCTCACCATAAACGCAACACTGTGTCTCTTTGCGCCCTTCCTTCCTGGAACATCCCCATCTCCTCCCAGTGTGTTTCGGGCTTCGCTCCAGACCCTCGGCCCCTGACGGCGGGAGTTTCTGCCTCTGTGGGCACTGCGTGTGCTCCTTATAGGAAGCTGTAAGCTGAGGCAGGCATGCGTGGCTAAGTCAAGTATAAGCAGAAGTGAATTCTCAAGAAATAGGATGAACTCAGGGGGCAAAAAAATATCTCTAGAAATGAGAGTAGAATCTACATGAACAATGAACTAAATGTGCTGGTATTGGTTTCTAGAAGGATCACATCGGGTACACTTGTGGGGCCAACCACAAGTCTTGATTCCATCTAGGCTTTGGGGCCAGAGATTCTGAGTTTAAATCCTAACTCCATGACTCAACTAGCTATGTGACCTTAAACTGCTTGTCTAACACTTTAATGTTCAATTTCTTCCTTTGTAAGATGGGGAGAATCATAGTACCTTACTCAGTGGTGTCTCAGGATAAAGCAATCATTTATGCACCCAAAATTGTTAATGCATGGATCTGACCTGCATTCATCTTAACATTTCCTGTGTGAATTCTATTGACTGAAAGAAGCCAGTCTCTGAAGGCTATCTGCCATATAATTGCATTTATAAGATGTTCTAGAAAAAGCAAAAATTGTACAGATAGAAAAATAGATGGGTGGTTGCCAGGAGCTGGGGCTAGGGAGAAGATCCAAGAACAAAGGACCATGAAGGGATTTGGCAAGTGATGGAATTATTCTATGCCTTGATTATGATTGTGGTTATTCAGCTGCATATGTATGTGAGAACCTTCAGAATTATACACAAAAGCCAGTGAGTTATACTCAATGCAAATTATACTTCAACAAATCTAACCCCCTCTCAGAAAAAAGACAACATATCCACTTAAAATCCATAATGTGTGGTGTTTACCAGATAACCACGCTTTCCTAGTGAGCAGGTGACATCTAGAAACTTATACAGTGGTCACTGTTATGGGGAGAGCTCCTTCCAGCCTCAAAGTATAGAGAACCAGTTCAGTTTACAAAAGGGAAACAGGCTATATGTGCCACAGTCCGAGGAAGAGGAGGAGGAGGAGAGGGAGGAGGGAGAGGAGGAGGAGGAGGGTTGGGGGCTCAGTGACCTGCAGAGGCCCCTTCCAGCTTGTGACATTTGGTGACGATGGTATCCCACCTCCTTGGCATACCAAATCGCTTTGCATGAGAATGGCTTCGAGGGTTTTGTTCTGGATGGAGCACCTTGGCAGGCTAGCAGACCTGGGCCCCAGCCCCAGAACATGCTCCTAACCTCCCTCATTGTTCTTTAATCTGTATAATTTTAGGACCCTGTTCAGTATCTTCCCCATGCTCGTGGTTCCCATTAATAATCGTGATCAGCACTTACCTAGGTGCTTTTCATCTTCAGAGCCCATTAATTAACACTAATTAATCCACACAGCAGTGCTAGAAGGAAGGGGAGCTATCATTATGCCGGTGGAAGAAAAAAGCAGAGAAGGGGAAGGCTCCAGGTGACTTGCCGAGGGATGTAAAGAGGAGGGCAAGAAAGGACTCCAAGACAGAGGACCCTGGTCCACAGATTCAAGGCCAGAGGTATAAGCAGTCGTTAAAAATGCCCAACATTTATTGAGCAACTACTATATGCACAACACCAGCAAAAAGAGTGTTTTTTTTTCATGCATATTCTCACTTAATCACCACAGGATTCCTGTAGGGGTGTATATGCTGTGATTCTCTGCATTTTGTACATCAAGAAGGGAGACCCAGGGCTGGAGAGGCGGCTTAGTGGTTATGACGCTTGCCTGTGAAGCCTAAAGACCCAGGTTCAATTCGTCAAGTCCCACGTAAACCAGATGTACATGGACATGCATCTAGAGGTCATTTGCAGTGGCTGGAGGCTCTGGTGTACCCATTCCCACCCACCCCCCAAACACACACCTCTGTCTCTCTCAAATAAATAAATAAAAATATTTTAGGGCTGGAGAGGTGGCTTAGCAGTTAAGTGCTTGCCTGTGAAGCCTAAGGACCCCGGTTCGAGGCTCAATTCCCCAGGACCCACGTTAGCCAGATGCACAAGGGGGTGCATGCGTCTGGAGTTCGTTTGCTGTGGCTGGAGGCCCTGGCGCGCCCATTTTCTCTCCCTCTCTCTATCTGCCTCTTTCTGTCCCTCTCTGTCTCTCTCAAATAAATAAACAAAAATAACAAAATAAATAAATAAATAAATAAATTTTTTTTAAAAAAGAAGGGAGGCCCAGAGAGATTAAGTACCTGTCCAAGGTCACACAGCCACTCGCAGCTTAGTGGCCCTGACTCAGTCAGACTGCCCCTCACAGTTAAAGACTGCATAAACCTCAATCTAGCACCAAGGTGGGGAAGGCTGCTGGTGACCATGCCTTGCCCTTCCCATGTGCCAGGAAAGAGTAACAGGAGCTTGGAAGCAGCTCACCCAGAAGACAGACAAGAGCTGAGTTACACAACCGTTCAGGTAGGCAGAGACAACATGGACCCCTGCGCTCAGCGTCAGTTTCCTTCCTCGGCTCAGTAGATGACCTCGGTCTGTTCTCTTGACAAACGTTTACAAAGCTCAATGCAACTGTGAGCTCTGGGGTCTGGGGAGGATGAGTAAAGTACTATCTACACAGACTTCACCATCTGTTGTGCTTTGAAGGTAAAATGTCCCCCATAGGTGCATGTGTTTGAGCACTTGGTCTCCCACTGGTGGTTCTGTTTGGGAATGTTGTGGAAACTTTTCAGAGGTAGAGCCTTGCTAGAGGAAGTGAGTGGATGGGGCGGGAGGGGCCGGTGGGCCTTGCAGTGTTATAGAGCTCAGCTTCACTTCCTGATCATTCTCTGCTTCCTGTCTGATAATGTGGCCAGCTCTGCTGTAGCTCCCGCCACCATGCCTTCCCCACAGTGAACTTCCCCGCTGAAAATAAACTCTCTTCTCAGTATCTTCAGTATCTTCTGGTCAGGTATTTTGTTCACAGCAATGGAAAAGTCAGTGATATGCCATCCCTCAGAGGCAAGGCTTTGAGACCTGAAACATCCACACAGCTAAAGAGCTAATAAAAGCAGCAGAATGCTTCCCAGTTGCTCTATATTCCCAGCCACAGTCTGGGGCTCCACAAACTTTTACATGGAAGAGCACAATTAATTATTAAATGTCATAAATATATCATATACCATATTCATTTACTTAATAAATATTTATTGCAGAGCTAGAGTGTGCCCGGCCATGTCCTAGACACTAGGACTATAGTAGTAAACAAAACAAACACGGTCACTAACCTCATAGGTTTTACACACTACAGAAGAAAGAGTCAGCGAACACACAAACGAGGAACACGTCTGCGCAGTTGTAAAACCTCAGACAGGCCATGCTGGGAGGAGAATGGCAAGAGAATGAAAGTGAGTGTTCGATATCAACTTACACTGGGTGGTTGGGGAAGGCCTTCCTGAAGGGGTCACATTAAGCTGAGACCTAAATGCCGAGGACAAAAGAACTGCTAAGCAGAAGGGACAGCCTGTGCTGTTCTCAAGTGGAAACGATCTTACACCCAAGGGACCGGAGAGCTGGAGTGGCCAGAGTGCAACTGACAAGGGCTAGAGGCAGGCAGCAGCCAGGCCACGGCTGGCTCTAGGTCACGGTAAGATTTGGGCAGAGGATGTAACTCAGTTGGTAGAGTGCTTGCCTAGCATGCAGGAAGACCCGGGTTTAATATCCAGCACCATATAAATGGACATGGGAGTGCATGCCTATAATCCCAGCACTGAAGAGGTAGAGGCAGGAAGATCAGGGGTTCAAGGTCATCTTTGGCTTTATAGTGAGTTCAAGGCCAGCCTGGAATACTGTGTCTCAAAACACACACACACACACACACAAACCCACAAAGTTTGAATTAGGTTTCGAGTGACGTATTTTTTAAATAATTTTTTTGTTTATTTTATATGTATTTATTTGAGAGTGACAGAGAGAGAAAGAGGCAGAGAGAGAGAGAATGGGCACACGAGGGCCTCCAGCCACTGCAAAGGAACTCCAGGCACATGCGCCCCCTTGTGCATCTGGCTAACGTGGGTTCTGGGGAATTAAACCTCAAACCAGGGCCCTAGGCTTCACAGGCAAGCGCGTAACCGTTAAGCCACCTCTCCAGTGACATGTTTTTAAAAGCTGTATCCTTCAGAGGCTGGAGAGATGGATCCGCGGATAAGTGCTAGGACCTGAGTTCAATTCTTTTTTTTTTAAATTAATTAATTAATTTATTTATTTGAGAGCAACAGACACAGAGAGAAAGACAGATAGAGGGAGAGAGAGAGAGAATGGGCGCGCCAGGGCTTCCAGCCTCTGCAAACAAACTCCAGACACGTGCGCCCCCTTGTGCATCTGGCTAACGTGGGACCTGGGGAACCGAGCCTCGAACCAGGGTTCTTAGGCTTCACAGGCAAGCGCTTAACCACTAAGCCATCTCTCCAGCCCCTGAGTTCAATTCTTGACACCACTGTACTGTAAAAAACCAGGCATGAGCACACATGCCTGAAACCCCAGCCCTAAGCAAGGCAGGAGAGAGAATTTTCTGGGGCTCCATGGTCAGCTAGTTTATACACACACACACACACACACACACACACACACAAATGAGGAGTTCCAGATTCAGTGAGAGACTCTACCTTGAGGAAATAAGGCAAAATGATGGATGAGGACACCCAATGTTGTCTTCTACTCTACACACACGTGTGCACAGGGTGTGCTCTCCTTCATGCTCATGTGCATATGCTACACACACAAACACACACACACAAACACACATACTGAAAGGGGGGAGTACCATGGCTGTTGAGCAGGAAATGGAGTACAAGGAGCAAAAGCAGAAGCAGAGAGAATGATCAACCTGCAGAATCTGGGTGAGAGAGGGGAACTTTAAATAAAGAGAAGCAGTTGGGCCTGGGTATACCCTTGGTTCCTGAGGTACTCTGACCTTTAAAATTTTTATTTATTTATTTATTTATTTATTTATTTATTTGAGAGTGACATACACAGAGAGAAAGACAGATAGAGGGAGAGAGAGAGAATGGGCGCGCCAGGGCTTCCAGCCTCTGCAAACGAACTCCAGACACATGTGCCCCCTTGTGCATCTGGCTAACGTGGGACCTGGGGAACCGAGCCTCGAACCAGCGTCCTTAGGCTTCACAGGCAAGCACTTAACCGCTAAGCCATCTCTCCAGCCCTACTCTGACCTTTAGACATGGACAGAAATACAGACAGAGGAGTCAGCAGCACTCCTATACTCTTGGATTGCATAGATGGGTGGGTCAGGATGCTTTTGATGGAGAATTGAGAGGCTGGGGAGAGACAGGTGAGAGGGCTGAGGTGGACCTGAGTGTCCTGTTTTAGACATATTCACTTTGCAGCCTCAGGTACAAATGAAAAGAAGGCAGTTCTGGGTAACTTTCCATCAAGGCTACAGATTCAGATGGACAGTCATAGGAGCAGGCACAAAATCCATGGCAGAGAATCTGAATGGAGCAGGGATGGAGTAAGATGGCCTTGGGGGCACACTACATGTAGATGTGGAGCAGGAGGGAGGAAGCAGGAAGGACACTGAGGAGGATGCGGTGAGAGAGAAGGGAACTGGCTCAGGATGATGTCCTGGAAGCCAAGAGGAGTGAGAGCTTCCGTGAGGAGGACTTTAGGAAAAGAAGACCATTCCTAGATCCACACTTCTCTCAAGCATTTAAATCACTACTTCTGAGCTCTTGAACTAGAAGCTCCAAGGGCAGGGCCAGGATGGCCGGAACGTTGGTATTTTGTCAGACTCAGATGTGCTGCAGGTGGACGGAACTTGTGCCCCTGAGACCACAGCGCCTCAGCAACCATGGCTGATAGCAGCGACAGAGGTCCCCAGTGTTGAAGCACAGACTCCCTGTTACCTACATTGCTACTCTGGTCTGGGGGCGTGGGATGAGCGTATGATTTGTCATATGTAAGTAAGTTATAAGAAGAAATTGAACTCTGAACCAGGGATTCCAAACTGAAAATCAGCCTACACCATGCAGAGAGTGTGATGCTTCTGTGTAAGACACCCAGAATATGCAAATAGGTGGTAATTGGACTTTGAAGGCCACTGTTGCTGCGACTTCAGCCCAGTTCTCAATTATCGGCTTTTGGATCATCCACTGTCCCTGATGAACATGTTGAGGCTGTGGCTGATTGCTCCCTAACACTTGAGACACAGCTGAACCGTAATGCTCAAAAGCTTGGAAGCTGGAAATAGAAGGATTCTGCATGCAGCGAAGAAAGAGCTCAATGTTTGGAAATCTGGGTCTGCTCTGCTGCTGCCTGAGACACTGGGTGGTGGTGGTGGGGGGTGGTTTGCAGTCAGTTTCGCATCGCTGGCAGAAATCACCCAACCAAGAGCAGCTTTGGGGGAAAAGGGGTTTATTTTAGCTTACAGATTCGAAGGGATGCTCCACAATGGCAGGGGAAAATGATGGCATGAACAGAGGGTGAACATCACACCCCTGGCCAACATCAGGTGGACAATAGCAACAGGAGAGTGTGCCAAACAGTGGCTAGAGGAGGCTGGCTATAATATCCAGAAGCCTACCCCCAACAATACTCTGCCTCCAGGAGGCGTTAATCCCCAAATCTCTCTCAGCTGGGAACCTAGCATTCCAAACACCTAGGTTTATGGGGGACATGTAAGGGGGGTTGTCCCTGCATTTCTGGAGCATGCTCTATGAGCCAGGCACTGCCAG
Source organism: Jaculus jaculus (assembly GCF_020740685.1). Taxonomy (NCBI): domain Eukaryota; kingdom Metazoa; phylum Chordata; class Mammalia; order Rodentia; family Dipodidae; genus Jaculus; species Jaculus jaculus. The sequence continues at coordinate 97,144,889 of NC_059104.1, forward strand.
GAGCCTCATGTCTGCCATCTCCCTTAATAAGCACAGTCTTAGTTCTCGCATTCCTTTCTATGGACTAAAATAAACACAAAGCTGGAAAGAGATGAAGATGTTGACAAAGGAGGGGCCCAGAAGCAGAAAGCAACCCAATATGTGTTCGGAGAGGCTGCAGTTATGAAAACCACCTTTCCACTGTGGAGTAGTGAGGAACCAGCCAGCCAAGGCTGTCCTCAGGTTTGGGGGTGGCAGTCCCCTCATGTGTGGGTAGGGGTTGGCTCTCCTCCTCCTCAGTGGACAGAAACACCTTCATCGGTCAGCATGGACTTAACCAAGCCAAGGGTGAGGCCGCAGGGCCAGTCAGGCCTCCACTCCCTCCCAAGGCTGCTTCCTCGTGGCCCCTGGTCATAAGTGGCAGAGTTGGTCCTAAAGCGTGTGGGGGAAGGGTGTATCGATCTCAGCACCAAACCCATTACAGAGATCCTATGGGCTTCAGCTTGGTGCCCAAGCTTTGGTGACAGTAATACAGGAATATGGCTGGTGACAAGGGTGTTCTGCATTTAGGCCAAGAGTCTGGACATCCTCTGGGCATCCAAGTCAGAGCCCAGACAAGATCTGCATCTTTCTTCCTGTTCTATAGTCTCGACAAAGGCATGGTCTCAGCAGAGCCTTGCACAGGGCTCCTCTCGTGTGCTGGGAGCCTTCTGCTTTCTTAGAGACTATAGCACACATCTTGTCTGGGGACAAGCTCCAAGTCCTCAAGCCAGGGTTCTCAACACAGTAACATCAGCAACCAAGCTTGGCCATTCTGAGCCCTCCACTTAGAACTCAAAATATTAGTGACCTAGCCCTTGAGAACTCTGAAAAGTGATCTTCATAGGCACTGGAGTATTTGGGCTATTGGTGTGAGCTTGACTATTAGACCTATGGTAAGCCTTTCTTCTCAGATTCCTGTGCAGTTCCCTATCTCACTTCACCTATGGCAGATCTGTCGCATGAGTGCTGTGCTCTGATCTTCCAGGTCCTGCATCATAGATCAAAGCGGAGTGCAATCCTCCATATGTAGACCCGAGACATCTCAGGACACAGGCCTTCAGTTCTGATAGCTGTGTGCTCACTCTAGGATTTCATGAAGCAGTAAGCGGTGGATCTGCTCAGCCAGGCCTACCACTCTAGATCTGACCCAGGGCATCTTTTCCTTGGTTTCCTCTAGGCCCCATAGCAGAGGAGGGTGGAGCCATGTCCAGTCCCCACTTCACCCAGGGTCCGAACTTCTGGCCTGGACAGGGTGTGCCCACATGTCCAGAACTATAGTCAGAGAAGGGATGACAACAGGAGAAACATGCTAGTTCATCAAGTTCATGTGCCCTGGTGTTAAAGAGCCCTCCAGGTCTGGAGAAAGGCCAGCCACAGCTCTGGCAGAGGCATTCTGAGAGCATAGGATGTGACGTATAGAAAGGTCATGGGCCTCAGAGGCAGTGCAGACCATGAGAGCTCACTTCCAGAGAACCGTGGCTGGCATCCCCCTCAAACCGGCCTACAGCCCCTCCATTTAGCTGTCCCCATAGCTGAGGAGGTTAGGGAGACAAGAGGGCAAGGGCAGAGGGCACGGTGCCAGGCCTTGCAGGGTCTTCAGACTTCCCCACCCTTCCCCTGCTTCAAAGTGGGAGTTCTTGCTTGAGAATAGGGCACCCACCTGTTCTTCTGGAGAGGTGGATCTCCAAGTTGAAAGTGCGACCAACAGCTAGAAATGCTTCTCCCAGGGTGCCCCTGAGGCCAGGTGGAAGGGTGGTGGACATTCTGAGCAGCCACTCCCTCCTGCTGTCAGGGTGAGACCCTGCATCTCTCTTGGGGGGCTGACGTGCAAAACTAGAGGGTATTCAGAAAGGAGAAGGAAACAGCCGTGGCCTCTTGAATGGTGCATAAGGGGGACTCCCACTGGCAAATGATGGGGCAGTGGCTGGCAGATGCCAGGCCTTCTCCTTCAGCCATGTGGGGTCTTCCAGAGCATGCAGTGGGCTGGGAAGGAAGAGATATAATCCTTCAGCAGGGAAGACTCCTCCACCTGTCTTTGGGGCACTGCCCTCTGGCCCCTGCCCGAAAAGCTCAGCATTCAGGACTCAACCCTCCAAGGGGTGCTGAGTCCGCTTCCTTCCTTGGTATGTGATGGTAACAGGTGACTGCGGAGGACAGGCTTCCCAAGGGAGCTGCCCTCTCTACTGGACACCATCCACCTAAGCCCATGGTGCTTCTTTCACTAATGGAGATCAGCTGGGGCTGGAGTGAAGGGGTGTGGAGATATGCACACTAGAATGTGGCTGGTGAGCCCAGGTCTAGCCAATGCTACCATAAGGACCCTGCAGGCTCCCAGGAGCTGGACACAGCCTGCAGGGCCCAAGGCATGATCCCTCAATGGCAGCACACTGGTTCACAATGTTCACATCAGCCCTGGCCATGCTAGGACACAGATGTATGAGCTTTGAGTGCTGGCTGGGGCTACTTGATAGCGCCTCATGTGACCTTTGCACAGGGCCCTGAGCTTCCATTTTCCCACTTGGGAAAGGGAAAGACTGAAATAATCGTGCTTTCCCAAGGTCCAAGAGGGCATCCTGTGAAAGTGCTGTTCATACCAGCACAGCCATAATTAAGGGAGGCTGAAGGAGACTCGTCTACAGGTCCCTGACTGAGCGCCACTATGGCAGACAGGTCTCAAGCGCCTAACTAGCTCAAGGGCCTAGTTACACTTGCATGGAGTGAGCGGAAAGCTGACTGACGGCCACTTATCTAACACAGAGAGATGGGGCTCATTTGTCTCTATGCAACGGAGTGCTAGCTCTTTTGCAAGGCACGTTCCACAGACAGAGGCTTATCTGATAATTCACCTGCATGTCCTTAGTGAGCACCTCCCAGGGCCCACCAGAAGCCATTGTTACCTGAGCACATAATCCAGGGTGAAAGAGTCTTCAGGGCAAGACAGCCCAGGCAGAAGAATGAGGGTAGGGCTAAAGGGACATCGTAACAGTAAGAGTCCACATCCGGGTGTCAGGAGCCACGGCTTCTCTTAGCTTTTCCACCTCCTGGCTATGTGACTACCCTCATCACCCAACAGCCACAATTAGGCCAGCCCTTGGGAAAATGACAAGAGCTCCACACCTGTAAGAACTTTGTTCCTAAGAGGGGGCAGAAAGATGGTAAGAGCCACAGAGTGGGTAGAAATACCCTGGAGCATGGTCCCCCTCCCCGCCGTACCCCACAGGATTGACTGAGGCTTTCATGACCCCACAGTGAATATTCTAACCCCACAGAGGAAAGGCCTCAGGGTAATGGGAGTATGGGCAAGGAGATAAAAGAGTATAACTCGTTATAATATATGTAAAATAAAAATAATAAAATTTTTTAAAAAGAAAAGTCAGGGGCTGGAGAGATGGCTTAGTGGTTAAGCGCTTGCCTGTGAAGCCTAAGGACCCCGGTTCAAGGCTCGATTCCCCAGGACCCACATTTAGCCAGATACACAAGGGGAGTGCATGTGTCTGGAGTTCGTTTGCAGTGGCTGGAGGCCCTGGCGCACTCATTGTCTCTCCATCTATCTATCTATCTATCTATCTATCTATCTATCTATCTATCTGCCTCTTTCTCTGTCACTTCCAAATAAATAAATAAAAATAAACAAAATTAAAAATATATATATTAAAAAAAAGAAAAGTCAGAGAGCCCAGGTTGTTAGGATACAAAAGAATGACCCAGCACCATCTAATAAAGACTGCTAAACTCTGGTGGAAAAAATAAGGAAATCAGACTGGCATTCCTAGGAAGGAGGTAGGAGCATGAAGCCCTAAGTCCTGGCCCTCATCCACACCATCCCCCCACATCCTGCACCTTCCCCTCAAACAGCTGCTCCTAGACACAAGGCAGGGCACTCACCTGGGGTCATAGCAGCCCCTTTGAGGGAGGTTAGTCCTCCAGTAGGCTATAGAGTGAAGGAAAGAGCACTGAGAAAGAAGGGAGCCCCAAACCTGGGTCCTCTCCCAGCATGGTTACACACACTCAGCCCACGATCTTGAGGAAATGACTCTTCTTTCTCTGGTCTCAGCATCCTCATCTAGAAAGCACGAACAGTGGTCCCTCCCCACCTCTCCCTGGGTCGAGGTCCCAGCCAGCACCTAGCACTTAGCAACTACTCAGTTAATAGCATCAATACCAGCAATGGTAAGAACTACGCCCCAAAGCCCCTTGGCTCCCAGTGCAGGGAGATGTCTGACCACTGGTTCCAGGGCACAGAGAGCCAGGCCCAGCCAAGGACCCTCTGAGGCTCTGGTCTCCCGATGCTTTTTATGCCAGGGCTCTGCATGCTGTGCCCTGCTGCCTCCCCCCTCCATGAGGCTTAGATTTCATTACCTCATTTGTCTGGGATGGCGCCCAGTGAAGATCATTTGACACAGGAGCTGGGTTCTGCAAGTGGCTGGCATTAATCCTCCAAGCTTAGCATCCACCCTCAGCTGCTGTGTGTGGAAAGCTGGTCTGGCAGCTGGCACGGGGCCAGGCTGGCGGGAGGCAGAGGCCCAATCCCTTTGAGCTTCTCCAGGGAACACAGACTCAGCCTCAGCACCAGGCTCCAGCTGTCATGGCCAGTGGCTTCCTTGTATCATAGCAGACCCTCTGCACACCTTCCCTCATGAAGGGTCATGGCCCTTGTGGTCCTTGGAGTCAGAAGGCACAGTCAGCAGAGAGACACACCATCTGCCACTGGCCACCACAGAAGCACTCACAAAACCTAGGAAGATATAAATAGTTCCTGCATACACACATGATAAGCTAATTCCTTTAGTGCAGGACTTCTCAGAGCCAGTCACCAAAAAAAAAAAAAAAAAAAAAAAAAAACCTTGAGTACCAGTGAGGTGCTAGGATTGCATCTAACTGCTGGGAATCAGTAGTGAACAAGACAGATGTCTTCCTTTTCTGTTGCCAATATCACATACTGGGTCAGTTACCAGAAAAGGGGGCTTATTTGGACTCACATTTCTGGTCCAAGGTCAAGGGATCACATCTGGTGTTGGCCTTCTTTCTGGCAGAGTCCTAAGGTGGTGCAAAGCAAGAAACCTAGCCAAACTTGCTTTTATAGCAGAGCTACTCTCCGGATAACTCATTACCCCATTAACTGCATGACTTCATTAATTCATTCGTGGAACAGAGCCCTCATCACCTCTAAAGGCCCCGCCTGATCCTGCCTCTTAACAGCCACAATGGAACTAAATTTGAACCTGAGTACCAGAGGGACAAAACCAATTGGGAGCAGAGCAATGGGCAAGCCTGGTGCTCTTGGAGATTTTGGGCCCTGGTAGAGGAGGAGGCAGAAAGAAAAACAAAACAGTAAGTAGCTAAAGAGCCTAAGATGATGGAAAGTGCTATGGAGAAAGAGAACTGGGAAAAGGATAGATGGGGTGTTACATGCACTGTGAAAGTCTGTGGGAGCACTGAGTATTCTATGAGCACACCCCAGGACTTCAATTCCTTGTGGAGACCTTGAGGAAAGATCTAGAATGATACTTCAAACACTCAGATCTGATGTGCTTGTCCTCAACATAAATGCCTGACCAGTGCCCCATCATCTCAGGGGAGCAATTTGAGGCCTCTGAACCCCACCCCTCATCACATTCCCACAGTGTGCACAAGGTGTTCTTGCTTCTAGAAAGGCCTCCCCTGCTTTCTCTACCTGACAGGCCAGTCCTCATCCTTCAAAACTCAATTAGAGATAGGGTGGCCATCTGCAAATAAAAATAGCTCTGAGGTCTCAATGACTTGATCCCATCTGTGATGTGACATCACAGAGCAGAGCATAGATCCAGGGTAGAGCTCAGTTTCTTGTTTCTCTTGGGGCCATCGAGCCTCCCACTTGGTTCTGGCAATGTGGCCAGCAAGTAGAGAAGAAAGAGGAGTGTAAAGGAGAAATCAGGCCTGGGGCTAGGGCATCACTTAGACCGCCCGCCTGACTGCAGGGGAAACGTACTTTCACTCAGCCTCCAGGAAGAAGAAACTTGGGCAATGACATTGGTTGGATCAGTTCAAATGGCACTACCTGTGTGAAGCCTTCCTGAGCTTCCTCTCAGTAGAACTTAGTACTGAATAAAATAAGAGAGGTGGCTTGGTGTGATGGATGGATGGGATGTAGGATGGGAATCCATAGCCATGGGCTGCGGGTGTACAGTTTGTGAGGCAGGGCTCCGGGTGGCCTGACTCCTGACTCAGCGATTTTGTATTTTTGCACGTTACTCTCTAAGTCACAATTCCGCAGTTTACAAGATAGGGATGATGATGATGATGGTGATGACATAAACACCTGGCAGGTTTGGTGAGTGGCTAGAGTGAACTAATCAACATGAAGAGTGGCCCCTGTTCCCAAGTGCTGGATGTATTAGTTTGAGCTCTCAGAGCCTAGGTCACATCATTAGTCCTCTAGGCCCTGACCTTGTCATGGAAGTGACACTGGGCAGCAGGAGGGACTTCCCACCTCACAGGCAGAGGGGCTGCCGGGCAGAGACTTGAGGCAAGAACGCAGTGAAGGAGCAGTAAGGAGACCAGTAAGAAGCAGTAAGGAGCTGGAGTGGAAGTTTCAGTAGGGCCAGCAAGACCTACTGACCAAAGATGATTGTTCTAGAGCGCAAAAAGGTCCCATGACCCTGTTGGCAGCCATATGTCCTCGAGTGAATAAAAAACATTGGTAGTTCACGTGGAGTGTCTCTTACCCAGTGCTTGGGACTCGAAGTGTCTCAGATTTCATCTTTTATCCATAGTTTAGAATATTGACATAGCCATATGAGCTATTTTAAGGAGAAACACAAATATAAATACAACCATCATTTATACAGTCAGACTATAATTTTAGACAAGTTTTAGTTCATCTGCATTTTAACTGTGACCTTATGAGATCAAGAGTAGTTTCACAACCAAAAAAAGAAGAAGACGAGGAAGGAGGAGGAGGAGAAAGGAATTATAAAAAGCTAGGCATAGTGTTGCATGCCTTTAATGCCAGCACTTGGGAGGCAGAGGCAGAAAGAAGGATCGCCATGAGTTCAAGAACACCCTGAGACTACATAGTTAATTCCAGGTCAGCCTGGACCAGAGTGAGACCCTGCCTAGAAAAACAAACAAACAAAAAAACCAGTAGTTTCACTCGTGGTATTAATATTAATGCTCAGAAACTTCTAGATTTTGGAGGAATTCAGGTTTCACACTTCTGAATTAGGGATACCCAAGCCCTGGCTAGTGACTCTCTTTTTGGAGTATTGGCTTGCATGACTTCTCTTGGAAAGCCACAAACAAACATATACTTGCCTTGTGTCAGATACGAGGGGTGGGGGAGGGGGAGGAATAATTCCACCCAAGTCTAGCTTTGTGAACCAGTGAGTTTGTGAGGGTGACCAGAGCATGGCTGAGGAGTCACAGGAGGGTGGGTGACTCACGGCAGCCTCCTCATCAAAACCCTTCCCTATGAAAGCTACATCCCGGGAGCTCTCTGCCCGACTTACAGACAGTTCTAGTGATGATTTACTGCTTACGTGACCTTGGAGTGGGGCTTTGTGAGTCTTGTAACTTTCTGAGCTTCCAGAACCTTCTAAGTTTCATTAGCTTCTTGAGTCTTGAGATCCTCCCTCAAGGAGGGGATGTTTGTTTTTTTTAATATTTAAAAATTATTTTTTCTTTATTTGAGAGTGACAGACAGAGAGAGAAAGAGGCAGAGGGAGAGAGAAATAGAATGGGCGCGCCAGGACTTCCAGCCACAGCAAACAAACTCCAGACATGTGCGCCCCCTTGTGTATCTGGCTAACATGGGACCTGGGGAATCAAGCCTTGAACAAGGGTCCTTAGGCTTCGGAGGCAAGCACTTAGCCGCTAAGCCATCTCTCCAGCCCTTTAAAAAAAATTTTTTTTTATTTTTTTCTCAATTTTTATTAACATCTTCCATGATTATAAAAAATAACCCATGGTAATACCCTCCCTCCCCCCACTTTCCCCTTTGAAACTCCATTCTCCATCACATCCCCTCCCCATCTCAATCAGTCTCTCTTTTAAAATTTTGATGTCATGATCTTTTCTCAGGAGAGGATGTTTTAATTCAGAAGAGGAAGCTTTACGAGACTCTATTCCTTCCTCTAGCTCTTACTTTCTTTTCACTCCCTCTCCCAGGCTGTTCTCTGAGCTTTGGAGGAAGTGGTAGTGATGTCTGGTTACATTCTCCCGTGTATAGCTGAGCCCTGGAGCACGATGCCACAGCAGCCGTCACTTGCTCTGAACAGCTCCACTCATTCTGAGCTTCTGTGGTAACCACCTCCCACAGAAAGAAGGGCCCCCCTCAAGAGAGATGCTGCTAAGGTGCTTGCCTGCAGAGCCTAAATACCAGAGTTTGATTCCCCAGTACCAACTTAGAGCCAGATGCACAAAGCAACATATGCATCTGGAGTCCATTTGCAGCGGCTGGAGGCCCTGACATGCCCATTCTCTCTGTTTGTCTTTCTTTTCTCTATCTCTCTCTGTTTGCAAATAAATTAAAACAAACAAAAAAAAAAAAAAGAAAGCCCCTCAAAAACTGGGGCTGACAACAATAGTAACCTATGGGCATAAATATAAATGTTTAGAAGGCAATTTGATGGGCACATCACATCTCTTTAACAAAGCAACAGCAGTAGACACTCCACTAGAGCCGTTGACCTTCCCAACCATAGAGTCTTGACCTCGCTTAAGTAATATGCATGCATTTTTTTCCTGAGAAGTGGACCTTAACTCCAATCAAAAAGTAGGTGGTTGTAACCGTACAAGTCATACCAGTATTGCTACTATCAGGTGCATCTTGCCTTGACTTACTAATAGTACAATAAATAGGATCCATAACCAAGTAGGACTGTCAATGAAAGCTTATATAGATAGGGCTTTCTATCACTACAAAATCTAGCCACCAAGGAAGGAGCATCCATTTCAGTCCTAGCCTAATTGTTTCCCTTTCCTGCAGCCAAGGTCTTTGGCAATTAGGACTTACCATCTAGTTCTGACATGTAACCAACACCAGTGTCAATGAACCTATATTGTATGGGGGTATCGGTCCCTGGGGCCTCCTGGACTAATAAATCATAGGGAAGTAAACCCATCCCTAGCACTGAGATTTTCATTCAATAATCTTTTTTTCAGATTTTTAAAATTTTTATTTACTTCTTTGAAAGTGACAGAGAGAGAGGGTGGGGGAGAGAGGGAGAACTGGCATTCCAGGGCCCCCAGCCACTGCAAACTCCAAACACGTGTGCCCCCTTGTGCATATAGCTGATGTGGATCCTGGGGAATTGAGCCTTGAACTGGGGTCTTTAGGCTTCACAGGCAAGCACTTAACCATTAAGCCATCTCTCCAGCCCCTCAATAATCTTTATTATTATTATTATTGAGAACTTTAATGTATGAATGTGTATGCTTATGTCACTTTATCCTTTTTTTTTTTTTTTTTTTTTTTTCAAGGTAGGATCTCACTCCAGTCCAGGCTGACCTGGAATTAACTCTGTCTTCTCAGGGCGGCCTTGAACTCATGGCAATCTTCGTACCTCTGCCTCCCTAGTGCTGGGATTAAAGGCGTGCGCCACCACACCCGGCTTTATCCTTCTTTTTGATTCTCTCTCACCCATCCCCTGAGGTAGACCTTCCTCTGTTTTATTCTCTTGTTCCCTTTGCCCTCCTCTGTCCTCTATGTCAAAATGTTGCTGGGCTTGTGGGGGTATTGGTAACCACTGTGGAGTCATGAATGCATCAGTCAGTTCATATCTGGAGAACAGGGCTCCAAAGCATGCCTACGCACTCTATGGCTTACATTCTTTCTACCCCCTCTTCAATGCTCCCTGAGCCTTGGATGGCATGGTAGAAATCTTTGTTAGTGTTGACTCTTGAGAGTCTCCTGTTTTCTACTTTGATGAATTGTGAGTCTCTTCAGTGTCTACCATGTCCATAGAGAGCTGGCAGTGAGAGTAGCTCATATTCTTATATTCTTTCTGAGACAACCTTGGTAATGTTCCCTGAGCCCTGGAAGGTGTGTAAGAGATGACTCACCCAGTGCTAATCCCTGGGCTTTCCCTTATCATCATTTTGAGGAGTCTTGGGTCTCTCTGGGATTTGCTGCCTTCTACATATGAGGCCTTTTAAAGACATGTTTATTTGCAACATGTGTGTGGGAAGGGTAGGGCCTTTGGCCACTACAAACAAGTATGTGGCTTACATAAGTGACTTGGGAATTGAACCTGGGCTGGCATGCTTGGCAAGCAAGCATCTTTAACTACTGAACCATCTTCCCAGTCCCATTTGATAATCTTCTGATTGTGCCTTTTACCACCCACACAGGGTGCCTTCTACATTCAACTCTTTAACCTATGATTTTATTGTTCTCCCAGATGCTTTCTCAAAATTTATATGACAATCATAAATTACCATTATATCATGAAATCTTTTTATAATGAGTTGGCAGGGTCTCTGAAGACCCACCACCATTCACTTCAAGCAAGTACCCAATTGGTCTTGGGAGCCAGCCGCTAAGGAGACCTAAAATAAAGCGTAAATTCCAATATAGCATGAAAATATCCCATCAGTTGCCTCAGTTGTTTCATCAAGAGAGCAAAGCTGGATAGGATACTGTGGTGTGGATGGAGAACACTACTCTAATTAGCCTTCCATGATTCACAGTTACTGTCCATGAACCATTCACCTTCCTTCTCTTGGGATGTCTGCTATTGGGCTGTTGCACATCTGTCTTCCATGACTAGCTTAGAAAGATGAGCTCACACTTGGCCTGGTCTTGGGGTAAGGAGAATCAGGGCCATATTATAGCCATCTGCTCTTGCCTCCTGGGAACGTTCTCCAGGTCGAACAGGCTCTGGGCCATGGCCATGGCCATGGCTTCTCCACTGGCCACACGTGGCTGCTGAAAGGGCTGCAGCTGGGTAAGCAGTCTCTGCCCTTCAGTGCACTTTCTCTCAGGGGATAAATGTGCATGGCACACTCGGGGGGAGGGGGAGGAAAGGTAATTGCCCACCCCTAGGACAAGCTTGTTCTTTCTCACCTGCACCAGTCTCTTCCACTCCTTGCATGGCTTTGGGACACTTTTGCTCAAGCTTTAAGGTCATCAAAAGACCCACAAGCACAACATTTGGCTTCCTGTCCATGTTAGCCCCTAGGGACTTCAGCTGAACCTAAATCTTGCCATATTTCTTTTCTTCTGTCTTCTTTGCACATATGCACATTTGTGTGTGTAATACATGTGTGTGGTGTGTAAATGTGTGTGGTGTGGTGTGTGATATATGCACATGTGTGTATTCAGATGCACGCCCCATGGGCAGTACATGGAGGCCGAAGGAGACTGTCTGGTATCTTTTCTCTATCGCTCATCCACTTGTTTCCTTGAGACAGAATCTCTCACTGAAACTAGAGCTGCTGTTTTCAGCAGGACTGGCTGATTAGCAAGTCCCAGTGACTCTCTGGTCTCCTCTTCCCCCAGGACTGGGGTTACTGGCCACACTCAACTGTTTATGTGCATGCTAGAGAATCGAACTGAGGGCAAGTCAGGCTCTCATGCTTGTATAGCAAGTGCTCTTGCCCGCTAAGCCATCTCCCCAGCCCTGGAGTAACCCAGACAGACCCCATTGTCTGCTTTCCCCATCTCTCAAGCCCTCTTAATGATATTAGAACATTATAAACATGGTTTGCATGCCAGTCGACATCATTCAGATCTGCGAAAGTCTGCCTTCCTCATAAAGATCATGTCCCACTATGAGATTCAGCAAAACTGCTGAAGACCCATACCGGTTCCAAGGTCCCTGCTGAATCAACCTCTTCCTTGGCTCTTCTGTGACTACAGCTATGCCAGGCTCAGTGAGCTGAGTATCAAAACATCTGTAATACCCAGTTCCCTCAGGACTGCCCGTCCTTCCTCTGTTGTCTTCCGATCCCTGATATTCATGGGGAACTGAGCCAACAGTAACTAAGCGTCCCTAACAGCTCATATGAACCAGTCCATCAGGGGTTTATTTCCTTCCTATTGCCTCAGGTTATGCAGCCCTCGCCTTAAGAAGGGTTGGACAGTTGCATTGCTCAGCTGGTCTTCTTACACAGCACTCACATGGATCCCATCCTCTGCTGTGTTACACAGCCACACAAGCTAGGCGATGAGAAGTTCTTGCATGTCTTGTTTAAAGTCTTTCCCAATGGGCTGGAGAGATGGCTTAGCGGTTAAGCACTTGCCTGTGAAGCCTAAGGACCCCGGTTCGAGGCTCAATTCCCCAGGACCCACGTTAGCCAGATGCACAAGGGGGGACATGCATCTGGAGTTCATTTGCAGTGGCTGGAGGCCCTGGTGTGCCCATTCTGTCTGTCTCTCTCTCTGCCTCTTTCTCTGTCTGTCACTTTCAAATAAATAAATAAACATAAAGTCTTTCCCAAATTCATGCAGTTCAGAGGCAGAATATTCCCTGATTCTAGCTTCCTGGGCTGCATCATTATTGAGGTCCCCGTGTGCCTCTGTAGGGCAAATTGGCCCCTTCTCTGACATGATGGGCATCTTCTATCATTTCTGCCTTATCTTCTTCCTCCTCACCAATTCTTCCCATGGGTTCCCATGGGTCTTTGGATCCTGGGAAGGGTGCTGTAGCAAGATCTAGTGCGTACCTTTCCTCTTCCATCCTGACAGCTGTATGAAGCAGCAAGCCAGCATCTCCACCCATTGTCCCTTTCTTCCACTTGGCTTGCCAAATCAGAAGCTGGTGCAAAGGATTGCACGTGCAAGTCTTTTCTCGCCATATTTCCTCCCTCACGTGGACAAGCTCTTTCTTAGTAGACGGTTGAGCTCAGTCGTATGTCATATTGCGCACAGCGAAGGCCACGCAACTGCCACCTGTTTACCATCATGTCCCATGTGTGCTACTTTAAGAGAACGCAATGTACTCTTGAGCTCATCATTTTGAGGTGGCCCCCATACTCACATGTTATCAAGTAAACATACCACCCCATATCAGGTAGAGGAAGATGGTCACCCTAGGGTTGCCCCTTCCCAACACACACACACACAAACACGGGCGCTCCACTCATACAGTTCAGCTTGGGTTGCACGTCATGTAACTACAGCGAAGAGGTGCCCTGTCCCATACCACAAAATGGAAAGTAGTTATAATGGGAGTGTCCTTCCCAGGTGCTCCACAGACCAGCCTCAGTTATTGCTTCCCACCCACTGTAGGGGCCATGCAATTGTTCCTCCCCCGACTCATCTTTAGCTCTGACTATTCACCCTCAGTGCCAAGGCCACCCTCTGAGCTAAAAAGGAGTTGTTGCATGAATGTTCCGGAGGAGACATGAATCATTGTCTACTCACCCCAGATGGGCACCAATGGCAGACCAAAGAAATGATTCCACCCAAGTCTCGTTTAGTAAACCAATGAATTTATTGGGAATACTTCAAGGCACATCTGCAGCTACCTCACCAAAAAGCCTGCCCTAGCATAGGAGATGGCTCTTACAAGTAGAAAGCCTGGATCTCTGAACCCAGCTTGCAGGCAGCTCCATCGAAGAATCGCTTCTCTCCAACAATTGTTTACTGATTATGTAACTTTGTGAATCTTGTAACTTTCTGAGCCTTATCTTCCTGAATCTGCATGAGTCCCCTCCTCTCTCCGGGAGCAAATGTTTCACTTCAGAAGAAAGGGCCCCAAGAATAATGCACTTCTGCCCAGGTACAGAGGCTTCACCCAGTCAGGCTCTGTTGCACAAGCTCCGGGCTGGAGGCTTAGCTGTGAGTCCATGAGGCCAGTCCTCACTTACCATCCCCAGGTATGTTTCTGGAAAACAGGAGTGTGAATCAGTCCTTTGAAGCTTTCAGGACAGGTCTTCTCTTGGCCCTCTTGCAGATGTTGTCTCACAGATATCTTTTCCTAGAGTAGACCTGCACAAATCTACTGCAGGAGATAATCCCCCTGTCGCTGGTCTCCAGTGCTGACCCCAGGAACCTCCAGGCAGCTGCTCCACCGGCACTTGCACCTCCACTCAGTTTGATGTTGAGCTGGTTCTGATGGGCCTTGAACCTGGACAGCCATCTGTAACTTATTGCAAAAGTTCTGTGAGTGCCGGTTATCCCACCCAGCTCAGCCTGGAGTCTCTCAGTGGCATTCATAGGGCCACCAAGGCGTGCACAGCACCTGGGTGCATTTTATCAGGCCTCTCACCTGGTTTCTGGCCTCATTGGGTTACATCATCCTGCCCAGCCCTTTCCACATCATAGGATTTACTCTCAGCTCTCAGGACACTTCTGGGGGAAAGTAGGGCAACACTGATCACTTTCCATTTCTTGTTTTGCTTGTGTGTGTGTGTTATATACATGAATGTATATGTTCATATATGTGTGAGCATATATATGTATGCACACATGTATGTATATTTGTGGGGACAGTATGAGTAGCCTCTGCCCATCCTGAGTGGTCCTGAAGGGTTTTAAATGGAAGTAAAAGCTGAGAAGATAGCATATTAACCATGGCCATAGATTTGGTGGGAACCAGAGTCCCAGATCCTCAAAGGCAGAGGAACTCACATGTGCAAAGCCCCAGAGGAGAGGGGACATGACCAATGTCACTATGGTGAGGCTGTTCATGGCTGGAGCCTGGGGAGGAGCTGGGCAGGGGGGAGCTCAAGGAGCCTGGAGAGGCAGGCAGGGGTCTTGTCATGAAAATCCTGCCCTGGTACTGGAAGGTCCCGGCCTCATCAACATAGCAACCAATGCACAGTGGAAAAGGATGGCTTGAATCACAGTGTGGAAACCAGGTGGAGTCTGAAGTCACCTGGCATAGCACATTATTTTGCACAAGGAAGCCAAAATCCAGATCTTCTGACCTAGTCCCATTCCCATGCTGACTGGTCTGGGCTCTAGTCTGATTTCCACTGTGAGGAACCTAAAGATGGAGGAGAGAACAGGCATGGATAAGGGCCACCCTACATTGCCGTGGTGGGAAGAGGCCGTTAACCCCACCCAACCTCACTGCGTACACGGGTCCTGCTCAGCACTGGCATGCTGTATAGCTCTTACTTGGGGTTCACCCTGATAAGCTGGGAGGGGCCAACGCCTGTGGCCTCAGCTCTCCTGCTTTCCGGTTCCTGACTGTACTTGGGCCCCAGCAGCCACCCTCCATCCTGTCCTTGGAACCATCCTGAGCAGCCTGAAACCAGTGTTCAGGAAGGTCCCGCCATGGTTGGTAGGTAGGGGATCCTGTTACCGCTCCATTGACTACATCATACCCTGAACAGGAAGTTCTACAATAGTGAGTAAAGGCCTTGAGAGGGTGGGCACTGGGGAAAAGAGGCACATGCATGTACAAATAGAAGCTGTCATCTGAAACAGAGATTTGGGGGGCCCGGATCATGGGCCAATTCAGTCAGTCCCTGGGCCTCACTCAGACACTCATGAAAGCTGTCAGAAGCTGAGTTCTAGACTCTCTATGAAGACCAGGGACAGAACCAGAACTAGGAAGGTTTTTACCCTATCCAAGTTCCAAAATGTTCTAAAAAGAGCCTTGGCTGGGGATCAAAAGGCTAGGTTCTGACTCTGGCTTTCCCCTGAATAAGCTGATTATCTTTAATTTGGGGGACATAAAATAGATTAGTGCTATTTGTCCAATCTAGTGGTAAATAGTATGCAAACCAACAGAAAAGGTAAATTTGAAAACAAAAAAAAAATTAAAACACTGGGGATAAGACAAAAGAAAGTGATCACTGTGGTAACAGGGTTAGTGAGTGAATGAGAAGCTATATTTTAAAATGCCCTGCATGAAGTATGCAATTCTCTTAGTCCATCTTCTGCTGCAATAGCAGGTACCAGAGACGAGTAAGTTATAAACAATAGAAGTTCATTTGATTCTTTGTTCTGGAAACCGGGAAGTCCAAGATGCAAAGGCTTCATGCCCATTATAACTGAGCAGAAACCTCAGAGGAGAGAAAAAGCAGAGGGAGGGAGAGAACTGAATTCTCTATTACTTCCAACATAACCACCTTAATCCATTCATGAGAGTAGTACTTAATTGCTTCTTAAATGTTCACAATGCCAATTAAATTGCAACATGAGTTGTTTTGGAGGGGACATTCAAACCATAGCAATGATCAACAAATGGTGTCTATATTTGTATATCTGAATTTGTACATCTAGTATTTTCATCATCACCACCATTACTGAACTGCAATCTTTTCTAGCCCTTGAATTCTTCAGACTGTCCCTGACCACAGCCAGCCCTCCTTCCTTCTAACGCAGTCTCACCCAGTGTCTTCCTTACCCCTATCCCTACCCCTCTCTCAACCCAAGCCTGTCTAAGTTGGCTTGGTGAGCCCACTTATATTAGTTACTTTTTTTGTTGCTGTGGCCAAATACCTTACAGAAAGGAATTTAGAGCTGGAGAGGGGGATCAATGGTCAAGGTGCTTTCCTGCAAAGCCTAATGACCAGGGTTGGATGTCCCAGTTCCCACATAAATCCAGATGCAAAAAGTAGCATATGCATCTGGAGTTCATTTGCAATGGCTAGAGGCCCTGGTGTCTGTTCATCATTCTCTTTCTCTCTCTCTCTCTCTGCTTAAAAATAAGTAAATAAAAATATTTTTAAAAAAGGAATTTGGGGGCTGGAGAGATGGCTTAGCAGTTAAGGCACTTGCATGCAAAGCGTAAGGACCTATGTTTGACTCTCCAGGTCCCACATAAGCCAGACATACAAGGTGATGCAAGCGCACAAGGTCACACATGCACACAAGATGGCACAAATGTCTGGAGCTCGATTTCAGTGGCTGGAGGCCCTGGTGTGCCAGTTCTCTCTCTCTCTCTCTCTCTCTCTCTGTCTGTCTGTCTGGACAATTTTCAAAGCAAGTTGGTTGGTTTTTACTGTTTGTTCTATTCATGTTCTATACATCTTCTTTATATAGCCTGGATATTTATTATATATATATATATATATATATATATATATATATGATTTAAAAATATATAGCCTGGATATATATATATATATATGAATTTTTAAATCATATATATATATATATATGATTTAAAAATATTTTCTTCCATTCTATGGGGGCCTTTTCACTTTGTTGATTATGTCCTTTGATGACAGAATTTTAAATTCTGATGTAATCCATTTCATCTACTATTTTTCTTTTTCTGCCTGTGCATTTAGTATCATATCCAAGAAATCACTGCCAAACCCAACCAACGTCACAAAGCTTTCTTCCTCTGATTTCTTCTAATATTTCTACCATTTTAGCTCTTATGTTTAGGTCTTAACTCTGTCCTATTAGGAAAATGAAGGCTTTCCTGGAACCCTTCCTACTTCCTACCCTCACTCAATGACACCAGAACAAGCGATGGTGGGCACTTTGCCAACCCAAACAAATTTGGAAGAAAGGGAGAAGAGATACTGTGTAGACCACAACCAATGTCTTCCATGACTACTTATCTCCCCAGGCCTGGGACAACACTAAGCACACTAGGGACTCTTAGTAACCAACATACGGGGGGGGGGGGGTGTCACATGCATTCTTTGTAATTGGCTGATCCACACAAGGCAATGGCAGAAGTTCATGGCAGAAGAAATGGCCCTGGGTTTGAGATTAAAGATTTAAGTCCTCAGAACAAGAGAGATGGATTAGGGGCTGGAGAGATGGCTTAGCGGTTCAGCGCTTGCCTGTGAAGCCTAAGGACCCTGGTTCGAGGCTCGGTTCCCCAGGTCCCACGTTAGCCAGATGCACAAGGGGGCGCAGGCGTCTGGAGTTCGTTTGCAGAGGCTGGAAGCCCTGGCGCGCCCATTCTCTCTCTCTCCCTCTATCTGTCTTTCTCTCTGTGTCTGTCGCTCTCAAATAAATAAATAAAATAAAAAAGAGAGAGAGATGGATTAGCAGTTAGGGTGCTTGCCTGTAAAGCCTAAGGACCCAGGTTCAATTCCCCATGTAAGCCAGATGGTGGCACATGCATCTACAGTTCATCTGTGGTGTCTAGAGGCCCTGGTGTGCCATTCTTTCTTCCCTCTCTCTCTCTCTCTCTTAAATAATAAATAAATATTTAAGTCTGGAAGAGAAAGGAAGGGAGGAGGATACTTAATAGGTTGATATTGTATATATGTAATTACAATGATTGTAATGGGGAGGTAATATGATGGAGAATGGAATTTCAAATGGGAAAGTGTGGGGGTGGGGAGGGAGGGAATTACCATGGGATATATTTTGTAATCATGGAAAATGTTAATAAAAATTTAAAAAAAATATTTAAGTCCTGGATCACCAAACTTAGCCTGTTACCTCCACAATGATAGTGAACCTGTTGCTACAACTTTAAAATAGAACAATATCTTCCCCTTATGTTAAAGCTTCACAGGGCAGCTCCTTTGTCCTCTCCCATACTCACAAGGTCCCTGTGAAGCAGATAGGATAGGATGTATTTTATCTCTATTTTCAAGATGAGCGAATGACTGCCCAGAGAAGTTAAGTGGTTTAGCCAAGGGCATTCCTCTGGTAAGTGCTAGAAAGGGCCCTCTGACCTCCTAGCTGATAAGCCCCTCCACTCCCATCTCAGGAGGGTAAGAGGTTGTGAATATTAAGCAAGGGTCTGGAAAGGCAAGTGCCTTGTAGACAAATGGGTATCTGGAAATAGGTGTTTGGTTTCTGGGTAGCTGTGTAGATGGGGGAGAGCCTCGTGACCCATAGGAGTCGGACATCATAAAAACTGTGTCAGTGAAGGAATATCAAGACCGAGGCTTTGTTCTGAACACTGTGGGTTCAAACATGACTTGGTCAAAGAGGGCAACCTGCCGCCTAGGAGGGGGCTGGCTCACAGGGGACCTTTTACCTCTCCTTCAATTTGAGGAGGCAAAACCCCACAGGCTGGGATCAAACACCTGGCACTTGCCTTTCACCTCTATATAGCCACCACCATGCTCACCTCTCTCCCTTCTCTCCAGCTGCCTCCCTTGTCCCCCCTACCCACCCACATACAACCTCCTCTTTCCTTCCTTGATCCCTCCTTTCAAAAGCATAATGAGTTTGATAAGAAATTGTCTCGCTAACAGGATTAGCCACAGAAATCTCCTGTCCCCTCCCATTCCCTCTGTAATACCCTCATCTCATATCTCATGTCCTCTAATTTTCTGCGGGTATCAGAGGCTCCGGACCACCTCAGGGATATTAATTCCTCCTTGTTCTTTGATCCTGGGATTGCTGATATGCTAGGAAGCCCCCCACAGCTGCTGGGCCACCATGCCCTGTGGGTAAATTACACAAGGCTGTCACGGGCTCTTTCCCTCCTAAGTCAGATGCTCTTGGAATTTCTTTCTTCTCTCTCTCTTATTTTTTTTTTTCTTTTTTCTTTGAGAAAGGGTCTCATTCTAGTCCAGGCTAATCTGGAATTCACTCTGTGAATTCAAACTCACTATAATCTTCAGCCTCCCAAGTTCTAGGATTAAAGGCATGAGCCAACATGACTAGCAGCTCTTTGCATGTCTTCTAGTCCTGGACTAGACTGGAGTGACTTTGTGACAGTGGCTACAGCTGATGTTTAAGTGGAAGAAAAATGATAGGTGAATGTCCCTAATCCACCTTTTCTGTAATAGTTCATCTTCATTGTCAACATGGGCTTTAGAATCATTGAGACGACACATTTCAGAATGAGTCTATGAATGTTTCCAGAGAGGTTTAACCAAGGAAGAAAGATCCACACTATATGTGACAGTCACCTTCTTCAGGGGCTAAGGGGTCATGTTGATTCAAAAGAAAGAGAGGAAAAGGGGAACTGGAGACATGGCTCAGTGGTTAAAAGCTTGCTTGTGAAGCCTAAGAACCTTGATTCGAGGCTCGATTCCCCAGGGCCCACGTAAACCAGATGCACAAGGTGGAGCATGCATCTGGAGTTCGTTTGCAGTGGCTGGAGGCCCTGGTGCCCCAATTCTCTCTCTCTCTCTCTCTCTCTCTCTCTCTCTCTCTCTCTCTGCCTCTTTCTCTTCTGTCTGTCTGTCAATCTCAAACAAATAAATAAACATAAAATTTAAAAGAGAGAGAGAGAAGGATAAAGCCAGACAAGTGTCAGCATTCCTCTTTCTCTGCTTCCTCTTCCAATGAGATGGGAGCGGGTGAGTCATCTCCATGCTCCTACCACCGTTGAGATGTCCACCAGTATTCCTTCCCCACCTTCATGGACTGTATTTCTCTTAAACCATGAAACAAAATAAACCCAGCTTCCTTCAAGCCATTTCTATCAGGTATTTTGTCACAGCAACAAGAAAATAACTAAAACTCTTTCCTGTCTGTCCTGCACCCCACCCCACTGTCCATGTGTGCTTAGGAAAACTCTAGGTAGGATGCTGGTAGAGGTGAGCGTGGATGAGGGGACCCACCTTCAGACTTGGGCTCCCTTCCTAGGTCTGTGACAGATCAAGAAACTCATCCACCACCTGTAAGCCCCATTTGTCTGAGCTCTGGAGGAGGATGCTCATCTGGTAAGGTGTGTCAGATCACGGGGTACCTGGTGCATAGCAGGTGCTCAGCAGTGCTGTTGTTTAGAACGGGAGCTTTGAGACGCCAGGACTATAGATGTATCTGGAAATACTGGTGGTAACTCTTGGTAATGCCCCAAAACTCTGTCCTTATACCAACTGATTCCCTCTCACTTCACTGTCCCCCAAATCTCTGGCTCTTTATACATTCTGGGGACTTATGCAAAGGAAACTGAAGGGCCACTTCAACCGAAAACATTAAGTAGCCTCAGCCTACATGAGTAGCAGTTAAACGTAGGGAATCATGCCCAAATCATAGTGAGGCCAAAAACAAGGGACATGCTGTGAAAAAAAGGCAAGTGCACGGTAGACCTAGGCCAAGGTGAAGAGGATCTCACAGTCCTGCCTCAGGTCAGTAAGGAATGTTGAGGAGGAGCGGGGACCAGGGAGGTCTAGGCCCGCAGGGGTCAGAGGACAGAGGAGAGTGACCAAGTCAAGAGAGCTGAAGTCCAGCTAGCTAATTAGGTTGATTTGAGCAGTTTTGTGATCGGTGGTATGGAAAATGTTACAGTGAGAGGTGGGAAGTTGGACCTGTCTAGTGGATGAGCCCAGAATTCCAAGTGTTGTGTTGTGAAGTGAGCCAGGGAGCTAGTGCCACTCTGGTGGATGGTACAGGGGGAGACAATGTGCCAGGGAGCAGACGAGGTCAGTGTCACCTCTCTGGCACAGCAAACATGGTGGCTTAAGTTTATAATCCCAGCACTCATGGAGGCCGAGGTAGAAGAATTGCTATGAATCCAAAGCCAACTTGGACTATAGAGGAGGCCTTGTCTCAAACAAGCAAGCATAACAAGAATCAGTGATTGCTCACTTACCTGTGCCCTCAGCTTGACCAACACGTCCCTGGTCAGGTTTATGACTCCCTGAAAGACAGGCATCATCAACAGCTATGGTGAACGGATAGACTCAGGGCTTCTAGGCCGGGCACTGTAGGGTGGGGTAGGGGAAGAGAGAGGCTTCTGTCCTGAAAGAGCTTCGGGATTCAGAGGGGCTTCAGAATTCAGCAGTCCAGTTCAAATCCCACTCGTGGTGACTCCTCAGCTCTGTGACCTTGGGCTTGCTTCACAGTCTCCATGAGTCTTTCCATGAAATCTCTATGGTTCCTTTCCACAAAATGAGGGGCTGGCACGGGCCTATCAGGACTGTGTCCACAGTGCACAGGAGAGCACCCTTTGCAAACTTTCTGTGATTTGTTACCCATGGTCAGCCAGCATCGGCTCCTGACCTATCGTCTGAGGGTCAACAGTGGCCTGAGGCTGCATCACAATGCCTAGGGCATTTACCTCGCTTCAGCTTGTCCTGAGGGAACTGTCTCATCTCATATCACAGGAAGGGTGAGCTCAGTGCAACCTAGTATGGAGGAGAGAAAAAGAGACCATGTTCACTAGTCCATTACTGTCATTGTTCTAGTTTATGACTGTGGTTGTTAATCTCAGGGTTAATTTATAAATTAAACTTTATATTAGGTATGCATCCATGTATGTATGCATGTTTGTTCAGGAACAAAATAGCAGTTTATGCCAGGCGTGGTGGCTCGAGCCTTTAATCCCAGCACTTGGGAGGCAGACGTAGGAAGATCGCCGTGAGTTCAAGGCCACCCTGAGACTATATAGTGAATTCCAGGTCAGCCTGGGCTACAGTGAGACCCTACCTTTAAAAACAAAAAATAAAAAAATAATAACAATACAGCATATATGGCACACGCCTTTAATCTCAGCATTTGGGAGACAGAGGTAGGAGGATAACTGTGAGTTCGAGGCTAGCCTGAGAGTACATAGTGAATTCTAGGTCAGCCTGAGCTACAGTAAAACCCTACCTCGAAAAACCAATTTTAAAAACATACAGTATATAGAGGGTTGGGTATCACTCTTCAGGCATCTACTGGGAGTGACTGGGAGTATGCCACCTTAGATCAAGGAGACCACTGCCTCCTATATTCAGCACTATGCCTCATGCATAGTGGAAACTGACCAAAAGAACTGACCCATTCTTGTCCCACTGCCACCAGGGAGGACAAGCTATCCATACAATTGCCATAAAACTCTACAGTAAGAGGTAATGATATGGTGGAGGCTGGGTAGAGGAGCATGCTGAGGAGAAGTCAGAGAAGGGAGGCTGGTCAGGGATTTCCTGGACTAGAAGGGTGCGGCTTAGAGTGGTCACATGCTGAGATTGCAATGGCAAGGGGATGATGAGGGGCCCAGTAGAAATGGGTCCAACTGCTTGTCTTCCTGGTCCTTTCAATAAAATAGATTCAGGGACTAAAGAGATGGCTTGGCAGTTAAGCTGTTTGCCTGCAAAGGACCCAGGTTCGATTCCTTAGTACCCACATAAAGCCAGATGCACAAAGTGGCACATGCATCTGGAGTTTGTTTGCAATGGCTTGAATCCCTGGAACACCCATTCTGTCTCTATCTGCCTGTTATACACACACACACACACACACACACACACACACACACACTCACTCCCTCTCTCTTTCAAATAAATAAATTTTTTTTTAAAAAAAAAAGAAGATTCAGTCTGTAAGCTGGAAGGAGAGATGTGGCTGGGACATTCTGCCTCTGTGAGGGGGTCCCTGGGTTAGCTTAGCTGGGGGAGGGGGGGGCATACTATCAGACTGATGAGCTTCCAAATGGCTGACAGGTTTCTACTAGCAACATCAGAGGACTGTTAAGGGTTCTAAGCAGAGGGCTGTGGGAAATGGGAGTGATGTGGAACCAACAGGGCATGTGGCCACCACAAGTATGAAGTGGATGGTGGGTGGACTTCCTTTCCCAAGAGGAAGCTCTTGGCCATGACCGTGACAGCATCACTTACGAAACAATCCCTGCGTGGCCATCAGCACAGCTGCTTTAACGCAGGACTGCTCTACCCCTGCTTGCTCCTGCCGTCCACTATATAGATGAGAAAGTAAGTCTGAGAGGATAGGTAGCCTGTTCAAGGCCATAGGAGGGAAACAAAATCTGTCTGACTTCAGAACCAAGGCATACCTCAGAGGTGAAGAAGCCAATTAATTCATTTGTTCATTTGCTCCAAAGGAATTTTTTTTAATTTACATGTTATATCACAGTTTATGCTGTTTTAGCTCCTAGCCCCTGCTCCTGTTTGTCCTGTGGGCCTCCTCAGTGAGTTTATGGCACCCGCTATGGAGTAGCAGGTGGGGGAGGACCTTGCCTCAGGGTATTCTCACCCACTCTGGCTCTTATAATCTTTCCACCCCTTCTTCCATGATGTTCCCTGAGCCATGTCATGCCTGTTGGCAGTTTAGTGTTGGATTTCTGTAGCCTCTAGATTTCTGTTTCGATACATTTGGATTGATCACTGTGTCTGTCACTATCACCATGGAGCTGGTTGTCAGGCTAGCAGTAAGAGTAGTATTTGGGCTGGAGGGATGGCTTAGCAGTTAAGGAGTTTGCCTACAAAGCCAAAGGACCCAGGTTCGATTCCCCAGGACCCATGTTAGCCAGATGCACAAGGGGGCACATATGTCTAGAGTTTGTTTGTGTGGCTGGAGGCCTTGGCACACTCATTCTCTCTCTCTCTCCCTCTTTTTCCATCAAATAAATAAATAAATGTTTTTTAAAAGAGTAGTATTTATGCCACCACTTCCTCTGTAAAATCTCCTAGACCCTGAAATATGTGATAGACGTAGCACATCTTGTGGTGGGCAGTCAGCTACCTTCTTGTCTTTTCAATAGATCTTGGCTCTCCTCTGCTTTTTCTGTCATCTTCCACTGGTTTATTTCCTCTCACGCAGCCACCCTGGAAAGGCATCTAGCCCTGGCATGCAACCCTGACATTCTCACAATGGCCTCCACAGTGTTTTCTTGAGCACTATCACAAACGATAGGAGAAGCCCACAGTCGCTCACCAGGCCTTTACCAGGTGCCCAGCTATGCTGGGGACTGGGCAGCCAGCTGTTCCAGCCACCACCATGGGCTCTTCTGTGCAGCATGTACAAACTAGAGACTCAAGCAGGCAGGCCCCAGAGTGGGACAGTAGAAACTTGGGAGGCAATCGTTGCAAGGACAGAGAGATAGAAGGTCTCCCCGACATGCTAGTGTCCTTGGAATGACACAAGGGCAGATGTCACATGGCTTTTAGAGGTCACAGTGCTGTGTCCCTTTTAGCTGTGTCCTCTTCTGGAGCACTGTAACCAGCTCTCTTACGGAAGCAGAGGCAGAAATGAGCACCCAGGAGGAAGGCACGATGCTGCAGTAGCTGCTGACTCCTCCTAGTGACCCGCGAGGGATGGAAATCCACGTTAGAGCAGAGGCTAGGATTTGGGGCATGGTGGGGGAGGTACTTGCCCCCGAACTTACCTTCGGGTCACACTGCTATGAAGTGGAAGTCTGCTCTTCTGCCTCAATTCCAGAGGTTTCTTTGCAAGTGTGATCTGCTCAGAATTCCCAGCCCTGCCCAGGCATGATGGAGTTCAGAAGAGGGGCGTATCGTGTCTTTAAGGGCCTGCTTTATCTTGGGCAGTCTGGAAATGACCCACAGGGAATGGTAAGGAAACAACCAAACGTGAAGAAGCAGCCAAGATATGGTCCAACAGTGGCAGCCAGGGACTGTCTGAAAAAGGAAAAGGGGTCCGTGTTAGCTTGGCTCTTAGTGAGAGTTTGGGAAGTGGAGGGAGAGGGGTGTCCTACTGTGGCTCAGGGGAGGAAGTACCCCTGTGGGAATAAACCCATGGGAAATCCCATGGCAATGTCCTACCATGGAAGAACTTGGCAAAAGCTCTGATTCTGACAGCCCTACCTTTGAGATTCAGGGCATGTTTTTTTTTTTTTGTTTGTTTGTTTGTTTTTTATTTGTTTGAGAGAGAAAGAGGCAGATAGAGAGAATGGGTGCACAAGGAGGGCCTCTGGCCGCTGCAAACAAACTCCAGACACATGCACCCGCTTGTGCATCTGGCTTACATGGGTCCTACGGAATCAAACCTGGGTTCTTTGGCTTTGCAGGCAAATGCCTTAACTGCTAAGCCACCCCTGCAGCCCCCAGGGCATGTTGTTTTGATGGTCTGACTCTCAGCTTCCTCATCCATTGAAAGGAAGAAAACCCTCTACTTCATGAAGGCTGAAGCAAGGATTCAGCAAGATGGTGGATAGCGTGCCGACAACTGCTGAGCCTGTGTGGGGAGCTCGGGCTGGATCCATATGGGGAAAGTGTCCCCTGCAGCCCGCATCCCGACAGGGAAAAACTAGACACTGTAGAGAACCGGAGTAAGGCTGGGTGTTGGAGATTTGGAGATGGGTGTCAGTTGCCCTATGAAGGATTCTTGCTTTTTGTTTTGTTTTGTTTTTCACAGTAGGGTCTCATTCTAGCCCAGGCTGACTTGGACTTCACATTGTAGTCTCAGGGTGGCCTCGAAATTATGGTGATCCTCCTACCTCTGCCTCCCAAGTGCTGGGATTAAAGGCGTGCGCCACCACGCCCGGCTAGGATTCTTGCTTTTATTCTAAGACGCGTAGAAAGCCATGATCATTCTCAGCATGGTCAGGTGTTCATTTGAAGAGATCTGCTACAGGAAGGATAATGGATTAAACAATGCTGCCATCGCAAGTAGACACAGTAGGCCCATAGAAAACACTGGCATAATGGCCTTTGTACTGCTCACTGGGGAAAGACAGCCTCTGTCTCTGAGGAGGGAAGGCCCAGCAGGAAGCGGGGTACTGTGGAGGAGGGGGCCAAAATGAACTGCCTCTTCCCCTTCCCTCTTAGGGTCAAGGAAAAGCCCTTATTCTCAGTGGAGGATGTGGATGAGGGATTGCAAGGTAATCCCCAGCGGCAATGGGCACCAGGGCAGGTCCAGGCCCCTGATGTTAGTGCAGAGTCCTCAGCCTCCCCAGGCCCAGGGACGTGGAAGTCCCTCCCCAGGGCAGCCTCTCAGGTTGCAGTAGCAGCAGATTCTGTTCCACCCTGAGCATCTGACACATGGGGACACGTGGAGCTGGAACAAGGAACTATAAAGCCCCTGGTGGGGAGCACAAAAGGAGGGGTGGGGGCTCCACAGGGTTGGAGGCTGTGGCCCCCGGCTGGGCTCTGCCATGTGCAGCGGACTAGGACTGGGAATAAAGAGGCTTATTTCAGCACCCTGTTATTACAGCATCTTGTTTTTATAGTTTGTTCAACAGACCTCTTTCTCTCTCCCCCCCCCCTTGCCGCTCTCTCGCTTTCTCTTTTTCATCTGCTTCTCTCAGCAAATCCATTTAAATGCAATTCTATTCTTAAAGCGCCCCTCTCATGCATGTCTAATGAATGTCAGGGAGCTGCTATTACAATGGGGCCGAGGAGGGTCCAATCGGCAGTGTGTGTACAAGTCATTTGAAAGGAAGCCTGGGAGCGCTCCAGTTTTATTACAGCATAATTAGAAATAAAATCTTGTTGCAACAGGAGAATGAGAGATGTGTGCTAATTCTGAGAGAGAGAGAGAGAGAGAAAGAGATAAGGAGAGAGACAGAGACAGAGAGAGAGATTCTGGGAAATAGAGGAAACTGTCCACTGTGACAGCCTCTACCAACTCTACCAAGGTTCTCCCTCTGACCGCTATCCTGCTGAGACCTGAACTTCCGCCTGGCGGTCCAGATCTGAATGGGTGCTCTAGGAACAGGATTGGGCCCTCTGAAAGTCAGTCACCCAAGTGGTCTGTCAACTTGGGCCCCAGGTGAGCAGAGCCAGGTTCCTGCCCCACCTCCACGTGTCCCATCTGCTTCCAGGATCAACCCATGAGCAATGATGGGGGAGCAGATGGGACCTGTTAGTCTCTCTGACAGGGAACAGGAGCCAGCAGCGTGGGTGGGGAGAATCTTGGCGGGGGGAGGTGGGTGCCCAGACTGGTTCCTGAACCCAGTAGCCTTCAGGTCTCTGGCCAGATTGGCGTTGAGACAGGAGCCCTCGGCCCTTGTCCAGAGAACTGGGGAGTGATCACAGAACCACAAGGAGAGTGAGGCTCGAGAGACACACCCAAGAGCAAATGGTTTAGCCCTGTCCTTCAGCACTTAGGTCCGGAAAGCGACTACCACTTGTCAAAAGTCATCACGTAACCAACTGAAAGCCAGGTTTCTCATTTCCAACTCTCCCATGCCGCTGCCTAATTTCCCGTGAGTGATGTCTCAGGCATGGGACTCTTGCCAGCAAAATTTCACCCCTTTCCACCACTGGCAGAGGTGGGGGTGGGCACTGTCTTAACACACTAAGTGCAAGGTCAGCCAACTTAGAGCTAAGGCCTGAGGGCTGGAGCCAATAGAGGCCAAGACAGCTCCGTGGCTAGCCCTGGGGAGCCTCCAGCCTTGCGGGAGAAGCTGAGGTTGAGTGAGACCCCATGAGACCAGTATAGCAATGTCAGCATTGCTCTCTCAACACAGGAAGCGAAGAGTGGAACAGGAAGGAAAGAAGCCCCTCCCTCACGCCACCACACCTCCGGGAATATCTGGGGACAGCTGCATCTCCCATAAGGGAAAGGGGTCTAGCGCACTGAAGCAACATCCACCCTGGCCTTGTGCGTATAACATGAATATAGACCGTGATGTCTGCCAAAGTCCCCCGAAGCCCCTGTGCCATAGAGCAGGAAGCCAAGCTTGCAGCTTCCACACGAACTTTTAAAAAAAAATGTTTTTTGGGCTGGAGAGATGGCTTAGCGGTTAAGCGCTTGCCTGTGAAGCCTAAGGACCCCAGTTCGAGGCTCGGTTCCCCAGGTCCCACGTTAGCCAGATGCACAAGGGGCGCACGCATCTGGAGTTCATTTGCAGAGGCTGGAAGCCCTGGAGCACCCATTCTCTCTCTCTCCCTCTATCTGTCTTTCTCTCTGTGTCTGAAGCTCTCAAATAAATAAATAAAAATAAATTTTAAAAAAATGTTTTTTTAATTTTATTTATTTATTTGAGAGACAGAAAGAAAGAGACAGATAGAGAGAGAATGAGCACGCCAGGGCCTCCGGCCACTGCAAACGAACTCCAGACATGTGCGCCCCATGGTGCTTCTGGCTCATGTGGGTCCTGGGGAATCAAGCCTCGAACCGCTAAACCATCTCTCCAGCCCTCTACATGAACTTTTTTAAGGGAGAGACTAAGAGAGAGAGGGAAGGAGGGAGGGAGGAAGGGACAGAGAGTTGGTGCGCCAGGGCCTCCGGCTACTGCAATCAAACTCCAACGTGTGCACATGTTCAACCTTGCACACTTGCATCACCTTTGTACATCTGCCTCACCTGGGACCTGGAGAGTTGAACACGGGTCCTTGGGTTTTGCAGGCAGGCACCTTAACCGCTAAGCCATCTATCTCTCCAACCCTCCGCATGAATTTTGTTACACTGTGAAGCCTCTCTGGCCAGACCCAGCCGGCTCCAGCTTGTATTTGCAACTGTGCATCTCTCATCCAGGTTTGCATAGCCAAGATCACACTTTCTGTCCGTCAGTCCTGACCCACATACATCCACTGCATACATCCACTGAGGCTACTTATATGAAACAGGAGACAGGAGGCCTCTCCTGACATCTCCATTCTGGGCCAAGTCCCACCCTAGGCTTCTGTTTCCTCCATTGGAATAGGCAGCAAAGGATAAGATTGGAGCATTGGAGAGAGCGGATGAGGGCCTGCCCAGATTACAAGGCCCTCCCAGGAGTGCTCCTGTGCCTTCAGAAGCTGCCTCTCTCCCACCGCCACCCTGAGGTCTGCATGCAGCAAGCCCTGCATGTTAGTGCTGAAGGGGTCCCTGAGGAATGACATGTCCAGGTGAGGACTGCAAGGGTCTTCTCGGGCTGCCAGAACATGATACCACAGACTGGAGGCCTAATGAACTTAGTTCTCCCAGTTCTGGAGGCTGGGAGTCCAAGATGGAGGTGCTGGCTTTGATGGGGTGGGTTTCTCCTGAGATGTCTCTCCTGGCCATACAAACAGGCATCTTCTCACTGAGCTGTCACATGGCCTTTCCACTGTGTGTGACATCCCTGGTGTCTTCTTTACCTCATCAGGACACAGAGAGACCAGGGGCCCTCCCTCATGACTTCATGCAGCTTTCATTAATTTTGAAAAAGCCCTGTCTCTGCACACAGTGACAATATGGGGCAGATTTCCACATATGAATGGGGTCGGGCATGGGGACTACAATTCCATTCATACAGAGGAGGACTTGGGCTTATAGCTAGATCCAATAGAGGACAAGATAGCTCCATGGCTAGCCATGGGGAAGCCTCCAGCCTTCAGGAGAAACCGAGTTTGAGTGAGACTAGTATAGTAATGTCAGCATCGCTCTCTCACACAGGAAGTGAAAAGTGGAGAAGAAAAAGAAAAAGCTAAGAAAGGTTCAAGTTCCCAACACTCGCTGGGAGATACTGGTCAAGTTTTACCATCGTGGGGGTCCAGAGTCCAGGGAGGAAGGAGGAAGAATGGTCCTTGGTGTCATTTGACATTGTTCAAACCCAGACCTCTTGCCATCACAAGGATACCAAAGGGAAAAAAGGAGAGTACCTTCCAAGTGCCTGAAATAGCTCCCTTCAGGGGCCTACAGACAGGAAGCATAGACCCCTAGTGTGCCTGCCTGGATTCGCAGCCTGGGGGCTTCAGAGAAGAGGACATAAAGTCTAGAACAAGGCATCCTCTGTTTTAAAGATTTTTTATTTTTATTTATTTATCAGAGACAGAGAGGAGAGTGTCAGAATAGGAGCACCAATGCCTCTAGCCACTGCAAATGAACTCCAGACACGTGCGCCACCATGTGCATCTGGCTTACGTAGGACCTGGAGCATCCAAATGGGGTCCTTCGGCTTCAAGGCATGTGCCTTAACCGCTAAGCCATCTCTCCAGCCTGGCATCCCTCTGTTTTCAGAGCCATCTCCAGCTCCGTGCTACAGGCTGAAAGCATGTCTTTATAAGTCTATATTAGGGCTGATCCTGGTGACCTGGATTGATCAGAAATTGGATGGCCCTGGGGCCCAAGGCCACCCCGGGAAGCTGACTTGGATTGTAGCAGATGAAGGACTTCACGTCTTGCAAGAAAGGCATGGTTTCCCTGGCCCTAGTAAAAGCCCCAGGCCATGCTTTCCTCCTCCTGCACTGTCTCCCCTTGCCTCTTAGGATCTTTCTAGCATAGGGATGGTGGGTGAAACAGGAAAGCCCTCCCTTGGCTCTGGTTTCTGCTTCATGAGAAGACTCTCCCGAGCCCTTAGTGCAACCTCAAACACTCTCCTCACCTGTAGAGCCCGGGAAGAAACAGGAACTTCCATGGCCTGGGTTGATATTGCAGAGTTGTTATGAGTGGCAGTGCCTGGCCCCCAGAAAGTGCTTCAGCACCTGGGTGGGCACAATGCATACACCTCGTGGTCTCCTTCTTGCTGAGTTTATGACACCCAGTTGACACATCTCAACAGCTCAGCCTTGGTCTCTCTCCAAGCCAAGATGGACTGTACCCATGAGACATACCCAAATAGCTGCCCTGCTTGTCCTTGGACACAGG
Organism: Jaculus jaculus; assembly: GCF_020740685.1. Taxonomy (NCBI): domain Eukaryota; kingdom Metazoa; phylum Chordata; class Mammalia; order Rodentia; family Dipodidae; genus Jaculus; species Jaculus jaculus. Next base: position 97,175,898 of record NC_059104.1, read on the forward strand.
GCTTTCCTCCAGGGCTCCAGTTATGGGTCCTGCCAGGACCTAAGGAGACTGAGATAAGCCACTGGGGCAGTGGGATTCCAGAACCACTGGCCCATTCTTCCGCAAAGCATATCTTGGTCCTGAGCTTTGGACTGCAGCTGATAATAGGAGTCATCTTGTCATTCACAGCCTCTCTCCTGGGCATGGGTGACATCCTGTTGCAGGTGAGGGTGTCCCTGTCTAGTTCCTATTTCCAGAACCATAGCCAAATAAACTTCTCATGCTAAGTTACTCAGTCTGCAGAGCTCTGTTAGAATAGCATGGAAGGACAAAGTCCTGGCTCCTGGCTGGTCTTGTTTATATCCAGTGTGAGGTTCCTTCAATAGGGAGCAGCTGGGAGACCTGCAGTGCCTCACAAATGTGTCTGCTGGGCTGGAGAGATGGCTTAGTGGTTAAGGAGCTTGCCTGCAAAGCCAAAGGACCCAGGTTTGATTACCCAGTACCCATGTAAGCCAAATACATGAGGTGGCACATGCATATGGAGTTTGTGGGCAGTGGTTGGAGGAACTTGTATGCCCATTCTCTCTCTCTCTTTTTGCCTCTTTCTTTCTCTCTCAAATAAATAAATAAAAATAATTTTAAAATATTTTATTTATTTATTGGAGAGAGAGATACAGATATAGGCAGAGAGAGAGAATGGGCACGCCAGGGCCTCCAGCCACTGTAAAAGAATTCCATCTGTGTGTGCCCCCATGCATCTGGCTTACGTGGGTCCTGGGGAGTCCAACCTAGGTCCTTTGGCTTTGCAGGCAAGTGTCTTAACTACTGAGCCATCTCTCCAGCCCTAAAAATAAAATATTTTTAAAGGCATATCTTATTTATTTATTATTTGAGAAAGAGAGTGTGTGGTTAAGAGGGAGAGACCTCCAGGGTGCAAGGAAGCTCAGGGACAGAGTAGAGTGAGGGTCAGTCATTCATGCAGAGATGCCTACTCTGCTTCCAGAACATTCCTTCAACATGAGTTGCCAGAACCCCTGTGGTTGCTAGCCATCCCACAGCTGATGCATGGAGAATGGCGATACCTTGCTCTCCAGGAGTGCCCTGTCCCCCAAAGACAACAGAATGCAAAAGGAGAAGGGCAAGGCCAGGGAACCCAGAGGGCCGGGACTGGGTGCAGACAGGGCTTCCTCGGGGAGCTGAGAGACCTGAAGGGAACTGGGGGGTGGGGGAGAGTTGAGGAAAAGCATTTCGGGCACAAAAGAAACAGCAATGCAAGGGCTGGAGCAGACATGAACGTGAGCGCGCACTGGCTGGCCTCAGTGAACAAGCCTTTGCAGATGCTGAGCTGCAAGAGCTGTGGTGACATTCTTTGCTATTGTTGTCTGTGTTGTTTGATTTTAAAACGAGATCTCATGTAGTTCAAGCTGGCCCTGAACTTGCTATCGAACTCCTGATCCTCTTGCCTCCACCTCTCAGGTACTGGAATTACAGGCACGTGGCACCCCACTTGACTAGCCATGACAGTCTTGAAGCTATGAATGTGTAAGTGTTGGCCCAGAAGGGGCACTCTGTTCCCTCCATTCAGTACTTAAGCCCCCCATGCAGCAGCTCAGCCAAATGCTCCTTCAGCATCGACCTAAATACCTCTGATGACAGGAAACTCTCCACCTAACCAACACACTTATTCTGATTTTTTAAAAATTATTTATTTGTAGGTAGGGAGAGAAAATGGACTGGGCACACCAGCATCTCTTGCCACTGCAAATAAACTCTAGATGCATGTGCCATTTTGTGCATCTGGCTTTACGTGGGTACTGGGAAATTGAACCTGGGCCAGCAGCCTTTGTACACAAGTATCTTTAACTGCTGAGCCATCACCCCAGCCCCTGTGTTTGATTTTTTTATTATTATTTTAATTGTGGTAGGATACTCATCAACATAAAACTAACCATCTTAACTGTAGTTGAGTGTTAAATTTTAGGTTCAGTAGTGTTTAAGCTCAATTTCATTTCACAAAACTGAAAGTTGGGCTAGAGAGATGGCTTGGCGGGTAACGTGCTTGCTGTCCAAACCTGATGATTTGAGTTTGTACCCCCAGAACCCATGGAAAGCTGGACAGGTCCTGTGAGCATCTGTGGTCCAAATGCACCTTTGTCCCTTTCCCCAAGCCTGTGGCAACCACATTCTACTTCCTGTCTCTATGGATTTGACTGCTGTAGAACCCTCTTCTAGGTAGACTTATTTTTTGTTTGTTTGTTTGTTTTTATTGGTTTTTCGAGGTAGGGTCTCACGCTAGCTTAGGCTGACCTGGAATTCACTACATAGTCTCAGGGTGGCCTCGAAATCATGGCCATTCTCCTACCTCTGCCTCTCGAGTGCTGGGATTAAAAGCATGTGCCACCACGCCTGGCTCAAGTAGACTTATTTTTGTCTTTTGGAGTCTGGTTTCTTCCAAATGTATCTGATGCACTCAAGTTCATCCATGTTGAAGCATGTGTCAGAGTTCTTTTCCTTTTCCAGGCTGAATAACATTCGTACACATACACATACAATAGTATATGTAGAACATGATTGCTTTATCCATTCATCTATCAATGGATGCTAGCTTTGCCTCCACCTCTTGGCTGTGAATTATGCTATTATGAATGGGGGTGTGCAAATTCTTTGTGGCTTGCTTTTCATATGGGGGGGGGACATATGTGTACAAGTGGAATAGGCAGATCACAGGGGAGTTGCATATTTATTTCTTTTATATTTTATTTTAGAGAGGCAGAGAGAGAGAGAGAATGGGAGTGCCAGGGCCTCTACCAATGCAAAGAAACTCCAGATGCATGTGCTACTTTGTACAACTGGCTTACGTGGGGTACTGGGGAATTGACCCCGGGTCCTTAAGCAAGTGCCTTAACCGCTAAGCCATTTCTCTCCAGCCCTGTATATTTATTTCTTGAAGAGCCGTCATACTAGGTGGTCTTAACGTTTTTTGTTTGTTTGTTTTTCAAGGTAGGGTCTCACTCTAGTCCAGGCTGACCTGGAATTCACTATGTAGTCTTAGGGTGGCCTTGAACTCATGGCGATCCTCCTACCTCTGCCTCCCAAGTGCTGGGATTAAAGGCATGTGCCACCGCACCGTACCCATTAACTTTTGAATACACACACACACACACACACACACACACACACACACACACATACACACCTGAAAGCTCAGGCTGGTGGCTTAGACTTGTAATCCCAACACTTTGGAGACTGAAGCAGGAAGATTTTTATGTATTTGAGGCCAGCCTGGTCTATGTAGTGAGTTCCAGGCCAGCCTGGCCTAAAAAATGAGGCCATCTCTCAAAAACAAAAGCTCTTATTGGCTTAGTAGAAGCAGTGGTGAGAGGCATGCCAGATGTGGAAACTCCCAGAAATCTGGGAGGGCTTGCTGGAGGAGGCAACTATTCAGCCGGCTCTGTACGCTGAGCAGCAGCTCCTCATAAGCAAACTCCAGGAAGTTTCACTCACCGCTGATCCTGGAAATTACTCCCATGTGTCCATGCTGTGGCAAGCACTACCATCACCATGGGAGAGCCGAGGATCCGCTGAGGGTTCTGGCCAAAGCACCCAGAGATCTGACCTTGGCTGAAAGCATCATTCTGGATGCAGGTTGGGAACAATAGAGGAGAGGCACAGCTGAAGGCAGAGGCCAGGTGAGGAGCTGCTGTGATCTTTGGGGAGGAGGGCGCAATGAGGCCTGTGCAGTTCACTCCTCCTCTCGAACCCTCAGCCTCTACTGGCCCTGCCATCACCTTGGCCCACCATCCCATGGCACCTCCCACAGGGCAGAGAGCAAAAGACCACCTGTGCAGAAGCTGGCTTCTCCCATCCAGGGGCTGGAGGGCTCCACCAGTTAGGTCTTTGTGGCTCAAGCAGCTTCCTGGAGCCTCTAGACCTGGAAAAACAGGGAAGTCACCTTCTTGGCACCCACGGGGGAGGGTGATCTCAGACTCTTGCTTTCTGAAGCCCCAGAGAGGAAGGGGAGTTGCAGGGAGCTTGATCCCAGGGAGGTGTCAAGTGCTTGGCTAACTCCAGCCACCACCTTACAGAGACACCGTGACTGGGCTGCCTGACTGTCTTGGCTAAGTGTTCTAGTGACTTCCCCATTACCCCTGGGACACAGACAAGTCTGCAGTCTATCGTTCCCATTTTATGAAAGAGAACTAGGGTCACCCAAGGACAGAAGACAAAATCCTTCCAAGTGCTCTGTCCCAAGGCTTCCCTGCCCTCACATGAGCATCTTCCAGAAGCCTTTTTAAAGTGCCAGTTTGGGGTTGGGAAAATGGCTCAGCAGTTAAAGGCGCTTGCTTACAAAACCTGCCAGTCCAGGTTCAAGTCCCCAGCCACCCATGTAAAGCCAGACAGGCATTCATTTGCAGCAACAAGAGATGCTGGTCACAAATGAGATATCTCTATCACACCCTCCAAGGATGGGAGACAATTGTGGAAGAGGTGGTAGATACAAGAGCCAAAGGAAGGGGAGGAGTGCTTTGGAATGCTATCTTCCAGACACAAAGTGGTCATTGCATTTATGACTTCATAGCAGCTGTCATTACCTGCACAAGACCTGCATACTATTGGGCCCATCAACATGTTGTCATGGATGATGGTGGAGGGCAAAACATAGATAAATAAAAATAAGACGCCATCAAAATAGAAGAGAGAATAGGTGGAAAGAAGAGAAAGTTCAGTGGAAAGGATAGGAAAGGGGAGACAAAGGAGGGTTCTGGGAGTAATGTAAATTTTTTAAACAAAGTTTTAAAATTTAACTTTCTATTTTACATAAATTTTATTTCCTCACCCCAGCATCCATTACCCTGGGGGCCCTCCTCAGTGGGGTTGTGGTATCCACTGCAAGGTCATGAAGGCCTCAGTCAGTCCCAATAAGGTAGAGGGGTAAGGACTATGCCTCAGGGTATTCCTATTCACTCTGTGATGCTTACAATCTTTCCACCCCCTCTTCCGCAATGTTCCCTGAATGATGGAAGGCCTTTTGACAGTCTGATTTAGTGTTGAGTTCTCTGTAGCCTCTGGATTTCTGCTTTGATAGGTTTTAATTGATCACTGTATCTGTCACTATTGCCCTGGAACAGGTTGTCAGGCTAGCAGTAAGAGCAATATTCATGTCACCACTTCCTCTGCAATTTCTCCTGGGCTCTTGCAGATGTGGAAAGTCTCATGGTGGGAAAATGTCTATCTTCTTATATAGTGGTCTTAGTTCTCCTCTGTTTTCTCTGCCATCTGTAAAATAAAGCAGATTCTCCAAATAAAAAAAAAAAAGAGATGCTGGTGCATCTACGTGCACGCACATGTGCACACGCACATACAAATAAACAATTTTTTAAAGGCAAATTTTCATAGTGTAATGATTACCATGTTTGCCCCATGAATGCCAATTTCCAGGCCACCATGTTCCCAATATTCTGGAAAGCTCCCTAAGTAATTCAAATATATAAACCCAGTGAAAACAGCCTCCTGATTCTTTTAAAACATTATTTTATTTGGGAAAGAGAGAGAATGAGAGAATGGGCACACTAGGGCCTCTACCCACTGCAAATGCCACCATGTGCCATTTTGTACATCTGACTTACATAGGCACTGGGGAATCAAGCCTGGGTTCTTAGTCTTCTCGGGCAAGTGCCTTAACCACGAAGCCATCTCGCTAGCCCAGCCTCCTGATTCTTTCCATCCCAGGACTGCAGGGAACCAGAAGGCTTCTTAGTGTCCTGGGTTTGCCCTTGAACCTCAATCACCCTGGGGTGCATCGCTCAGGCACCACCTCCATATCCCCAGGGCTCTCCTACGCATGTGCAGAGGTCCACATTGCCATCTTACTGCCTAGCTTGTAATATATTCAGTAAGTATTTAGCTTTTAGAAAGTAGAAACCCTGTGTAGGTCACCAAGAAAGAGAGTGGCAAAGTGGCCAAGAGAGGGCATAGTAATAACAAGAAGAAGAAAAGGGTCCACTAGCCATGTCCAGCACTCCCCTGACCATGGACTTGACAGGTTCTGTAATGTGGGTTTTGAGCAATATCAAAGGCGGAGTCTACAGTGAAGGCCAGTTCTCTGTACTGTTCTTCCAGTCTAAGAGCCGTGACTCTCCATAGGGACACCATAAGTATTAGGGATGATTATTCAGGTACACAGCACCCCAACTCTACCCTTTCCATGCCATCAGCACCTCTCAATTAAGGGAACCCCCAAATGGCTACCGGATGGGGGTCAGTGGAGGTCAGCCCAGGAACAGGCTGCCACTCTCCTTTCTGCAATGGGACTCGCCTGCCTGGAGGGGCAAGAGCCAGAGACACAGAGTATCTCAGGCCCCCAGCCCCACCCAGCTGTCAAGACTGGAGGCCCATGTGTTGTCCAGCCCTGGCCAACCGAGTACCATGGCTGGCTATACCACCCTGGGCTTGGCACACTGTACCACCTTGCCAGACTCTGGTCTCACTCCGCAGGCTTCTTGCTCCTCCTGTCCCCAGCAGGGTCCTGCTTCTGATTCTCATCAAACATGCGGAACTGCTGTTGCTGAGTCCCCCCAAGAGAAGATTAACATAATACCCCTGATTTCTCCTTCCCCTCATGAGCTGCGACCCGCCTTTGTTTCAGGAGGAGCAAAACACTATGTCTGGGGGGAAAAAAACGCTACTGCAATTAAATATGCACAGAGGGAGGGAGGGGAAAATGAGGACAATGAAGGATGCGGGAAACATCCGATGCAGCAGCTGCTGGTTGCTATAGAAACCCCGCTCCCCATCATCACAGCAGCTTTGCCCCACCCAGCCCCCACTCCTGGCACAATTCCCTGTCGTGCAGGGATCCCTGGGTCCTGGGGTGCCAGGATCACAGAGTCCCAGCTGGCCAGAGCTGGAGCACCTGTGGGCTGCTTAGACTGACTTCCGATCTTCCCTGGCTTTCCTCCCTTCCTTCCTCTCCCCCAGGGTACTTCTGATCAGTGATCTGCACCCAGTCTCTGTGGCATAGTAAATGACTGGAGGGCTTTCACACTTGACTTTGGGGTGTCACAACACAGATATGAAGGAGACGAAACAGCACATTCAGAGTCCAGTGGGGGGGTCAGGATCTGTTCCCCATACACAGTGACAGCTGCTTCACCCCCTCCTTTTCCTTTTTAAAAAATATTTTATTTATTCATTTATTTGAGAGAGAGATAAAGAGACAGAGGGAATCAGCTCAGTAGGGCCTCTAGTCACTGCAAACTCACTTCAGACACATATACCACTATGTGCATCTGGCCTACGTGAGTGCTGGGGAATCGAACCTGAGTCCTTAGGCTTAGCAGGCAAGCGCCTTAACCACTCAGCCTTCTCTCCAGCCCCTTCTTTTCCTTTTTGTCCTTCCCTTGGGTGGTTTCCCTAGCACTAAAGAGGAGGGCACAGTTCAGGAAAAGAAGGAATCAGGCTCAGTTCCTAGGACCCTCCCCCTGCCAGTAAGAAGCAGCCAGATAGAATGTATAGGAGAGCCCAAATGATGGTCCACAGAACCACCTGTCTGAGGGAACACAGAGGGAAGTGACATCATAGAAGTTAACTAGAACAAGTTGGGGCTTCAACTAACTGGGCTGCCTCCCTCCATAACACCCCACTTAAAATGTTACCACAACCTTATAGAGTTGAATCTTGCTCTATTCTACCTGGATCAATGAGGTGTCATCATTAGGGTCTCACACTTGACAAAGTGTCTGATTTTTGCTGGACCCAGTGCTCTGTAGAGAGCTGTGGGATGGAGGGAGGAAAAGAACAACAGAGAAGGAAGGATGGAAGAAGGAAGGAGGAAGGGAAGGAGAAATAGTGACAATTGTAGATAAACCAAAGTTCATTCAGAAGAGCTCAGATTGCTGAAGTTATTAGAAATCATATTAACTTAAATTAATAACTGTTAAACAATGAAGTCCTCACTGGATGGGGTGACGCATGTCTACAATCTCAGCTCTCAGTATGCTGAGGTAAGAGAATTGCTTCAAATTCAAAACCAGCCTGGGATACATGGCAAAATCTTATCTCACAAAAGAAAAATAGACTGAAGAGAGGGCTCAGCTGTTAAAGGCCCTTGCTTGCAAAGCGTGCTGGCCCAGATTCAATTCCCCACTACCCATGTAAAGCCAGATGCACAAAGTGGTACATGCATCTGGAGTTCATCTGTAATGGCAAGAGGCCCTAGCATGCCTATTCATTCTCTCTCTCTCTCTCTCTCTCTCTCTATCTCTCTCATTGCAAGTAAATAAAATATTTTTAAACACACAATGTGCCTGGGGAGATTGCTAAGCAGTTAAAGGCATGTGCTTGCAAAGCCTGCTGGCCAGGATTCAATTCCCCAGCACTCACATAAAGCCAGGTGCCTAAATCATTTGCAGCAGCAAGAGGTTCTGCCAGGTTCATCTCTTTGTCTTTTTCAAATAAATAAATTAAAACACACACACACAATGGAGTGCTAGGGAGATGGTGTAGCAATTAAGAGTGCTTAACACTTAAACTTGAGAACCTAAGAGGGCCTAAGACATAATTTGATTCCCCAGAACCCACAAAGACTGGGTGCAGCCGTGCACAGTGTAACTCCAGTGAGGGAAGGGAAAACAGCAGAGACCAGAGAATTGCTGGGAAACTGACCCGAAAACTGTAGCATCAGGCAAGAAAGAGACCCTGTCTCAAGGAAATCTACAGAGGAATGATAGAGAAGTGCATCGAAGGCCTCCTCTGGCCTTTGCAAGCTGTGTGTGCACACATCTGCACACACGCATGCACACACCACACACTACACCACACATACTCTACACACATACACACGCACACAAACAACGAAGTTGTAAGACTGTTTTTCCTGAAGAAAGTCAGAGAGCCTTCTTCCAGTAGGAAGGGAGTCTGTTCTGGCTGGTTCCATAGGCTCTGAGGAGTCGGGCAGGACCTGGGAAAGGGCTCTGAGGAATCCAGTGGTGACCAAGGAAGATCTTCCCAAAGTCAGAGCTATCCATTCTGCAGCTGGCTTCTGCAAAAAATAGCAGTGAGTGTCCCAGGCCCCGGAGGTGCTCCAAAGAACACCGGACAATCTGGTCAAAGACATTGTTGCGAATGTGAAACTTTTCACCCCTGCAATTTTTCAGCCTACATTGTGGAAAGCGTACTTGGTGGGTCCCCTCTTCAGATGCTCAGAATCTGCAACACGTGCTTGGGATGGGACGCACAGAATATTCCTAACAGGAGGAGCCCCAGCCAGAACTGGTTTGGGGGCTGTCAGCCTACCCCCCAGCCGACTGAGGAAGCTGACTTCTCTCTACACCGTAAGATTTGCTTGGCACAGGGACCCTAAAGCATACCCACCTCAGACTTTGCCCTTGGTCTTGAGTGACTTTCTGCCTGGTTTCACCTTCTCTTCGTGGAAACTGGATCTGTCTGCTCCTAGCCCTACCTGAGAAGCAGGTGACCTGTGCAAGGAAAGGGCTTGACCACCTCACCTGAGTGGAGCAGCAGTAGCCATCAGCCACTTGGCTGTCCATCCTGCTTCCCTGCCAAGTCTGGAGAGTGACAGGGAGGCAGGAATGTCTGTGGCACCAAAGTAAATAGAGACTGTCCCAAGGGTGTTGAAGACATCGGTGATGAGTGCGTGACTACCTCTCCACGGCCCCTGACCTAGTAGAGCTCAGTGTCAATATATGACATGTTTGAGTTAGTAAACAATCTAGGGCTGGAGAGATGGATTAGCAGTTAAGGCAATTGCCTACAAAGCTGAAGGACCTAGGTTTGATTCCCCAGAACCCATGTAAGCTAGATGCACATGGTGGCGCACACATCTGGAATTTGTTTGCAGTGACTGGAGACCTTGGTGTGCCCATTTTCTCTCTCTCTTATAAATAACTAACTAAATAATAAAAATATTTTAAATAATCTAAATTAAGCAAAAGTAACTTAGGCTGATGTCTGGCTTGAGGTAGGAGAGCTAGGCACCCAAGTTCTAGTCCTCTTGACTGGCTGAGTGGACTGGGCTAGTCACTCTACCTACCATGTATTTATTTCCTCCTCTGTGAAATACAGACAACTCAATGCATACCTGTAAGAGCCACTGGTGATGAATTTGAAAGAGTTTTTCAGACTTTTGCAAAAAGGTAGGAAGATGACGGTTCGTATTCACTGAATAAGCACTTTCTGAGTGCCAGACATTTGGTTCTTATTTTAATCGGTGCATCCTGAGGTGTTATCTTCACTCATTGTACAGATCAGGCTCAGAAAGGTGAAGTAACTCCCAAGGTGACACAGCTCATAAATGGCAGAGCCTTATGAAGGCCTAGATCTCAGTTTGACTCCTCCCTGCCAGCCATGGGTGACATGTATCTATAATCCCAGCACTCCCGAGGTAATAGCAACAGGGTCGAGAGTTCGAGGCTAACCTGAACCACAAGTGACTAAGGGAAGAATGAGTGTAATTTCTAGTTAATTGTTTTATTTTGGTATGTGTGTATGATGGGTTTGTATGTATGTGTACATGTGTGAGTGTGGGTATGCACATGCCGTGGCACATGTGTGGAAGTCAGAGGGCACCTCCAGGGTTGGTCCTTGCCTTCCACCTTATTTGAGGCAAAGTCTCTCATTGTTCACTGCTGCCTTCGCCAAGCTAGCTGCCCTGTGACTTCCAGGGGATTCTCATGCCCCTCCCTTCGTGAATAGGCTAGTGCTACAGCAAGCAGCTTTATGTGGGATCTGGGGATCCGAACTCAAGGCACTTCAGCCTGCATGACAAGCTCTGTATCCACTGAGCCATCTTTGCAGGTTGTTTTCCTTTCTTTCTTTCTTCCTTCTTTCCTTTCTTTCTTTTTTTTAGATAGGCTAGCCTCAACTCAAAATGTAGTAGCCAAGGATGACCTTAAACTTCTGCTCCTCCTGCCTCTACCTCCCAAGGAATTACAGGTTATGTGCCACTACATCTGGTTTACCTGGTGCTGAGGAATGAATCCAGCCTTTGTGCAAACTACGTAACTGAGCTACATCCCTGAATGACCACAATTTCCCTTTGTCATTTTGGTGGTGTGTGGGAAAGCCTCATCTATTGCAACGCCCTGTCCATGAGGCTGGACCACTTCAGCCCAATTGCCCCACCACCTCCTCTCCTTGGTGACAGCCTGACAGAAGTCCACCTGCCAGCCACAGCTGCCCCGGCCTGGAGTAATGGGCTCTCTCTGGTTGTGTCTCCAGAAAACAGGTTTTTTATCACCTCCCACGGCGGGCTGTACATCTCAGACGTGCAGAAGGAGGACGCACTCTCCACCTACCGCTGCATCACCAAGCACAAGTACAGTGGGGAGACCCGCCAGAGCAACGGGGCCCGCCTCTCTGTGACAGGTAGGCTCTGCCCCTCCCCCCAGGAGGCCTGTGTCCCAGGCTCCTCAGAGGAAGAGACTAAAGCATCCTGGCTTTGTCCAGCTTGGGTTCGGGCTTCTTGATGTAAACTTTTATCCAGGAATGATTTCCTTCCAAAAGTCTCTATCAGTGCCACTTAGCTCTCCTGAGGAACCAGTATGCTTCCGTGTATCCAATAATGAGATCCCCATCCCTGCCCCCTCTCCTTGCCTTTCCTGTCATTGTCAAAATCGGCTACTGGAACATAGTAACTGGGAGTCTAGATTTCAGGAGGTCTTTGCATGTGCTTTTGTCTCTTTTTTTTGTTGTTTGTTTGTTTGTTTGTTTTCTAGATAGAGTTTTGCTCTAGCCCAGGCTGACCTGGGATTCACTATGGAGTCTCAGGCTGGCCTCAAACTCATATCGATCCTCCTACCTCTGCCTCCTGAGTGTTGGGATTAAAGGTGTGCGCCATCATGCCCAGCTTTTTGTCTCTGGTTTTGAAGACACCATTTCATCTGTACATGTATGTTTATGTTTTTTGGAGGCTACCTCACAACATTGGAAAGCAGACAGAATATAACTGATACACAATGTTCCTAAGACAGCTTTGCTCGGGGGTGATCATGAAGAAGGGTGGAAGGTTTATACCCTGTGTACCAGGCAGGCTGAGCCTCTGCCTGCCTAATGCTCAGCACACATAGTCTGTGGGGTGTGTATGTTGTTTATTTTTATTTCACTTTTATGTGTATATATGTATATGCATGTTCTAGTGTATATGGGCACACATGTGTGTGGATATATACATATGTATGCACATACATAGGGAGGCCAAAGATCAATATTAAGTGTATTCTCCAATCACTTTCCATCTTTTTTTTTTTTGAGACAGGATCACTCACTGTACCTAAATTCACTAATTCAACTAGACTACCTAGCCAGCAAGCCCAAAGGATCCCTCTAGCTCTGAGAGAGATCACAAATATGTACTATCTCATCTGGCTTTTTAAAATTTTTATTTATTTATTTATTAGGCATTGCCAGTGCCTATAGCTACTGCAAATGAACTCCAGACGCAGGTGCCACCTATTGCATCTGGCTTTATATGGGGTAGTAGGAACCAAACCTGGGTCCTTTGCTTTGCAGACAAGCACCTTAGCTGCACAGGCATCTCTCCAGCCCCTCATTCAGCTTTTTGGGTGGGTTCTGGGGTCTGAGCTCAGGTGCTCATGCTGGCCTCGCTCTTTACCTGCTGAGCCATCTCCCCAGTTCCCAGGGTCTGTTTTTACAGAAGAGAAAACCAGATCTTAAGGGAGCTAAAGGACCCGCACGATCTCTTGAGTTAGTTGATCCCAGCCAGAGTTCACACTCTGGTCCCTCTAGCTCCAGGATCCTGCCACCGCAGGCCCCATGGGGAGGACCAGCCAAGCACCCACACCCTGCCTCTGGCAGAGAGGGGAGAAGACACACAGCCCCTTCATAAGGCTTTCTCCAAAAGTTATTTCAAGCTTTATGGCCATCATCCATAGGCAGATGTTTTCACATCACCTATGCAATGCAGGATGGGGTTTCCACACACACGCCATCGCCATACTGTAGCCCAGGCTTGCCTGGAACTCTCAACAATCCTCCTGCCTCAGCCTCCCATGTTCTTGGACTAACAGGTGTGTACCACACACCCAGATCCTGACACCTTTTTTTTTTTAAGGTAGGATCTCATGCAACCCAGGCTCGTCTCAGACCTGCCTGGCATGAAACCAAGCTTCTGATCCTCCTGTCTCCACCTCCTGATGTGCTGCTGGGGTTCAAATCCAAGGCCTCAAACATGTTAGGCCAGCACTCTATCAACTGAGCTACATATCCAGCCCTGATATTTTATAGTGTGTCCCATATTCTACTGATTTTTCTAAATGCTGGCTGTGGCTCACCAAATAAGTCTCCCGACCTCCAAAAGGGCTCTCAACCTCCAATTTGAGTTTTCTGGCCTTGAGGAGGTGGGGTGGGAGTGGCTTTTGGGAAGAGGATGGCCCCATAGCCCAAGCCTGGCTTTGAGGATTAGACCCACAAGGTAGCACATATCCCCAGGCTCTGAGGTTTCTCCCAGACTCTCTGCCCCTGCCAGTCTGTGGTCTGGGGATATTGGCCCTCAACAATACATGACTCCCCAAGACTCATCCCATCTGCCCAGTATATTTGGAGGCAGGACAGGAGCTGGGAGGCAATGACCAGGCTCCCTGGTTGACCCCTATTCTCCGGAGTCTGGCCCTGTGCCTGGCACAGAGTAGGTGCCAAGTCAATATTTATGGCGTTAATCAGCGGCGATGTAAACCGTGCCGCCGGAGCGGGGAGGGGCTGCTGCGCCACAGCACAATCTGTGGGGCTATCTGCAGTCTGATTCCAAGTGTGCTGCATCTGAGTGGTTTGCCTCCAAATTACAGGGCCTTGTTTGCATGGTGTTTTGCATCTCATTTGCATGCTCCTCATATAGTATGAGAAAGCACACAGCAACCCCTCCTGCAGGCTTGCTTCACTCTCCTCCATGAGAGTCCCTTCATCCTCTGCTCTGCTGGTTGGACCTCCAGCTTCAGGGGATAAGGCAGGTGTCCTTAAAAAAATTTTAAACACAGAAAAATTACACACACACACATACACGCACACACACATTTTGGAAGCCGGAGGTTATGCCAGCCCGCCCTCCTCTTCACCCCAGGAAAGCAGTACAAGAGACACCACACCACTGAGAGCAAAACCAACATGGAAGAACTGAGGTAAAGATAAGAAGGAGGCCAGGCAGCCACAGAGAGAGAGGCCTAGGCCCAGCAAGAGGGCGGGAAAGGATAGGGGACACAGACCCAAGCTGCTCACAAAGACAAAGGAAGGTGGAGGGAAGAGAAAGAGGGCGCTGAAGGGAAGGGAACAGCAGGGAGGGGCGGGGAGGGCCATGCGATGACACACAGGCCCTGATGTGATGTGATGTGACAGGGCGGCTTGTCTGCAAGCTGCTTGTCTCGGCCAAAATGCAAGTGATACCAGAGCAAGGCAGTGCTCAGAGAAAGGCACGGGGAGCCCCGACCTCCAGGCTCACTGGCCCTCCCCAATGGGGGCCAGTCTTAGGCTAGGGCCAGTGAGCTCCAGAAAAGGCCCCCCAACACAAAGGTGAGAGGTGTGGAGAGAATAAGACCAGTGTCGTGGGCTGGAGGCAGTCAGGCCAGAGGCTCTTCTGTGGTCCCTTTGCAGTGCCCACTAGGTGTGGTGACAGGAGTTGGGGAAAGGAGAGATGGGGGTACGTAGCTAAAGGGGCATCCTCGCCTTACCCTCACAAGCAGCGCCGCCCAGCATCTAGTACATGATGTCTCAACCTCTGCTCCCTGGCCTATGAACTGGGAGCGATGCGGAGGCCCGGCCGAGCTGTAAGGAGGCTGCAGGCTGTGGTGTGAGCAGCTTAGTGGTCCCTGATTGATGCCCAGGAAGCCCCAGGAGTCAGAGCTGCACCTGCTTTGGGGACTGTCGCCGTTTCCCTGTCACTCCTGCTCTGTGCTCTTACTTTTGCCACACTCCCAAAGCCGACGGTAAGGGGAGGGACAACTTTCATCTCCCTCTGCTTTGCAAGCTAAAAGGGACAATGCAGGAAAAGACTGAGTTTCCCCCAGATAACACCCATCCTATGCCCTCTGAGGTCTTCTGGAGTTGGCCAAACATCTGTGAGTACTCAAGCTCCTTGTATCCCAGACAACTCTGGATGGGCCTCACCTCGTACCAGGGATGAGGTCACCAGAAAGGCTGAGAGGCCAGCACTGCTCTTCAGCTCACACAGAACAGTATAGGGCCTGACACAGAGATCATGTGTCCAGTCACCTCAGGGCATCCCAGCAACCTTCTATGGAGTCCTGGGGACCCCATGATCTCAAGCAGGGCCATCTGTCATCCCCTAGCCCAGCACCCCTGCTAGCAGGGCCCAGGCCCCCCAGGCTGTCGCACTTACACGCCGCAGTACTTTACTTCTGCTCTGGCGTAATGAAAGAGGCTTCTTTCCCCGGGAATTTAATTTCACGCCTGGGCCTCGGTGATTAATTCCCTCCCCCCGCCCTTCTGCCACCATCCTGGCGTCCCCGCTGCTTGTAAATTCTGCCGCGTGCCACGGAATTTGCGTATCTCGCATCAATTAAGTGTCACATTGAGTAATTCTTCCCTGGCATTGGGCTTGTTGATCCCAACCAACCGTTTCCACCAGGGTGGGTGTGGCGGGGAGAAGCCAGCAGATCTGGCACAGAGGGAGGGTGGCAATCGCCTGGGCATCTGCATCTCCACGTGTCTGTGAGGCACAGAGACACACATTCTGCTGCCCATTGCCTACAAATACCTATAAGACCCAGAGTCACCATGAACACCTCCACTATGTAAGAGGATACTCAACACGAAGGTCATGAGACTCGGCCAGGGTCATAGGGCAGGCCAGTGACCAGGTAGGTAGAACTGGCATGTGGGCCTCAGGAGACCCAAGCAGGCTTCCTGCCACCCACAGAGCACTGGAGTGGCCTCCCTCCACCCCAGAAAGACTCATGGCCTGACCCCTTTCCAAGGAACATGAGCTGAGGGCAGAGGATCGTTTCTAGTGGTGAAGGAGGCCAGACGGATTAGCAGCTCACCTGTTCACTTTTGAGACAAATGCAGCATGTTACATTTTAGTCCATGTGGTGAGAGGGACCTGGTTTCAGACCTGCGGAGTGCTGTGAGGTCCTGGGCTGGCTCCTGTATTTCTCTGGTCTCAGCAGCCTCATCTCTTAGTGCTCTTTGAGGTTGTCAGGTCTTCCAGACAAAAAGTTCTCAGTGTGCAGTTTATTCAGAAAACAGCTCACTGGTGCACTTGAAACCTGAGTGCCCGCTCATCTTCCCTGAGAAATTGATGGTTCGGTAGCCGGAGGGCCCTGCCTGTGCCTCGCATGGGAGGGCCACCTTGGGTCAACACTGCCTCAAGGAACCCACTGTCTTCCAGGAAGACAGACGTGTGGCCCGAGGCAGCTGCTGTGGTAACAGTGATGGAATGGGAAGGGGGGTGGAGAATGGTGGGCTGAGCCAGGGACATGGGAAGACCTCCCCCCCCTTGTCTATATGCTTTTGTGCTTTTTGAAGTTTTGCACATGCATATATTACCTGCTTTAAAAAACTTTACAATTTTTCCTTCAAAAAAAAAAATAGGAATGAAATTGAAAATAAAAGAAGGGAGCTCTGTGGGAGCCCAGTGGGAGTAGCCCGCAGAGCAGAGGACATCCGTGGCAGGACACTGAGGCTGGTTTGTGAAGGATGAATACTTGGCTACACAGAACAGACCGGCCAGGCATCTGGGTGATCCAGTGTGGTGGGGAGAGGAGGAGAGAGGAGGGAAAGTGGAAACAAGTCAGGTCATAGACTGAGCCACATCACAGAAAGCTTTGGGGTTCAGGATATAAAGTGGTGGGGTGGGGTAATGCTGGACGTGGTGGTGCATGCCTGTAATACCAATCTCTAGAAACTTACGCAGGAGGATCACCAAGAGTTATGATTCCCTGGGGGCTGGAGAGATGGTTTAGCAGTTAAGCTCTTGCCTGTGAAGCCTAAGGACCCCGGTTTGAGGCTTGATTCCCCAGGACCCACATTAGCCAGATGCACAAGGGGGCGCTCGCATCTGGAGTTCGTTTGCAGTGGCTCTCTCTCTCTCTGCCTCTTTCTCTCTCTGTCACTCTCAAATAAATAAATAAAATAAACAAAAAAATTTAAAAAAGAATTATGATACTCTGGGCTAGAAAGCAAGAAGATCTTGCCTCAAAACAAAACAAAACAAAACAAAAACAAAGTGGGAGCCAGATGTGGTGGCACACATCTTTAATCCCAGCACTCAGGAGGTAGAGGTAGGAGGATCGCTGTGAGTCTGAGGCCAGCCTGAGACTACACAGTGAATTCCAGGTCGGCCTGGGCTAGAGCAAGACCCTATGTCAAAAAAAAGTGGTGGGGTTGTGGGGGACAGCTCAGAGAGCTTACCTAGCATGCATGAGGCCCCAGCACCACATATGCCAGATTTGGTGATGTTTTTCTCGAATCCCATTTGGGAGAGATTAAACAGGACAGCAGGGGAGGGTCGTAACTCCGAGGAGACCTGTGAAGGAAAGCTGGCCTGAGATAACTGGCCGGAGCTACCCAGAAACCACCCCAAGCATCCCACACTTAATCCCACCCACTGAGACCTGAGGGGTCTGCCGCTATCTAGGACCACAGGTCTCCCACTCATTTGCTCCTCTTAGTTAGGAGCTGCAGCATGGAGGAGGGCCTTGAGGGAGTCTGAAAAAGGCTTCGCTTCTGAGTACTGCCGGGCTCCCATAGACATGTGCTAGTCACCTGACTGTGCCTGGTATGTGCGCAAATGAAGGCCAAGCAGAGAGTTTGCTTCCATTCTTTCTTTCTTCTTTTTTTTTTTTTTTTGGTTTTCAAGGTAAAGTCTCACTCTAGCACAGGCTGACCTGGAATTCACTATGGAGTCTCAGGGTGGCCTTGAACTCACAGCCATCCTCCTACCTCTACCTCCCAAGTGCTGGGATTAAAGGCATGCGCCACCACACCCAGCCCTTGCTTCCATTCATGAGTCTCCCTCAGTCCAGCTTGAGGCCCCAAACTCCACCAAGACTGCAAAGTGTAGACACCCAATCTCAGATCTAGGGCCATTGTTCCGAGACTTTGGAATGTGGAGGGGTACTCTCACACATGGGTCGTCCTCCCCACCCCCACACATCTCACTATACAGTCCTCTTTTCAGAATGCTCTATTCTCGCCCTGAACTCTGTCAGGTCCTCTCTTCCTACTGGCCCTGCTTCCAAGCATGGCTCTCAGGGCTCAGCCTGGATCAGACGCACAGGTGGAGGACACATGTGTCTTCCTGAAATGCTCTCTGGGGCCACCTACTCACTGGGGAGGGGGTGGGGGGAGAGCATTACGCTCCTGTCTGGGGGCCTATCTTCCCTCCCATCACCCCACTTCCTCTGGCCACGGAGGCTGTGACTACTGATCCTCTATTCTTCCAGACCCTGCTGAGTCCATACCCACCATACTGGATGGCTTTCACTCCCAGGAAGTGTGGGCTGGCCATGCGGTGGAGCTGCCCTGCGCTGCCTCCGGCTACCCGATCCCTGCCATCCGCTGGCTCAAGGATGGTCGGCCCCTCCCTGCTGACAGCCGCTGGGCCAAACGGATCACAGGGCTAACCATCAGTGACCTGCGTACCGAGGACAGCGGCAACTACATCTGTGAGGTCACCAACACCTTCGGGTCAGCAGAGGCCAACGGCCTCCTCACAGTCATTGGTGAGTTGCCAGCCTCTTCCCACTGTGCCAGGAGCCTCTGAGAGCACTGAATGACATAGGTGTGAGGAAGGACAGTACAGGAGGACCATGCTCTTACCTCCTGCTGCCCCAACGATGCCCTGGGCTGGCTGGCAAGCCAGGTGGTGGCCCAGAGAGTCAGCGGGTTTAAAACCAGCCCTGCCTTTCAGTCCACGCATCATCAGCAATACCTTGACCTTCAACTCGGTGGTCTTTTCCCCTGGGTGGTGTGAGTGTCTTGCCTGAGGTAGGGCTTCTGAGCTTGTGAAAGAGGGATAATAATACTGGTAATACTGGTGTTAATTCTTACCAGATAGGAGTAGCCCATCCCAGGGTGACATTTAGCATTTAGCAATAATCGACAGGGGTCCTGAATCCATCACACTGCACAGAGCAGCCAAGTTAGTCGCTCCAAGAACTGCCATGCATATATTCTGCTCCTTCCCTGTCCACCCCAGCCCAGAACCCAGGTCTTGAGAGCTGTATAGAGCAGGAGGCCCAGGCAGATCTTCCCTGCCATGAGGCTGAGGTCAAGTAGAGAACGTGGAAGCAGAGGGCCCAAGGCCAGGAAAGACCCATAGGTCACTCCTCTCCTCAGCCTTTCCTTCATGAACCCTCTCCCACCCAGGTCCTGATGCTGCTGGCTAACAGGGAGGTCCTTATTCTCTATTGGATAAAGAATTAAGAGCTGGTTGTTGTGGCACACACCAGTAGGAAATTGCTGAAGAGACAGAGGCAGGAGGATCAGGGGTTCAAGGCCAGCCTGGGCTACACATTTTGAGCCAGGAGTGGTGGCACATACCTTTAAACCCAGCACTCGGGAGGCAGAGGTAGGAGGATAGTCATGAGTTCAAGGCCATCCTGAGACTACAGGGTGAATTCAAGGTCAACCTGGACTAGAGTGAGACAGCTACCTCAAAAAACAAAAAATTAAGAGATGGGAAGAAAGGTGTAGCAAGGCAGAAGTGCAAGATTATTGTCAGGAAAGTCCTCTCAAACATATGAAGTGGTCTGGACTGGTTTGCTGTTAACTTCAGAAGGAAGGGAGGAAGGGAATTGAGGTTTGTTTTTTTTTCCCAAGGTAGATTCTTGTTCTAGCTCAGGATGACCTGGAATTCACTATGTAGTCTCAGGGTGGCCTTGAACTCACGGTGATCCTCCTACCTCTGCCTCCCAAGTGCTGGGGTATGTGTGCCACCACGGCCAGCCTGCAGGGGCTGAGGTGTGGGGAGACAGACTGGAGGATCACTGATGCTCATTGACAGACAGCAGCTCCAGTCAAGGGAGAAACTCTGCCTCGAAGAAATACACAGATGAGCGATAAGAGGACACCCGGAATTCTCTGACCTCTGCACGTGTGTGCATGCGGCGTGAGCATCTGCACATACACACTGCACATACACACTGCAGCGCACAATCAAGATACACACACGGACTCAAGCACAAGTGTCTAAAATCCACACACCCACTTCCCCACATGCACAGTTGTGAGGCTGCGCCTTCACCGATCCCCACACGGTTCCAGGCCCATGTCCACACCCACTCACACAGGTGACTGTCTCCTCACCACTGCCCAGCTCCCCACACAGCGGCTTGCTGGGTGCCCACGTTCAAGGTGGAGTAGCGTGGCCCTTCTCCATCCTCCACAAGCCTGCTGTCCTTCTCTTACAGGCCACCCATGGGGGTCCCACCCTCCTGCAACCTGAGGCACTGCATGGGGACTCCCAGACACAGAGATTAATGAGGGAAGTCAACTTGACAGTGTCACCAGCCAGCCAGTCATTAATGTATTTTGGGTCTTGGTGGGTACATACTGCCAAGGATGCGACTATGCTTCCAAGTGGCTCAGAGTCCAATGGGTGAGAAAAGAAGTGATGCAAAGACAGGCTGAGCTTAGCCTGGGAGTAAGGTCCAAGAGGGCTTCCTGGAAGAGGCAGCAGCAGTTCAGTGTGAGGATGAGTGGGATTTAAGTAAAGCACTCTAGCCCTAGAGCAAAGAGCCTACATGCAGCCGGGGCCAACCCAGCGGAGGCTGGAGCCACAAGCCTGTTATTGATGCTCTAGAATATATGACTTTGGTGATGGCAGAAAGGGGCAGAAGCCTGAGGGTCCTGAGGGCCTTAAATGACTGCACTGAGTTGTTAATCTCACAGAAGTTCTGAACAGGGATTCAGCTACAGCAGGAGGATGACTGGGCTGGAGCAGGGAGGTGATGGACCCCACATACCTGTGTGTAGGACATCAGGTTGACAGAAAGCAGTGACCGGTGGTCTGCATGAATATGGGGGTACTAGGGAATCAAACCCAGGTCGTTAGCTTTGCAGGCAAGCACCTTAACTGCTGAGCTATTGCTCCAGCCCTGACTACCAGGGCCAAGGGCACCTCCTGGTTTCTGGAAGTCATACAAGTCAGGCTGCAATTCTCCCTTGCAGAAGCAGAGAGCCTCAAAGCTCCACCCAGGTAGTGGGACCAGTGTCAAAATAGCACAAGCCATCATTGGGATCTTCTGGGCTGCCCTTGCTGGGACTCCCTGAGCAAACTGAGGCCCTGGCAGAGAATTCCCCAGTCCAGGCCTCACACAAGTCTGGCCACAAAGTGGGCTCTGGGACCTCTCCCTGCTTAGCCACATGCACAACAGTTTTTTTTTTTAAAAAATAGCTTTATGTTATTTGCAAGCAGAGAAAGAGAGAGGAGACAGGCAGACAGAATGGTCACACCAGGGCCTCTAAGCCACTGCCAACGAACTCCAGACACATGTGCCATTTTGTGTATGTGGTTTTATGTGGGTACTGGGGAATCAAACCCAGGTTGTTAGCTTTGCAAGCAAGGGCCTTAACCACTGAGCAATCTCTCCAGCCCTGAACATCAGTTTAAAACACTCTCCCTTTCCTCTCATCTACCTCCCTTGACTCTTCCCTTCACATCTCCCTGCTGGGCCCCTCCCAGACCCCCTTCATGTGACCCTGACACCAAAGAAGCTGAAGACTGGCATTGGCAGCCCTGTCATCCTGTCGTGCGCGCTGACGGGCTCCCCAGAGTTTACCATCCGCTGGTACCGCAACACCGAGCTGGTGCCGCCCGGCGAGGCCATCTCCATCCGCGGGCTCAGCAACGAGACCCTGCTGATAGCCTCTGCCCAGAAGAGCCACTCGGGAGCTTACCAGTGCTTTGCCACCCGCAAAGCCCAGACTGCCCAGGACTTCGCCATCATTGTGCTGGAGGGTAAGTGGGACCAGGCAGAGGGCACAGCTTTGTTCTCCTCCCTGCTGCCAGTGGCGGTGCCCATGCTGAAAGGCGGTCAGTCTTCCAATGCCGGATGCTGGGTCCCAAGGACTTTGTGTGCTCGTCCTCTTTAATGTCTCCCATTTTACAGTTGAGAACAGGGCTGGGATTTGAACTCAGGCCTTTAACCCTGCTATATTGCCTTCACCCTCCTCAGTTACTGTGGCTTTCTTATTAGAGGGGTTTTCTTTAGGGTCTTGAAGATTTTCTGTCTTCCAGAGACAGCTCTGAACTTTGAAATCCTTTCCCACCCTGAGGCCTGTTTCTCACCAGGGGTCTCAGTTTCTCCCCTTGAAGCTGCCATCCATTCCGTTCCCTCCCCCATCAACTTCAGGAATGGCTATAAAGGTTGTTCACTGGACAAGTTGCCTAATTAAGAAAGATCAAGAACTAGAGCTGGGCGTGGTGGCGCACGCCTTTAATCCCAGCACTCGGGAGGCAGAGGTAGGAGGTTCACCATGAGTTTGAGGCCACCCTGAGAATACAGAGTGAATTCCAGGTCAGCCTGGGCTAGAATGAGACCCTACCTCAAAAAAAAAAAAAAAAAGCAACGAGAATCCCAGCTAACACTCCATTTGCCAACAAGTCATGAGCCTTGGCGCCAGGGGCCGTGGGGACCGGAAGAAACCTCCCAGCAAGTCCAGGTGCAATGCCCTCCCCATTGCTGCTCCTTGTTACAAGAAACACAAAACAAAACAAACATCTCCAGAGTCCTGTCCCTTCTTGGGAAAAACACCAAACCCTAGCAAGTCCGCAGGGAGGGAGTCCTCCAGGGTGTCACTGCAAGGACCTGTGGGTCCTCTGTCCCTGGAAGAAAGCACCCACTGAACCTGGGTTCTCCTGCCTCCCACTGAGGGTGGCACCCAGAAATCCCCACCCTTCACCTGACCCGTCCTCCTCATCCCCACCTCAGCAAGCAAATACAGCAGCCACCACGGGTACCTTTCATGCCAGGAGCTCCTGTTGAGAAGTTTCCCACTGGGGAGCTCAGCACCCCACCAGCCTTTTGGCCAGCCTGCCTTAGGTGCAACTCCAGAGGTCCCAGAGGACATCCATGTGGAGCAGGCAGGTGGAAAATGAAGGTGGTGGGCAAGAGTGGGAAGGTAAAGCCAGCAATGGAGAGGGAGAGAAGGAGGCAGAGGAAGGGTGAAGGCCCTGCCAGGCTCTCCCAGCCCTGGCCAGGCACCAGGCTCTCCCCATGTTTATTTAAATGAAGGCCTCCTCAACCCAGAACCAGGGACAGGGCTGGCAGACTGGTCTTGGAGATGCATCAGCATTTTGGTGTGCAATATTGACAGTTGTAAGGAATGCTGTGACATCCACCTACTTTTCATTTGCTTTCTTATTATTTACTTTTTAAGCACTTAACATCTATTTTTATTGTTTGTTTGTTTTATTTATTTATTTTGGAGACAGGATCTCACTATGTAGACCAGGCTGGCCCAGAGGCTGGGATTATAGGCGGATGCTATCACCCTAGACACACTTTTTGAATTGTCACATAGTAATTGTACATATTTATGAGGTGCCTTGTGCTTCGTGCCTTTTTAAATCCAGCCCTCCACGTTCCACAAGAGGAAACTGGGGCATGAAGTAACTTGTCATCCCAAGTTACACACAGTCAGCTGAGGCATAAGGCTGGTCCAGACCCCACCACCTGCATTGTCTCTGGGCAACTTGCATTTTAAGTCTCAAACTTCAGGCCTTTGGTTGCCGAGACTACCAAGTCACTTTCCTTCCCACCGACACAGTCCAGTGCAAGGAGGACTGCGCTGAGACTCCACAGGCTGGCTGCCTTCCCATCCCTCCGTACAAAGTTGTCCTTTCCGCTCCCACCAGTACGGGAAGGGGCAGGTCAAAGAGGACGACAATCCTGCAAGAACACAGGGCGCTCGCCACAGTGGTGGGGCTCCACGATGTGTGCCCCAGCACAAGCCCACACGTGGCAGTCCTTCAGTGTCATCCGGCTGGCCTCCCTGCCCCTGCCCCTGCCGCTGCCCGGGAGGGGGAGGGATGGCCTGGGCGGGTGGCATGATCCCCTGTGTGGCTCTGTGACCCTGAACGGGGCTCCTCGCTCCTGCAGACGGCACGCCCCGCATCGTCTCATCCTTCAGCGAGAAGGTGGTGAACCCCGGGGAGCAGTTCTCACTGATGTGTGCTGCCAAGGGCGCCCCGCCGCCCACGGTCACCTGGGCCCTGGACGACGAGCCCATCGTGCGGGACGGGAACCACCGCACCAACCAGTACACCATGTCGGACGGCACCACCATCAGCCACATGAACGTCACGGGCCCCCAGATCCGCGACGGGGGCGTGTACCGGTGCACGGCGCGGAACTCGGTGGGCAGTGCTGAATATCAGGCGCGAATAAACGTAAGAGGTGCCTGTCTACATTTAAATATCAGAATAGGCTTTTGAGTTCCTTTGCCATCTCTGTGGTCACCATCATTCTTGTGATTAGTACTTCTCAGTAATTGTCATTTTGATTTTAGTGGAGGTCTCTCTCTCTCCCTCTCTCTCTCTTTCGTTCTCTTTGCCCCGCCCGCACAACCCTATCACCCCATTCTCGTGTGTGAATGTGTGTCTGGTAGAGTCCACCCCATTCTCGTTGACCCCCTCTCCTGTTCCCGACCCCACCACACACACACAGCCCTGCCCACCATCACCCCATCACAGCGCCCTGGACCCCAGAGCGCTGCACCCGCTAGCGTCTGCCAGTCCCTGCAGGGCTTTGCAACAACAGAGATAGAGTAGGGCCCTGGGCAGACTTGACTTGAATGCCAGCTGTGGTCCCAGCAGCCCCCCGAGCAGGCAGCCCCCATATGCTCTGCCTGAAACCAGCAGGAAGGTGAGGCTGTATGTGGGAGGGGGTGCTACTTTCCCAAGGCAAGCAGCCCACATGAATGCGGGGGAGGGGTCCTCAGCGACATGAACCTCATACCTCAGTTCTCAGGTTACCTTGGTGGTAGCAGTCTCTGACATTCTGCGGCCCCGTGGGTCTGACTGGGCTTCACTGGACCTCACCAGTGACCACTGACTCAAGGGTAGAGAAGAACAGGCAATTGGGAGGACAGGACAGTTGTCCAGGAGTGCTAGCAGTTGCCCTAGGGGCAGGGAAGGGGTAGAGGTAGAGAGAGGTTCATACTAAGTTCACTTGTGCAGGTATCCTGTCCCACATAAGAAATGTGGGTCCCACTATCCCATGCTCCGCTAAAGGGACCACAGCTACTGGCCCTAGATGACTCCCTGGTCCTGTCCCTCCCTCATCTTCTGGATGAGGATTTGAAGCACAAGGGTTCCCTCATGCCCTCCAGTATTGACCCTGCATGGCCATCTGAGCCCCACTTCCACGACGCCACCTGTCAGCTAGCTCAGTTAAGTGTACTTCTGAACCCAGCCATGGTGGTCAGAGCCTCCCCCCCCCCCACACTTGCCTTTAGAGCTCCTTCTCAGGGACCCATGACTGGAGGCTCATGCAGCAAACAAACATCTTCCCCGTGTCCTTTGGATTAGCTCACCACGCGGACGGTGCTGTGGGGGACAAGAGCAAACACAGGAAAGCATCCTGTTCCCTCTTAGCCCCTCAATCCTGACCTCCTCTAAATGAGGGGCTGCCCACACCAATGCTGGTGGCTTCTGCCCTGCCCCCCAGTGGACTGGATTCTTGCAGCAGGCCCCCATGGCCCCCACCTGCTGGTAACTTTTTCACAACTGACAACAGTGAGCCCCGAAGGTCTCAGAAAGGACCCCAATGCTTTCCTGTCCCCGGAAGTCTCAGGTGCCAAGCAATGGAGAAGAGCCCCCATGGAGTGGCACCTGGCTGGCCTCGGCTCACAGTGCCACCTGCCCCTCCTCTCTCCACCTCCTCCCTCTGAACCCTCAGGTCCCCCCAGCATCCGAGCAATGAGGAACATCACAGCGGTGGCCGGGCGAGACACGCTCATCAACTGCAGAGTTATTGGCTACCCGTACTACTCCATCAAGTGGTACAAGGACGCCCTGCTGCTGCCCGACAACCACAGGCAGGTGGTGTTTGAGAATGGGACCCTCAAGCTGACGGACGTGCAGAAGGGCATGGATGAGGGCGAGTACCTGTGCAGTGTCCTCATTCAACCACAGCTCTCCATCAGCCAGAGTGTCCACGTGGCCGTCAAAGGTGAGTCCCTCCCTAGCTGGAGCCACTGCCTGCCTACCTCCTGGGGTGCACGTGGTCCCTCAGGAGGCAATACCCAGTGGGTTAAAGCTCAAGGGGCAAGGGGCCTGGCCTTTGAAAACTAAAAAGGGGGACAGGATGGAAGATCATGAGCGGACACAAAGCTGTGAGGTCCCCCACCAGCTTCAGGACAAGGCAGTAATAATCCCAAAGGCACAAGGGCTCAATAACAGAAAAGAGGAGGCAGGCAGGTCACTTGGGCTGGGTGCTGGCCTACATCCTTAATGTCAGGAAAGAGCCACCAGGGATTCAGCGGAGGTACAACTGAGATCAGCAGCAGAACTGACTGCCCTGGTTCCCTTCTGGGCACAACTTTGGCTGCGGCTGGGGTGGAATAGTGATTGACCATCCAGAGGCCTGGAACAACCCCCCCGCCCCACCTTCACTTTGGACAGGGCCGTCAGCTTGGTGAGAGGAGCCATGCACTGAGTCTTTGGATTAATAAAATGATTACAAAAAAGCAACAGAGCTGGAGAGATGGCTTAGTGGGTAAGGCGCTTACCTACAAACCAAAGGACCCAGGTTCAAGTCCCCAGGACCCATGTAAGCCAGATGCACAAGGTGGTGCATGTATCTGGGGTCTGTTTACAGTGGCTAGAGGCCCTGGTGTGCCCATTCTCTCTCTCTCTCTCTCTCTCGCTTACTCTTTTTCAAATAACTTTTTTTAAATCAAAAAAATTTCAGAAAAAGAGCAACAAAGTGAATGTGTGAGCCACTGGGCACTGTCCCCTTGGCTCTGGGGCTATGCATGTGAGTAGAGCCCCAAATACCTTCTTTGGAACTCACAGGCCTGGAGATGGTCCGGATGTTGCATGAAACAAGGATCCTCGTGGCTTTGGGGACAGGGTAGGAAGAGGGGTCTACTGGGCTTATCCAGGAGATGCCAGGGCATGACCTGGGCTAGCTTGAGGAAGGCAGGCTGAGGAAGGGAGCATTAGGGAGCATTCACTCCAGCTAGCCTCCACCTCAGAATGATGACACAGCTTCTAGGACCAGTGTGGAAAGCAACAGAAGACAGTGTCCTGGAGATCTCTGAGAACTTCTGTTGCCTGACGACTCCCCTGTCAGGCGTCTATCCCACCAGGAAAACAGGAGAAGCCAGAAATAACTCTCCCCTACCCCACCATGTCCCTTAGAGAAGAGAGATTCTGGTGCCAGAGTCAATGGGAAGGGAAAAGTAGAGACCTTGAAGGGGTCTGACACCTGGACTCTTTATGCTGTGAGAAGGGGGTAATGAACACATTCATGCACAAGTTTGTGTGTGTGTGCATGCATACACATGTGTGTGCATGGGCACATACACTTGTATGTGTGTGCAGACACCAGAGGACAACTCCAGTGTCATTTGTCAGGTGTCATCCACTTTTGTTTTTTTGAGGCAGGTTATCTCACTAACCAAAGTTCACCAATTAGACCAAACTGGCTGGCCACTGGGCCCCAGGGATCCACCTGTCTCTGCCTCCCCAGCACTGGGTCACCAAGCATATGCCACCATGCCCAGGTGTTTTGTTTTGACTCTCTTTGTTTTGTTTTGTTTTTTTCAAGGTAGGGTCTCACTGTAGCCCAGGCTGACCTGGAATTCACTATATAGTTTCAGGGCGACCCTGAATTTACAGCAATCCTCCTACCTCTGCCTCCCAAGTACTAGGATTAAAGGCATGCAACACTACACCCAGCTGGTTCTCTTTTTTTTTTTTCTTAAATGTTCATATTTTATTTATTTATTTGAGAGCGACAGACACAGGGAGAAAGACAGATAGAGGGAGAGAGAGAGAATGGGCATGCCAGGGCTTCCAGCCTCTGCAAACGAACTCCAGACGCGTGCGCCCCCTTGTGCATCTGGCTAACGTGGGACCTGGGGAACCGAGCCTCAAACCGGGGTCCTTAGGCTTCACAGGCGAGCGCTTAACCGCTAAGCCATCTCTCCAGCCCTGGTTCTCTTTTTTTAATGTGGGTTCTAGTGATCTCTCCCAACCACTCTGTTTTGCTCTTGACTTGAAGCAAAATTGAATGGAGGTCTGTGTACAGGAAGAGGGAAGTCTGAGGAGAGGAGCAGTTTGGTAAGACACACATTGCATTTGGTGATGGCCTTTCAACAATGTGATGACAGTGGGCTGCCCATCTAGGAAGGCCTAGGGGAGCTGAGCAATGGTAGTGAGAGGTAGGCCTTCCTCCCCACGATCCTTGTCACAGCATCCTCTGTACCCCACCACCTGTCACAGCACCAGACAGTGCATTTGTTGAACTGAATCTGAGATAGTTGCCTGGGTTGGGGTGACTTATAGGAAGCCTTGCTGTGCGCCCCAAGAGCTAAGGGGGCAAGCTGACAGGGTCACCTCCCTGCTATCACATTGCAGGAGCAGTCTCAGCCTCATGATGCACTCAGCCAGAGGCCCACACATCTGGCCATGTCCCACCCCACATCCTGGGCAAATGGGCTTGGTGAAGATGGCACACAGCACCTCCTGCCCCCACCCCCCCCGCTCCACCCGGCACTGGAGTCACTTGTATCTATTTCTGTTACAAGCAGTGGACTGAGAGCTGACAGTGTAAACATCACATATTAAAACATCTAACCTTTGTTCCACTCCCTGTGCCCAACGCTCCAGCAAGCATTTGGCCGGGTTTGTCAGCTGAAAGAAAAAAAAATAATAATAACAGGGCTCCAGCGAGCCTCGCAGTACTCTGGAACATCCTGAAAGCTGCTCTCTGCTCATCAATTATTCAGCCTCATTCAGGGAGCGATCAGTCCTAATGAATTGAATCTGATGCATTCCGTCTCAGCGACTTGCTGGGCCTGTTGTGATAGTGCGGAGCGACAATGTCTCACAGCTCAGGGAGAAGGGTGTGTGTGTGTGTGTGTGTGTGTGTGTGTGTGTTATGCTCACGTGCACACCTGTCCCCTTCTTCATCAGATTCTAAAAAATCCCAGATATGCAGCCATAGGAGAGGTAAGGTCCCCTGTTTTCTTTCCAGACCACAGGGTGTTCACATGAAGGCCTGGGAGCCGGTGCCCCCACCACACACACACTCCCGAAGCTCAGCTCCCTCATCTCCGCCCTCTCCGCTCAGCTCCCCCACCTCATTAGAATGCACTTTTGCAGAAGAACCCATCAAAGCTGATTATGATCACGCTGCTTGATTAGCAGCTGAGCTGTTCCAAGAGCTGCCTGAGGAGGGGGGGAGCAGGAGATGCCCCTGGGCATGGCAAGGGGCCCTGACTCGGAGGAAGAAGGGATGGGCCCAGGGGTGACACTCCAGACCCCATCGCTACCGCAGTCTGGAAAGTGCACCACGCCTAAGGATTAGGACTGATTGGGAAAAAAGAAAGAAAAAGAAATAAAGTGAGGCAGAGCAGGACAGGGCACTGGAAGCTTTCCATATAGTGAGTGGGAAGTCCCCTGAACCCAACCCCACTTCTGTGAGGCCAAGGGCTGGTGGGTCAGGTGTGCCCAAAGCCACACTGTCTGTGAGCTGAAAAAACAACCAACTGCTACTCCATCCCTTTTGGGACTGCTTGTCTTCTAATGAATTTTTCAAACACTGAGCCCAGATTGTAACACACTTGATATGCATGCACACAACTGTGCAGAGACCTGTGTGGAGGTGACACATGTGCACACTACATGCACCTTCAAAGTAATACACTAGCCCCTCACACCCACACGTGTGTGTGAGTGTGTGTGTGTGTGCAGTCACATGTGCACAATTCCTCCTGTCAAGCAACGTTCCTGAGCCATGAAAGAAAGCTGCAGGTGGGGGACTGCATGAAATGCTGTCCTGGAGTTCCTGCCGTCACCCAGCAAGGCAGGAGGAGCGCAGGGAAGAGAGGGAGGAGGATGGTTTGAGGACTCTCTGGGCTTGGCACGTGTAGCACTGGATGGCAGGGACAACCAGGCTGAAGGGTGAAGCAATGTTTGTCCCTGGGCTTCCAGAACGGACCTTGGCAGGATGCTAAAAGGAGGGCACACGGATCCAACCTAGACTTAGCGACGTTAGGGCCCCCCATAGCTGCAAAATAATGTAGCATGAAAGCATCTCTGGGCATGCAGGCTGAATGCTTAATTAACCAGGAAGGTGAGGGCTGCAACTGGGACCCCTTGGCATAAGCTCTGTGGAAAAACATCTCTATCCCCATATCGGAGTCTCTGAGGGCCTCTGTAGCCAGACTGAGGGCATAAGCCATGTTCTGCCTGCACTCAGCTAGGCTGGGCCCCGGAGGTGGTGACAGGGCCCATGGAGAGCAAGCCAGCAGAAAAGGGTACCCCCCCCATACAAACACACAGACACCCTTACCTCAATATGCAACCCCATAACTGCATCTGGTAAAAGTACAACTTCATCTCTGGCTCCACTCAGTCCCTGCCATAAGCCGTGGAGCCTTGGGCAGGAGCCCTTTCCACCCCCATGAGTGTGTTGGGGGGCTTCTAGTACCCTAGAGCCTAAGAGAAAGAGAAGAGCTCCCAGCCTATTGGCAGAGTGGAAGTTTGGAAGGAGCCCTACTGGAAGCCACAGGCAGGGGGCGCCAGCGGCGCCTAAGGAGATTGCCTAAGTGCCCAGGGGAAGGGAAAGGACCTGCGCCAGCAGCCTTGTGTCTTCAGGTGCTTAGAACAAGCCACCTCCTACTCTGCTGGTGGTGAACGTGACGCCACAATGAAGCACCAGCCGCATGCACTTATTCAGCCGGTGATACTGAGTGCACACCTGCCCTTGGCTATTTCCACCAACACAGCTGTGCTCAAAGCAAACAAAACAGCCGGGTGTGGTAGCACTCGCCTTTAATCCCAGCACTCTGGAGGCAGAGGTAGGAGGATCACTGGGAGTTCGAGGCCACCCTGAGACTATATAGTGAATTCCAGGTCAGCCTGGCCTAGAGTGAAACCCTACCTCAAAAAACAACAACAAAAAACTGCCAAACATGGTGGCACACACCTTTACTCCCAGCACTCCAGAAGCTGAGAGGTAGGTCCCTGTGAGTTTGAGGCCAGCCTGGACTACAGAGTGAGTCCCAGGTCAGCCTGGGATAGGGTAAGATTCTGCTTCAATTAAAAAAAAAAAAAAAACCAGACAAAACTCCCTGTCCTCCAGAAGCTTGCATCTTAATGGATCAAATAAGTTAACAATGCACAGTATTAAACAGGGAGTTGGGATGAGAATGCCAAGAGAAGGGGCAAGAACTTGCAATTGCCAGGTGTGGTGGCACACACCTTTAATCCCAGCACTGGGGAGGCAGAGGTAAGAGGATCCCTGTGAGTTCGAGGCCACCCTGAGATTATATAGTAAATTCCAGGTCAGCCTGAGCTAGAGCAAAACCCTACCTCAAAAAAAAACAAAAAGTACAACTTGCAATTCAATAGAGTAGTCAGGGAATGTCTTACAGAAAAGAGAAGGTTGTATTAAGAACTAGCCAAGTTGTGATTGTTCCTAAAACATGACAGTTTGTAGAACTGGAAAGTCAGCATGAGGGTTCTGACATTAACTGGCCTCACCCCTCCATTTTGCGTAGGAAGAAATCTAAGCTCAGAGGCAAAGACCAAATGGTGGTGACAAGGCCACTTGCCTGTGGTCACTCGGTCACTTGAGTGACTATCAGAGTCTGGAACTCATGGGTCCTGGTCCCAGACATCGCTTTTTTCCTTATTTCCATACTGTGTATGCATGGAGAGGCTTGACTTCCCACAGTGTACATTCTGCTAGCAGGTGCAGTAAATAAAAGGTTCTGCCTTAAACACAGATGATAAGAGACACCATAAAGAGTTTATGGGCTGGGCTGGTGGTCATCCCTGCCTGTCACTCCCAAACAAGTGTCTATAAAGACTTTATGGTGACCAGACACGGCACGAACTGCTACAAGCATCTTATCATCTCAGTCACTCCAGCCTGTGCACCAGGCCAGCACCTTGTTACCCATGATTGTGGCCAGAGCAGGGCTCCCAGAGAGAAGCCAGGCTGGGACACTCAAACCCTACATCCACACCAGCAGCTGCAGAAATGTATGGGCAAGAGACCTAGGACTGTAGTCAGCACTGAAGAGGGCAGGTGGTCCAAGACCCTGCCTCCTGAAGGGGGAAATGAATACACGCATTCAGCCGGAGCTTGTCCTCTGAGCTGGGAGGAAAGGCATGATGGAATCACAGATCAGAAAGGAGCCCAAAGTCTGGGCAGCCCCATGTCTTTATCCCCTGTTAAGGAGCCCCCTTGCTACAGCACTATTTAACCAGCCTAAGAAGGAGCCAGGAGCCCTGGCCTTTCTTCTTCCTCCAGGCCAGTGAAGGGCCTGAATGTGGGGTGTCAGAAAGCAGCCATATCACCAAAAGGCTCACCCCAGCATGGCTACACAGTCATAAACGCCAGGTCTCTGGGGTTCCCTGCATGACTTATAGACAGTTGCTCTGGAGAATCCTCCCCTCCTGCCAATTTACTGCTTTTATAATCTTGAGGAGGGGCCTAGTCAGTTTTGTAGCTCTTAAGCTTCCTGGGCCTTGTAAATTTCAGGGACTTCAGGCTTCTGGTAAGTCTCGCTCCTCCTCCACCTCCAACAGGAAATAGCCACAGGGCAGGGAGAGAGGCTTTGCTGCCCCAGTGAAGTGACAGAGTGGGAGTGGAGGGGGCCAAGAGGCTGCCTGAGAACTCTGGGGAATTGTCTGGTCATCTGTCACATGGGACAACAATGATCTAGGGAGCCCAAGCCATCCAGCTGCATATCTAGCCCCCGGGGATAGGTGCTGGCTGTTGCTCTTCAATGGCCCCACAAGTGACCATCCGCATTATTCCACAGAACAGTGTGGAAGGACAGCCCCAGGTGGCCCTCTGACTCAGCCTTGTCCTCCTTAAACCCATGTATTTTTTGCAGCCATGAGTTTCTTTTCCCTGGTAGTTCAAATGCCCCGAACTCCCTGAAGCTGTCATCATCCCCAGATGACACCTCCCCCTGCTCTGTGTTTGGTGTCCACATGTCCAGTGGCACTTGGCTGGGTAATGATGGAAGGAGGTATCTTGCAGCGCCCAGTCCGTGAGCAACTCCCCGGATCGGATTCTACCTGTAACTTGAGCATGTTTCTACTTCCTCTGCCCACACGGAGATAATGCCTTCACAGAACAGGCGTTTCATTAATAGTACATGAATTGGTTAATTAATAAATTAACCTGCCTTAGTAACTTGTGCCACTCTCTAAATCCCTCCTTGCTGAGAGAAGCAGTCATCCTGGGCTAAAAAAACGCTCCCTGCCCACTGTCACCGTCTGGCTTCTTACTCTGTTCCCTGTGAAAATGCCGTGCCCTGGCCATCATCCCCAGGGCATGGCCCTTCAGACTAGCCGTTCTTGGGCCCACACATTACTGCCAGCCCTCCCCCCTTCACGGCGAACGTGCTCCCTTGTTCACATTCAAGGGTCCACAGGTTCTTCAACCCCAGGATAGGGTTGGTATTCTAACAGCAAGGGCCTGGTCCCAAGAACGACCAAGGAAGGCACTCCAGGTATGATCCAGGTGTCACCACATAAATGTATCACCTGAGGCACAGCTAGGACAACCCTCTTGTTCTAAATGAGTCCTCACCCCACCCCACAGAGAGACTCTCTGAAGTCACCCTGGGAGATGATCCCCAGACAGAGCTCCAGTTGTCACCCAATAGGCATTTGTTTAGCACCTACAAATAGATAGATATTCCTGATCCTCAAGTCCTAGCACTGAGCCCCAAGGAGGTGGTGGCAGTTAGCCCCCGCACCCCTCCCGCCACACCTTGTTAGTTCAAATGTCCAGAGTCCAAACACAGAGCTGGGGGAGGTGTCGTCTGGGGATGGTGACAGCTTCAGGGAACTTGGGGCATTTGAACTAATAGTGATCCTGTCAGAGAGCCCAAAGATGCCTAGGTGTGACCTATAAACGTGCATATATGTGTGCACGGGAGCACGTGTACACCAGGGGACCACACAGAGCAGTGTCTAGAAGTCACTAAGGGCCCTGCGCTAGAGCCTGGGTTTCAGAGATGTCTATCCAGAGCTGTTCACGACCCAGCAAACCTCCCATAGTACCAGGGACAATGCACCCTAAAGAAAAGAGGCAGTCAGGGATAGGGATGGGCCAATCTGGACTGTGACCAGAGCCTTAGACCTGGCTGGCATCTAGCCAGGTGGGTCTAGACTCAGGCTCAGTGCCTAGGTGGGTGGACAAGGAGCTCGTACTGAGGAGTGAGGGTGTGCCCAGCATGCTCCCCCAGCAGGTAGCATGTGGACAGGCTTGGAGTTTTAGACAAGTCCTGGTGAGCCAATGGAATTCCAGGCTAGAGTGAAGTGCAGTGAAAGGCCAGCTGAGGTCCTTGCTGGGGCCCATGAAGGCAGCACCCCTCCTAAATGGCACTTTCTCCAGACCTGCAGCTTTTGGTCCAGAACCCCACCGCGGATCCAGACACCATGGGTATCTCTCCGCTGAGCTCCGGAAGTATGTAGGGACACGGGATATACCGCCCACGCTCCCTGTGGTGGCTGTTCTGGGTGGGCCAATGTTAGCAAATAACATCACCAGCTTCCAAGGAGGGGTGGGCTGGAGCCTGGGAGAAGGCCAGAGGACTGTGGGCAGCCTTGTAATTTAATTATTTGACTGCAGAAAGGAGACCTCATCTACTGGTGCTCATCCTTGTTAAGCTAATTGTCTGTCTCCTTCACTCTCCTCTCCCCCCACAAGCTGGGGAAGTTGCCACCGCCTAATTGAGTTATCATAAAAGATAATGGCTGATGTTCCTGCCAGTGTCAAGAGAGGAGGATCCATCTCGCAGGGACTCAGGCTGTAGACAAGAGCCCCCCCCCCCAACACACACACACACACACACACACACACACACACACACACACACACGTGGGCTAAGATGTGGAAAGCTGGGTGCACATAGCTCTTCCCAAGGAGTCTAATCGTGTGGCTCCCTCACAGATGATGTGGCTCCATCTCTGATCTTTCTCACTACCCTGGGAGCTCCTAGGAGACAAAAAGATTATCCCATTTGGGCATTTGGGGACATTCTCAGGAGGCAGCCACACAGACTAGCTTAGACTTGGTGAGCACATGAATCAGGTTTCAAGTGCCATTGTTACCAAAAACTAGAGAAATCTAGCCCAGGAATTTCTTCACTAAGCCTCTGCCTTCTCATCTGTAAAATGGAAATGCCAGGATCACTGCTTACTGCTGGCAGCAGGATTCAGTGAGATATCACGTGTAACACTTCTGCTCCCTGTCCTAACCCTTGGTGGCCATGGAGGGGGTGGGTGAAGTGAGAGGACCTAGGTAGAAGGCAAGTGGGGAGGACAGGGGGAGATTCTGAGCCACCATCCCTCATCTACCAGCAGGCCTCTTCATGTCTATCCCGCCCAGGCCGCAGAGGGCTGGGAGATGCTTACAGGGATGAGAACGTAGGCCGGCATAGATGCGGGTCAGGAAGTGAATCAAATTCAATGACAAATCTAGATGTCCTGAAGTCTAAGACCCTTGACAGAAACAGGGCACCCAGTCCTGGGGCGGGGAGTGCAGGGGGGCAGGAGCACTGGAACCAGGGGACCCATGAGTTTCTGCACAGATAGGAGAATAAGATTCCAGAGCCCTAAGGTGCCCCATTCTAGGTTTGCCCCAGGGTCAAAGCAGCACAGAGCTCCCTCCCCCATGGGAAGGCTGGCCAAGCAAGCAAGTGGCACCTGATCACAGCATCCCCTTGCTCCCCAGTGCCCCCCTTGATCCAGCCCTTTGAGTTCCCACCCGCCTCCATCGGCCAGCTGCTCTACATCCCCTGCGTGGTGTCCTCGGGGGACATGCCCATCCGCATCACCTGGAGGAAGGATGGACAGGTGATCATCTCAGGCTCGGGCGTGACCATCGAGAGCAAGGAGTTCATGAGTTCCCTGCAGATCTCCAGTGTCTCCCTCAAACACAACGGCAACTATACCTGCATAGCCAGCAACGCCGCGGCCACCGTGAGCAGAGAACGGCAGCTTATTGTGCGTGGTGAGTGCGGTCAGGTCAGCCGCGGAGGAGACTCCAAGAGCATCTCCCTAGAATTGCCATTTGAATCCCAAGCTCATGGGAGGTTAGCTCTGGCGGGACCCCTTACGATAGAGAGGCCTGTGCCTCTTACTTTTCAGGTCTGGAGTGGAAGACCCCCTTGCTCAGTTAGTCACTGGCACTCTGAACTCCAGCTCCCATTGCAGTACTTTCTCGAAAGCTCTCTGCCTTTTGGGTTTCACAAGCTTTCTGCTCCCAACTGCTCCCAATGATCCAAGAGCGACACTGGCTAGAAATTGTCCCTAGTCCTAGAAGATCCAGCTGAGACGGAAATGGTCTTCTCCCTGCCTCCCCTCTTTCCACAGTGCCCCCTCGATTCGTGGTACAGCCCAACAACCAGGATGGCATCTATGGCAAAGCCGGTGTGCTCAACTGCTCGGTGGATGGCTACCCCCCACCCAAGGTCATGTGGAAGCATGCCAAAGGTGAGCTTGGTCCAGCCAACACCTGCAAGAAGGGCAGGTCCGGGAGAACACTCCCATGGGCCCGGGGCCTCTTCCTATATACAGCTCCCAGCCTGGGGAGTCTTGGGCCTGACTCACGGGGAACCCTGGCTCCAGGTTAATCTGGAAGTCATTTTCAGCTATCCCAGGGGACAACATCTGGATGATTTTATATTTCGTATGTGAGTGTGTGTGTGTGGTACTGAGACTCAAACTCAGGACCTCATGTGCTACACAAAAACTCTGTCACTGAGTTACATCCCCTACCCCAAATATCCCCTTGTTCCCACACACTTGATCTCATCCCTTCAACCTACCTACCCTACCCACCCTGGGATCCTTGAAGCTGGATGCCCAGTTTTACACCATTCCACCTGTTTCTGGATCTTGGCTCTCTTCAAGCTTAACTTCGTCTCAAGGGTGTATTTGGTGTCTGACTGGGCTAGACCTCTGAGGATCCTTCCTGTTGCCCTGTAAGAGTTGTATAGTGCCATCACTGTGAAGATGGTACAGCTGGGCAGCAAAATGACCCTACATGGTGGGGGGGGGGGGCTGGAGAGATGGCTTAGCGATTAAGGCACTTGCCTGCAAAGCCTAAGGACCCAGGTTTCATTCTCCAGGTCCCACGTAAGCCAGATGCACAAAGTGGCTCATGCATCTGGAGTTCATTTGCAATGGCTAGAGGCCCTGGCATGCCCATTCTCTCTCTCTCTGTCTCTAATAAATAAATAAAACTAAAAAAAGAAAAAGAAAAAGAAAAAGAAATTACCCTACATAGGAAAGAGACTTTGTCAGGCCTGCCCACTCCTCCCACGTGCTTGTTCCTAGCCCCCCTAACTACCGCTTTCTTCCAGGGAGTGGGAACCCCCAGCAATACCACCCGGTGCCCCTCACTGGCCGAATCCAGATCCTGCCCAACAGCTCTCTGCTGATCCGCCACGTCCTGGAAGAGGACATCGGCTACTACCTCTGCCAGGCCAGCAATGGTGTGGGCACTGACATCAGCAAAGCTATGTTCCTCACCGTCAAAAGTGAGTCCTTCCCCCACCATCCCAGCCCGTAGCCCCAACAAGGCCAGTCTCCACACTCGCCCTGCCTGCCTGCCCCTTGGGCTTCTGTTGTTCTAACCAGGGAAGAGTGAAAGTGAGGCTGCTCGGAGGTGTGCTTGGGACCCTCATGTAAAACAGAGTTCCCCCCGAATGGCCCCATGTGACCCCACCCCAGTCCTGATAGAGTTGCCCTTTGCTCGATGGAAATATCCCATGACATTTGGTTTTTCATGTCAGTTGGTAATTCAGTCAGAATATACTCATAGCAAACAACTTGTTTCTGCTACTTAATACATGTCTGCTTGTGTACAGCCCAATGGTGACTTAGAAAGGAGGATACCATGTGCACAATGCAGATTCCAAGTTCAGATCTACCTGATAAGCTAAGTGGCCTTAAGCAGTTCGCTTTGCCATTCTATTCTCACTTGTCCTGAAGGTTCATTCCTAGCCCACCCACCTCAGATAATTGTTTCAAGTAACACAGAAACTGGGGGTAGGAAGAGGATGATGCGTAAGGAGCACAGTTCATTATAACTTGGCACTCTAGCTATGGCTTCTGAATTCCCAAACCCAGAGACATCACATCCCAGGATTCAGTGAACAATCACAGCAGTGGTTCCTGCGGGATGAGCCTTACATGGTTACACGCCCTGAGATCTGTGTAGGTCCCTGAAAACTGTATTAGAACAGTGTCTGTGGGGTCCTAGCTCAGGAAATGGACCTTGGAGGGGAGAGGTGACACTCTGCGATTTGGCATCATACCATCCAGGAATGACACGAGGGGTTGTGATTTCACTACCGTGTGCCTATGCTCTGTACGATGAACACACTTAGCCACACAGAACCTTGGTTTCCCAATCTACAATGAGGGTTGGTAATAATAGCCCAGGGCTATGATTTGGGTGGCATGTCCATCACATACATAAGGCAGTCAGGGTGGCCCTGGCCACGCAGATGTAGACACCGGTGGCTGTTCTTCCTGGCATCCCTCCAGGGCTAATGCAGAGAGCTGCTGCGGTGTGTGCGAGACGGTCAGCCCCGGGGAGCTCCTTCTGCAAATAATCCTGGATCTTCATCAAGAGAGGCTCAGCCAGACAGGGAAGCCCTGCGAGGCCAGGCGATCGATGTGGAGGGAGCTCCAGGCGGAATCCCCACGCTGGGGAGCCTCCTCCCTCCCACTATCAAAAAGTACTTTGTCCTGATAAAGCCAGGCAATCAATCTACATCCCTCAGCCAGGGAGAACGGAGAAGGAAGAGCAGGCTCCCCAGCAGCCAGTCCTGCTGGTCTCTCCCACCTCCTACCTCCAACAGCCCACCACAACTCTCCAGTGCCCACTGCACGGGGGGCTGCTGCTTGGTGGCAGGCAGTTTTTCTGTGGAGATGAAGGGACAGAGTGACCAAAAGCACAGTGGTTGGGAAGTGGACTGTGTGGGAGGAGAACCAGCTCATGTCAAGCTATCATCGCTGAGGCCTGAGGGGTCTGAACAAGTGAGCAAGTCACTGCCCCTCTGGGGACTGGAATATTCTGTGCTGTCTGTGGGTCCTTCCTTCCAGGCGAGGAAGCAACAGCAAGGAGTGCGGAGGTATTTGGGGTACTCTAGTCTCTTCCTCCCTTGACCCTGGACAGCATTTGCACTCAGGGCAGCATCTCATCATTTCCCTCCTTCCTTCCCTCCACTCTCCTTCCTAATTTCAGCTGCCTGTCACTCTGCCTTTCTCCCCAACAGGGAAGTCTGAACTTCACACTATGAGACAGGAGCTCAGGGGTCTGTTGCGGGGTGGAGTTTGGGTAGGGAGGATGAGGTGTGAGTTTCTGTGGGCTTCAGCAGCTAAATGTATGTATCCTGTGTTGCACTAACTGTTGACACCAGGTTCCAAGCCACATTCCAGGAGTCTGTCTGAGACTCTGGACAGGGTTGGGGTTCCAGAATTGGTTCTTGGATTATTCCATGTAGAACCTTTCTATGGGCCTGGATTAGTCAGAGTTCTCCATAGGGACAGAACCAAAAGGAGACATGTAGATAGAGAGGATGGATAGATGATAACAGATAGAAGATAGATTAGATAGGTGACAGATGATACATAGATAGATAGATAGATAGATAGATAGATAGATAGATAGATAGTCAGATAGATAGATAGTCAGATAGACAGCCAGATAGATAGATAGATAGATAGATAGATAGATAGATAGATAGATAGATAGATAGATAGGTGGCTGAGGACTTGGGAGATAGCTTAGTTAGTAACATACTTGAGGACCTGAGTTCAATCCCCAGAACCCATTTTTTTTAAAGCCAGGCATGGTGATTATGTAATCCCAGAGTCAGAGATACAGAAACAGGCAGACCCAGGGCTCACTGTGCAGCCAGTCTAGCCTACTCTGTGAGCTCCCAGCCAAGGAGACTGTCTCCAAAAAAGGCAGCTGAGGAGCAACACAAGGTTGTCCTCAGTCCCCCACATGTACTCATGTGCTCACACACATGCAAACCTATGCACACAAGAAAAGATAGATGAGGGCTGGAGAGATGGCTTAGCAGTTAAGCGCTTGCCTGTGAAGCCTAAGGACCCTGGTTCGAGGCTCGGTTCCCCAGGTCCCATGTTAGCCAGATGCACAAGGGGGCGCACACGT
This sequence comes from Jaculus jaculus, assembly GCF_020740685.1. NCBI lineage: Eukaryota > Metazoa > Chordata > Mammalia > Rodentia > Dipodidae > Jaculus > Jaculus jaculus. The sequence continues at coordinate 97,216,268 of NC_059104.1, forward strand.
CTGGAGTTCGTTTGCAGAGGCTGGAAGCCCTGGCACGCCCATTCTCTCTCTCTCTCTCTCCCTCTATCTGTCTTTCTCTCTGTGTCTGTCGCTCTCAAATAAATAAATAAAAAAATTTTTAAAAAAAGAAAAGATAGATGATACAAGCTGATTGATAGATGAAAGAGAAAAGAAGGAAGGAAGGAAGAATGTAGATGGACGGATGAATAAATAGACAGACAGACAGATAGAGGATCTAGTAGGGGAACTGGCTTGTATAATCATGAAGGCTGATAATTCTCACAACTAGGCATCTACAAGCCAGAGACCCCCAAGATGGCTCAGTTCAAAACCAAAGGGGTCAGAACCAGAGAAACTGAAGCTGGAAGCCAGTAGTGTGATTCTTTGTCCAAGGACACGGTGTAAGCCCTGCAGCACAAAGGTGGGGGACCCAAAGCTCTGGTGTCTTGTTGGTGGGCCAACAAGAGTGTCCTGGCTCTAGGAAAAGGAGGTCACTGTTCTCTACCTTTTTTGATTGCTTGGGTCCCCAGTTGGTTAGATGGTAGCCTCATGAAGCTAGAATTTCCCCTCAGCCCACCAACTCATACTCCAGTCACTGCCACAGACACCCAGACATAACAGTGGGCCAGATCACTGGGGATTCCATAATGCAGTCCAGCTGATGCCTAAAACTAGCCATTGCAGGGTCCAGTCCTTGCGTATTATGGATGACATTTCCCAACTGACCCCCATTCCTCCTTGACCCCTCAGAGTTGGTACGGCTGAGCTCATGAGTCAGTGAATGCATAGCCCAGTTCTGTCCATTCAAGCACAGTACTTTAACAAGCTCTCCCCTCATCTTGCCTATGAGAACAATCAGGCAAAATAGCTCCTTCCCACAGAACTTGAGTAATTAGCAGGAAGAAATACTATGTCCACAGAGCTGCCTTTTATCTCCCTTTGGTGAAAGAGAGAAATGCAAGTGACCGAAGGAGGAGGCAGTTCTTCCTCCACGTAACGCATGGAGAAAAAAATAAATCATCTTCAAAGAGAATTCTTTAGCAAGAGTCAGGTACAAAGCCAAGCTACTTTGTTGGGGGTGAAGGGGACTGGCTGTGTTTTGATGTCACCACCACACAGTAACACCCACCCCCGGGACTCCTCTGGACCCTGGTCCAGCAGGTTACCTTATTAGACAGGTCCTCTTCCCGCCTCCAGGTTCCCCCCCACCTCCCTGAAGGCTGCAGTGACTGGGCCACAGACAAAGCCTTCTATGGCCAATTAAACCCCAAAGGGCTCTTTGTTTGGTTTGAGTTTTGATTTGTTTGTTTAGCAAAATGTCAGACCAATTAAAGTGAGATCCAAGGGCCCTCAACTCCCACACACGGATACATCACAGGAAGTCAGATGTTAGGAAATAAGACTAACTTTAATGGAGATGAGAGGAGGGAGAGAGCCAGCCTGATGGAAGGAAGCTCTCAGGCTGAGGTAAATCCTCATCTTCTGTGGTTGACCATTGGTACTAAGGTCATAATGCAGAGCCTTAGGAAACACAGATCAACTCAGTGCCCAGTGACCCAAGATGGTCCTAATTTCAAATTTGAAGACAATAAAAACAGATGCTTGTCAATCACAAGTGCTGCCTCCCTTAGACATGGAAGCAGGACCTCTGCCTCTCCCAAAGAGCCAGGAGTCAATGGGCCATTCAGAGCCTATAACTCCTTTTCCTGCCCTCAATCCTGGTACTAACCCTAATGCCCCACAGCTATCTCCAGGGCTACTCAAGACCTCTTCCGCAGTCTCTCCTTCCCAGCGTGAGCCCTTGACCTGAGGGAAGGACATTTGCAGGACATGTAAGTAGTGCCAGGTCACACCACTTGGCATGTCACCCACTAATGGCTCCTGTCAGGACAGATGATAAATAGAAGCAGGGAGATGTCCAACAACCCAGAGGTCCGAGGTTCTCCTTTGGGTCCCATGGTGGTGGAGCTTGACTTCTCACCAACCCTAGAGCTCCTTGGGGAGCAGGACACATCTAGCCTTTCCAGGTGGTCATTAACACTCTTGGCACCCAGCTTTAGACCAAGCCTCCACTTGCTTTGCTAAGGAGCTCACTGGTCCCTGACTGTAGGTCTGGTCTAATCACAGCTGGCATTACAGGTAACCTCCTCCACCCCCACCTTGGCTCTTCCATTGCCCCTTGTGAGCCCTTTGACTGGCTGAGGACCAGGAGATGGACCCCTTGCTGGATCTGCGCACAGTGGAAGACAGACTGCAGGAAGCTGAGTGGCGGGCAGGACTAGGGAGCTGAAACCTGGGCACTAAGCCAGCTATGACTGTCCCCGCCCACAAATGCAACTGTGGAAATTGGGGGCCCCATCTAAAAGGAAGCCTCAACATCCTTACCCTGGCCTATGCCAAGCCAGGGGCTCGCCCAGTAGGGAGGAGCTACCCAATGCCAGTAAAGGAGGGAAGGAGAAAGGGAAGAAGGAGGGCACTGCTGAGATATTTCCATGGTGATGAGTAGCTAGCTGGCTTATTGATTTCCAGACTTCATAGAATAAGGAACAACAGTGTCTCCCTCTTCATTAAGCGAAGACAAGGAGATGCAGGACACATCGCCTCACCAGCCAGGCTGCCCTCCACACCTCCTTCTCAAAGGAGCAAAGAGCTGGCAACGCTCCCGGAGCCATGGCCAAGAGTCTGCAGCCTCCATAGGCCCAGAGATGCCAAAACAAGCATTTACTTGGAGGATAGGCAGGGCCTGGACAGGAGACTTCATTCCAATGGCTATGCCCTGGGTAAAGTGAGTCCCACATACTCAATCCCTGGTGCTCAGAAGGGTTACCATCATACATTTTCCCTTCTCCACTAAGCATGAACAGAGCTCAACAAGTGGGTCCCATGGAGACCCAGGGACCGGTTTCTAGACCTGCCTTTCAGTCCAGGCATTTGTCATGGGAGCAATCCATGCCCCAAACCTAGCCCCCGTGGAGACCTGATGCAGGAGTTTCAAGGGGGACCAAAACGGCTCCAGCAGCAACCTCGCTCCTCTCATCACCATAGAAACCCTGGTCCTCACAGGAGGAAAGTTTCACTGAAGGGGATGGAGAAATGACTTCTTTCCTCCTTCCCATGGAACTTCCATTCCCAATGTACAAGGGTCTGTTTCCAAGGGCCTTACCTGGGCCACTCGCTCCTGGAGGATGTGGGCAGGTGGCTCTAAGATGTCACTCTGGGCAGCTCCAGTGAGAAACAAGATCATGGCAATCTGTATATCCACCAAGGCAAGGGTGCCAGTCATCATGCCATGGAAAGAGAGCCAAGTTATCTCTGCCAGCCTCAGTGTAGTAAGCAAGGAGATGTGGGAAGACACCCAAACGTCCTCCTCTGCCTCCACACATGTACACACAGGTTGCATGTCTTTGCTCACCCAAGTGCCGACACTGTACACACAGCACAGCATGTTCACACCCTAAGCTAAAGTAAAAGTTTTGAAGAGAGAGACTTACTCTCTCGCAATCCAGAAGTGAATGTCTGCCATAAGGGTGTCAGAGGGCCATGTCTCCCTGAAAGCTTCCCAGGAGAAAGCTCACTTGTCTCTTCTGGTGACCTCCAGGAGGCCTTGGTATTCCTTGGGCTATAGAAACCTCACTCCAAATCTCTGGCTCCGTAGCTACATGGCCTTTCCCTGTGCATGTCACACCGTCTTCTCTATGTGTCTCCTGTTCTTGTTAGGACATCACTCCTATGGGATTAAGGGCCCACCCTTCTCCAGTACGACCTCATTTTACACTCTGCAAAGACTATTCCCAAATGATTTCATATCCACAGGATTAGGACTTCAATATGTCTTTTCGAAGGATCTACCTTAACTGATCACAACCCCTATAACCAATATCTTGGTTCTATGGTTTCCAGGACCTTCTTCATGTCCCACAACCTCTCTGGCCTGAAAACAAATAGTCTCCTAGCCAGTCTTCCCTCTTGGTCAAGAGCTTTTGAGCCAATCCAATCATCAGTGCAAAGGTCAGCACACTGGGCACCAAGCCATACCCCTTCTTCATGCCCAATTTTCTGTGGTTTCTTGGGAGACACAGTGGCCCACAACGCCTGCAGTATTGACTATCTGGTCCTTTATGGAGAAAACCTTACAGTCTCCCAGCTCAGGGGTATTCTTAGCAGTGACCCAGAGCACCATCCCTGAGTGGCAAAAAAAAAAAGATGTGCTCATAGGCTTCTCTTTCTGAAAGGATTTTGATGGTTCTGAGTCATTTAAAACACAACAAAACTGGCATCCTAGGACTGTGGGGGAGGGGTTTAATGAGCTAATTCATGGAAAACATCAACCACGGTGCATGCACATAATAAGCATTCAATAAATGTTAGCCGTTATTATTACTATCGTTTTTCCAGCACTCTCAGCAGGGGAAATCGGTCCCCACCCCTCCTCACCCCCTCCTGCTCTTCCATGCTTTGGCAGACAGCCAAGGGAGGAAGTGACTCTCCCATTTTATAGCTGGACAGAGGAAGTCCTGGTTGGTCAGAGCAGCAGAAAAGGGGGCTGCAGGTTGAGGGCCTAAGGTCCCCCATCCTTTTCACTGATTCCTACCCAGCCCCTTTTGTGCTCATCTTCCTTTTCTGCCTGAGTCCTCCGGTCACGGACATCCAGGGTCTTGGGGGCCTCTAGCTCCCCACGCACCTCCTCCTTGGTGCTCCAAAGCCAGGCTAGGTGCTTCTGTGTGATTTGAACTAATCTCATGCTTCAGGTAGAGTTTGCCTAATCAGGGGAGACAAGAAGCCAGAGTGGGTGCAATCAAATTAACAATGCCGTGGTCTGGCTCTTTAAGAACGGAAAACAAAGCAGGCACCAGAAGGCACCCCCCCCCCAAACCTTCCCAGGGGAAGCCTGCAGCACTGGGCTACCACCCAGGCTGAGCAGAGCTGAGCTGCTCCACCTCCCCCGTGTGCCAAGGATGCCCCTTTGTGGTGGCTTATCTCACACTGCCAAGCAGGGCCTGTTCTTGTCATGAGCTTGTTAACAGGGAGCACAGACATGGGCTTTGGGGAGAGGGAGGGGAGCGAGCTAGGCTGGGGGGAAGGAGTCTCCCTCACCTCTCAGGCTGCATGTAATCCTTTCAGAAACAAAAGCATGTGAGAGCCCTAGAGAGAGAGGGGAGAGCCTGACAAAGTGGGTGTGCAGAGCTCCGGGCTCCAGGGCACCTGCTGTTTCTGAGAAATGCTTCTTTGCCTCTTTGGAGAGCAACAAAATCCAGAAAAGTCTGTTTTCAGTTTACCCAAAGCATTCTTTAAAAAAAAAAAAAAAAACATTTTATTGATTATTTTCAAGCAGAAAGAAGGGAGAGGGAGAGAAAGAATGAGAGCCCCAAGGCCTCCTGCCACTGCAGACACATGCACCACTTTTTTCAATCTGGCTCTATGTGGGTACCGAGAAATCCAACCCAGGCTATCAAATTTTGCAAGCCAGTACCTTTAACCACTGAACCATCTATTTTTTTAAAAATTATTTATTTATTTATTTGAGAGTGACCGGCACAGAGAGAAAGACAGATAGAGGGAGAGAGAGAGAATGGGTGCGCCAGGGCTTCCAGCCTCTGCAAATGAACTCCAGACACGTGCACCCCCTTGTGCATCTGGCTAATGTGGGACCTGGGGAACCAAGCCTCGAACCGGGGTCCATAGGCTTCACAGGCAAGCGCTTAACCTCTAAGCCATCTCTCCAGCCCAGAACCATCTCTTTTTTAAAAGAGCTCTAAGAGATTTCGAGAGAGATTCCATTTGGACCATCAGAAGGACTTCCTAGAAAAGCAAAACCCCTTCCTTGGGAGTAGTAACAAACACTGACAGTGTTGCCCTGCTTCCCCTCCTCGTGGCTTTGGCCTTGGGGCCATCCTGTCTGAGCAGGAGAAGGACAAGACAAACCCAGCCCTTTCATGCTTCTCCCAGACCGTGTGAGGACCACTAGTGTGGAGGTGGTTCAAGGGTGGCCCCGAACTCACCAGGGCGACCCTCAGCTTCTGGTCCTCCTGCGTCTCCCCTACATGCCCCAATGACAGGTGTGTGTCACTACACCTGCATTAATGTGCTGCTGGCGATCAAACTCGGGGCTTTGGGTGTGCTAGACGAGTGTTCTTCCAACTGAGCTACCTCTCCAGACCCCTTACTAGGCTTTTAGACTTCCCAGTGGTTCTCAAGTATCACCAGGCCTGAAAACCTCCTCAGTCCGCCCCAGAACACTCCCCTGGAAGAGCAGACTATGTCACCCTGGGTCCCCAGTCCCCAGGCCAATCCCTTTCCCACAAATCAACCTGCAGCTCACCCTGGCATCACAGTGCCAGGCACTTGTTCTGTGGCCTGCTGTCCTCCTCTGCCTGGTGTCAGAGGGTCAGCAAGACTCCAAACACCCTAGACCAGGGCCTGGTTCTGTTGCTTTCTGCCCATGAGACAGGGGGCTATTTGCTTCTTCAAGCCTCAGTTTCCCCATCTGTGAGGGCTCCGTAATCAGTTCACAGTGCCAGGCACTTCATAAGCCCTCCGTGAAGTCTGTACCCTGATGAAGATCACACGATGCCCATGAATGGGTCCCGAGCAGCTTAAGCATCAGCCTCTGACAGCCACAGCCATTGTCATCACTTTCTCTCTTCTTCCACACAGCATTTTCTCTCCCTTGGGTATTCTTAGCTGAAGCTTCTGTCCCTGGTGACTTGGGGACTGTCAGAAACAGCAGCTGAGCCCCTATCACCGAAGAGGAGAGGGAGGGAGGCAGACATAGAAATCTGCCACCTCGCCCCTGTGTTTGCCATGGCCCAGACCTGCCTAGGACTAGCCTATAGCCCCCAGCCACCCAAGCCACCGATTTCTGGACTTCTCCCCGGAGTCATTCAGGATGTGGCACAAGCAGGCAGGACAAGAATGGGTCAATACTAAAGGAAGGGACACTAGCAAATGGTCAGGGGTCTTGGGGCTTCCTTCTTATCACTCACTAGCTGTGTGATCTCACTTAACCTCTCTGAGCTTCCAGATCCTCTTTGGTAATAACGGGGATGTTAGACCTTAACATCCCTCCCAAGAATGAAGTTCCCAAGCAAGCACGCCTCAGTGCTTTGCACAATGAAGGAGCAGACCTATTCCAGCTTAGGAGACCACGCGGGAGCTGGGGAGCAAGCCAAGGACCAAACCTACAAAGTTGATAGTCCTCAGGGAAGTGTCTGGGGGCCCCAAGAACCACATCACCAAGCCGGCATCCTGTGGCAAAGTGTGTGAGTGCTGGGGTGAGCGAAGCCGCAGAACTGTTTTGTGGTGTTTTAAAAATCTACCAGCCTCTCACATCAAATTAAAATGTAAATAGCAGCTGGTCTGGGCAGGACCTCAGGGGTGACAGGACCTGGCCTGCGAGTGATTTCACAGATGGGAACCAGTAACACGGGATTCTGACAACTGTCTTGTTTCTGAAATTGATTTCCTCTCCCCTTGGCTGGCGGCCCTGGGAGGGGCCGGGGGGGGGGAGGGAGGGGCAGCTGCTCCCTGTTGCCAGTGCCTGTCTGTGCTGGGTCTCTCTCTGCTCTCTGTCATGAACCGATTAGACCCCATGGGACCAGGAGGACACTGGGACTTTCTGCAGGCCTAACTGACAGAGGCCGGAGCCCCCCGGCCCTGTGGAGGCTGCCTGTGGCTGTCTTGGACCTTGGGGAGTCTCCTTTGCACAGATGAGCACCAAGTCAGGGGCCAAGGCACTTTCACCCAGTGGAAGGAGACAGCTGCAGGCAGGAAGCCATGGCTAGCAGGGGTGCCCTGCAGAGAAGGTCATTATGCAACAGACATGGGTATTGGGAGAAGGAGCCAGAAACCTCTATGTATTCCAGCAGAGTTTGGCCCACTTGGTCATCGAGTGGCATTTAGTGGATGCTGGGCAGGAAAGCTGTGAGTGGGATGAGCCTGTTGCCCATCGGGTTCTTAGAGCCCTTCTGAAAGGAAGTATGGTGCCCTGTGACTGTCATGATCACATCCACCCAGGACTCGGCCTGTATTTGTAGTCGCCCCCATTCCTATCTGGACCACTAAAGCGGCAGTCCTGGGCTCCCCTCCGCCAGGGCTCACTTGCTAAGCTACCCCAGCACACAAGGGTCGTGGCTGTTTGTTGATAACCAAATCTCATTTCCCAAAGCCAGAGACTATGCAAGGCAGACAAAAAGACAGAGAGCAAAAGACAAAAAAGACAACCAGCCCCCGCCATCACAGCTCAGAGGGCGAAGAACTGCTTTCTTGAAGCCTTGGGTTCCTCATTTGAAGAATAGGGCTGGTAAAATTTACTTCCTGTGGCTGGTGTCAAGGGAGCTAAGTGAAAAGAAGCCAAGTACGCAGCAATCATTTGCACAACTGGAGCATCGTGGGCACCAGGGAGGCCCTGGAGGTAGTGAAAAAGCATGGGAGGACCCAGGTTTCAGAGTAGGTGACAGTAGCATGGCCTGCCTCCCCAGGGGCTCCCTCACATAAAGCACCCATAATAAAACCCACCACGAGCGTGCCAGAACAGGGTCCACAAAAGTGTGCGTGTGCACGTGTGCAAAGGCAGTATGCACAGGTGTGATGTGACTATGTGGCTCTCTTCGTCTGTGTGTGGGTGTTTAGGGGTACAGGGGAGACTTTGTGGTTATTTCCTGGGGTTTATGTTTTGGATACTGAGTGTGTAACTGTGAGTCTTAGACCCACACTCCTACAGGAGTCTGCGCATGAACCTCCCTCCAGGTAATCCATGGAGTCTACCTTCAACCCAGAAAGTTCCCTTACAGGGAGGCTCCATGGGATGAAGCAGGGAGACCTCACGACCCAGAGCAAGAAGCTAGAGGGAGGGTGAGTGGAGGAGAGCAGAAGCGGTTGGCACCTTCTGCCCCCGCTCCACTCTCTAGAGGACTGCCTGGGTAAGTCTGGCTGTCCCGGAGCTCTGTTTGTGAGCACAGTTGAACTCTGTGGAGGCTGGCAGAGCCAGAGGGAGGGGCACCTTGGCAAAGCTCTCTGTTCCGGTTTGCTGTCTGGCAGGAAAAGTTCAGGGCCTAGACAAGGGTCTGAAGCCCCTTGTATGCCAGGAGACAAGGCCCTGAATCCCTTCCCTAAACAGTGAGCCACTTTTCCAGGCTATCTTTCCTTTGGCCCAGAGACACGGACAGTACCAGGGGCCTAGAGCTATAGGGTCTCAATCCCAGACTCACGGATCCTTCTCTTCATGGGAACAAAAATTACAGGCCCGTGCATTATACAGCATTGCACATTGTAATAGCACCATTTCTTTATCTAAAGTATGGTTAACATGTCACCAATGTAAACATATGAGTGAGACATTTTACATCCTTTCTTTTTTCTTTTTACATTTCTGAGGTCTGGTGGTCTGTTTTATTCTAACAGCCAATCTCAGCCAGCCCCGCCGTGTTTCAAGTGTGTGGCTCGTACTGTACTCAGCAGAGGAGGTGCCATTATTCTATGGAATGGCCTGACTAGTAACATCTTACGCTCAGAAACGCTGTGCACACGGGTCTGGCCGGAGCTCACTGGAGCAGCAGAGCGTGAAAGCCTCGTGGGGTGTGGAGAGAGCCTGCCGGGGCAGGCATTGCATGTGTCTACACACACTAGCTCTGTTTCTACGACTGCTTTGTGGGGCACAGAAAGGTTAACTTTAGACTGAAGGCCAAAGAGCTAGTAGAAACAGGACTAAAACCCAGGCCTAGTGGCCCCTAAGCATTTTGAGCTCCCCTCCTCCTCTCCCCAGATGGCTCCCCTGAGCTGGCCCTGAGCTATGGACAGTAAAGAGAGCACCAGGGAGTGGCCTATGACCTGTGATGCTAGTTGCCATTATAACCCTGTGGCTCCCAGCCCAAGGCCACACCTGGCCAGAGAGCATCTTTATGCCTTCCACACAGGCCCCAGCCAGGCTACAATGGCTGTGCTCAAACAGAGGTGTGCTGTAAGCCTCTCACCTTGTCACAGAACTGTGAAGTCCTCCGAGCAAAGCAAGGCTCTTCCTTCCTACCCCCTGCCTTTTCCAGCCTCTGGCCTGAGCCGAGGCTGACTCTGTCCCCCAACCCTACACGTTCAGCTTCAAGAGCAACACCACATTTTACTGGACCACCTCAGGGTCCACCCCACCCAGGGACCCGTGCCCAGGCCCCGCTCACTTCCAGTAGGAAGTACAGAAGGTGGTGGGGCTCCCCTACCCCAGCATTTCCACCCTCCCATAAAACATGGATGTATCTGCAGTGTAAGGCCCGACTTGTCGATGTAAAATCTCACTCTATATTCCACCCAGGTTTATACGAGTGAATTATGCAAATCTTTGATGGAAAAATATTCCTGCGCACATCCTTGAGAGTGTAAAACCTTAGTCAATAATTCATACTCGGGTGTATCTGACTGCGGGCTTTTTCTTCATTATAACTTACAGCTCGTTATTTGTCTTTCGCATTTTATTGTATATTCTAGTGTAATGCGGTGCATTATAAAGTTTATCTGCTTCATTATTTGATGAACTGGGACTAAGGAATGTGCTGAGACACTGGTGCAGGGGGTGACAGGGCCTGGGGCTGGGGTGCCCCCGTGTCAGATCCTACATGACGAGGCAGCAGAGGGGTGGCTGGCTGAGAGGCGTTACCTATCAGGGAGCAGGCAGCTGCCCTCCGTTCCCCCACACCTGTCCCAGAGGTCCCTTCACCCCCAGCTGGGGTCCGAGGTTACAACCCTCCAAGTCCACACTGCCTCCTTCCTTTCTCTAAAAGCTGCTTTGACCATAAAATCAACTATCCCCGGAGACTTGTCTGGGAAGAACCGTGCCTAAGCATGTCTTTAAAACTGGAGGAAGGTTCAATTCCCTAGGACCCACGTAAGCCAGATGCACAAGGGGGTGCATGCCTCTGGAGTTCATTTGTAGTGGCTGGAGACCCTGACACACCCATTCTCTCTCTCCTTCTCCCCCCCCCTCTAGTAAATAAATAAAGTAAAATATATATTAAAAAAACAAACGGAAGGGGACGGAGGGCCTGAGGACACTGGGGAGAACAAAGGAGAAAGAGCAGCCACTGGAAGGGAGTAGACTCAGTGTCAGTGGGTGGGACAAGGACTGGAGAAATGTCAAAGAGTCCCCTTTCTGCACCATTGGACAAACAATCCAGTGATGAACATTGACAAGCTCCTCTCCAGTCTGCAGAACCCAGTGTGCGCAGGCGCCTTCCCTCAGTGGGAGCGGACGCAGATCTGATTCTTGGATCTAAGGATGGCCCCTCCCCATTTGATACTGGGCACCTTTCTTGGGGCAAGAGCCTCTGGACAGCTGAACTCTGAGAAGCCAGTTTCCCTGGAAAGCTGAAGAGGGAAGAAGGACAAGACCAATTCTCCAACTACATGAGACCACCTACCTCTTTGAGAAGGGTCCTGCAGATTGCTGCCCCCGGGCCTTGGTTTAGCCAACCAGGCCCTTCCCAGAGTACCCTGTTCTCTCAGAGCCCCTGGGAGAGCACGTTACCTTCTCCTGATATTACTGTATCTGGCTGGTTGGTGGTCTCTATTCCCCTCCACACGTATCCCCCCTCCCGCCGCCAACACCAGAGACCAAGCATCTCCTCTTTCCTATTTGTCCAGACCCTGCACCTGCCTGGCATGCTGTGGGTCTCAGTGAATGCTTATGGCATGTGTGAGTAGTACCTTCCCAGACACTCCTAGAAATGGTCCTCGGATGTCCCACACGTCTGTGCTGCCCATGCAGATATCCATCTGTCTTTCCTGCCCTTCTGTCTTGGAGGCAAGGATCCTGACTCATAGCTATGTGTGGCCCCAGGCCTGACATGATGCCTTATGATGGCCTGGGTGCCAGACATGTGTGGTTTGAGTTGCACAAGGACAGGATTTGAGGGACTCCACACCATCCCACCTTTTTGCCCTTACCAGGCCCAGAGGAAGCCCAGTGGTTGGCATGACTCCTGGTCGGGGTACTGGGAAGAGCTTCCTGAGGAGCAGCCAGGGCCTTGGCTGTGTCTTGGTGATGTTCTCGGGTCAGTCATAAGGGTCAGGTGGGGAAGGCCATGATGAGCAATGCTGGAGGGTCTTATGAGGTAATCTAGGCAGGGTCTCTGCTGAAACAAGACAGTTAACTGTGCCTCAGCCATTCTGACAAGCAGAGGCCCCGGCGTCCCAGAGCAGCTCCAGGGTCTGCTGATCTGATTATTCAGCGGGGCTGTGGATTTGAATGGAGACAAATCACATCTTTTTTTTTTCATTAGCCTCCAACTGAAACTTAGTATTTCTTTCCATTGTGAACATAAGCCACAAAGCACAGCAGTAATGGTATGTGTGACTGTCACCCATAGAAATCCACAGCTATTTCCATGTCCTGTCAGATGCATTGTAGATCTCTCAAAATATCATTTGTGTTCATCACTATTACAAAAGAGTGGTAACATAAGACAGCAATTATAAGGCCTGCCGCCAGATCTTATTTCGTAAAGAATAAGAGAACATATTGATATGTAATAAACAACATCCAAGGTTTGCTTGCAAGTTTTTCATGTTTGCATAACCATATTCCAATATACCCAGTTTCCTTTGTAACTCCGTGTTGTGTATGTAAAACTTGGCATCACCAGAGAACGCTGGGAATGCCAGCAGCTGGAGAGAGAAGGAAAGCTGCACCCAGCCTGGATGCAGAGGATGGGGCAGGATCAGGAAAACAGGGTCCCCCATACCCTTCTCTCACCGTTAGATCCTATTCACAGACTGAGGCCACCCACAGCTGAGGATGGGGCCCCTGGGATGGGGTTTCTGCCACCAAGGTGACTCCCTGCCCACACTCCAGACTGATCGCTGGCCGGTCATGACCCCCTATGCTTCCTCCCTCCCCAGTCCCAGCCATGATCACCTCCCACCCCAACACCACCATCGCCATCAAGGGCCATGCCAAGGAGCTGAACTGCACTGCGCGGGGAGAGCGACCCATCATCATTCGCTGGGAAAAGGGGGACACAGTCATTGACCCTGACCGGGTCATGCGGTATGCCATCGCCACCAAGGACAATGGTGATGAGGTCGTCTCCACACTGAAGGTGAGGGCTCCCAGGGAATCCCAGCTCTTAGGGGGTGGGGAGCCTGCCACATAACTTCTATATCCCAGGGCGGTACATGCAAAGACCATGACCTTGAAAATGTGCCCCTTGGTTCCCACCTGTTGCCCTTCTCCACCCAGGAATCTACCTTAGAACCTCATCCTGTCTGCTTTCTGGCAACCATAGCCATCAGGGGGTGGGCTCATCAACCCCTTCTTCCTGCCCCTTCTAGGACTCCCCAGTACTCTATCCCGCCCTTTGGGACACTTTAGCCCCTCCTCTACCCACACAGACTTCTCTAGATGCCCGACTCACACCCTCTGGGAAAGAACCCCTTACAGAGCCATTCTGAGTCCCGACGACGACATTCAATGACTCTCCCCATTTTCTCCCTCTGCTGCCCCTGCTGGCCATTTCTCAGCTCAAGCCAGCTGAGCGCGGGGACTCTGTGTTCTTCAGCTGTCATGCCATCAACTCATATGGGGAGGACCGGGGATTGATCCAGCTCACTGTGCAAGGTACATGGACCTGCTCGTGTGCCCCACCACCTTTCCTAGGGACCAGGGACCCACAACCAAGTTCACCGCTGCCTTCTTTCTTCTGTTCCTCTCCTGCCACCACCCAGAGCCCCCTGACCCCCCAGAGCTGGAGATCCGGGAGGTGAAGGCCCGGAGCATGAACCTGCGCTGGACCCAGCGATTTGATGGGAACAGCATTATCACAGGCTTCGACATCGAATATAAGAACAAGTCAGGTAGGTACTGTGTCGGAGCATGAAGGTTTGCCTTACTGTGGGCTCAGTAGCATGCAGCCTGCCTATTACCACTCTGGTGGGTAAGCTCTGGGGCAGTGCCCACCTCAGGTAGACTCGCTGGGACCCTCCCTTGTACAGGGACCTGTGACTCCTGAAGGGATGGATATTGCCTGGGCTAGGAATTCAAGGTACAGACAGAGGGAGGAGCCACCTGTCCCTGGGCCAAGGTTCTCAAGGATGATCTAACTTCCAGGCGCTGAGCCCAGGCCTGTGGGCTACCCCTGTGAAAATGTCATGGGGTTTCCGGGTCTCCTGCGTGTTCTTGGTTTGGGATGGTGAAGGCACTGGAGGTCAGCACTCTGGCCTTCCCAAGATTGGGTTACCAAGTGTTGCAGTCAGCTTCATGTTGCTGGGATAAATATCCAACCAGACAACAGCTTATGGGAGAAAAGGAGGTTATTTCTGACTTACAGAACCCAGGGGAACACCATCAATGGCTATAGTAGACAGCCTCAGGTTGCTGGTATAAACTTCCAAACCAGACACAGTTGTATGAGGAGGGCATTTATTGAAGCTTACAGAAAGGAGAAGTTCCATAATGGCAGAAGAAGTTGACCACCTTTTACAGATGCAAGTGGAAAGAAAAACCACCGCCAACAAACAAGCAAGCACACTCCAGAAACCCCAGGCAAAGCTCAAGCCCTTTGCAACCCTTTAGACTGGAATTCCCCAAACACACCTTAGGGCTGGACCCTAGGATCCACCCACAGTGGCACCTCCTCCAGCCAGACAGCTGGAGATCTAAGTTACAAGCTTAATAAACTCCTGAATGTATTGGGGGACATCCATTCAAACTACCACAATGGCAGAAGAAGCTGGTTCCCTTTCATAGATCCAAGCAGAGAGATACTACCAACAGCTAGGACAACAAAAAGGCACACACAGCCAGAGCTCCATCTGCTCTGAACACTCCTAGTAGGTCTGGATTCAAGATCCATCCCAAATACATCTTAGGGCTGGACTACAAGATTTATCCCCAGTAACACCTCCTCCAACTGGATTGCTGGAGGAGACCAGTGACCAGCTCAATTGTTAATTGAAAAAAAAAATCCAAAAAACACCAGAGTCTATGGGGCCATACATTCAAACTACCACACCAAGGCATATGAGTCATGGGAAAACTTGGATTGAATCCCTTCTCATAGAATGCTTTCAGAGTCTTTCTCTTGGAGCCCAGAAAGCTCTGTCCAACTGCCCCATCACCCTGAGGAACACTGAACACCAAGGGACAGAAGGAACTAGAGGACTTCTGCCTGACTTTAAGGCAGGAGTGAGAAGAAACAGACTTTTTCTGGCTTCTTTTATATCTGTTGAATTCAGTACCTATATTGGCTTCTCAAAATACTTTTTTAAGCCTGGCATGGTGGCACACACCTTTAATCCCAACACTTGGGAGGCAGAGGTAGGAGGATCACTGTGAGGTCAAGGCCACCCTGAGACTACATAGTGAATAAGTCAGCCTGGGCTAGAGTGAGATCCCACTTCAAAAAAAATAAAAATAAAATTTTAAAATATTTCTATTCATTTATTTGAGAGAGAGAAGCAAACACAAACACACACACACACACACACACACACAAAGAGAGAGAGAGAGAGAGAGGAAGTGAGCATGACCACACCAGGGTCTCCTACCACTGCAAACGAACTTCAAATGCATGTGCCACTTTGTGCATCTGACTTTATGTAGTTACTGGGGAATCAAACCCATGCCGTGAGGCTTTGTAAGCAAGCACCTTTAACCACATTCCTCCCTCAAATCAGTTCCAAAAGGCCAAACGCCAGATAGTCATGTTTTTGGCAGTAATGACTCCACTCTTGGTACCAATTTTCTGTTGTAGTTACTTTCTTGTCCAGGGTTGCGGGGCGGGGGGAGGGAAGCGCCAGACCAAAAGCAGCTGATGGGAGGAAAGAATGTATTTTGGCTTACAGACTCAAGGGGAAGTGTCATAATGGCAGAAGAAAGCATGGCATGAGCTGGGTCTTGACATCACCTCTGCCACAGAGGGTGGAAAACAGTAGCAGGATAGTGAGCCAAGGTCTGGCAAAAGGGAGTTGACTATAACACCACCTCCCAAATTGCACCAGCTGGGAAACAAGCATTCAGAACACATGAGTTTGTAAGGGATACCTGATTCAAACCACCACCTACAGATTGCTACTAAGAGGAGTCCTGCCCTCAAAAGCTTCTTTTTTTTTTTTTTTTTATTTGAGAGCAACAGACACAGAGAGAAAGACAGATAGAGGGAGAGAGAGAGAATGGGCGCGCCAGGGCTTCCAGCCTCTGCAAACGAACTCCAGACACGTGCGCCCCTTGTGCATCTGGCTAACGTGGGGCCTGGGGAACCGAGCCTCGAACCAGGGTCCTTAGGCTTCACAGGCAAGCGCTTAACTGCTAAGCCATCTCTCCAGCCCCAAAAGCTTCTTTTCTAGCTGTGATCATCTACCCTCTGCTCACACTGAGTGCAAAAGACAAAGGAGGGGCTTTATCCACTAAGGAGGTAGAGTCAGGAAGAGATCCTTAAAGATGTTGTGCTAAACTGGATCTACAGAACTGAAAGGCAACAGAGTAGGGAAGGGAGGGGAGGGGAGAGAAGGGAAAGGAGGGGAGAGGAAGGGAGGGGAAAGAAGGGAGGAAAAGGAAGGGAGAGGAAGGAAGGGAGAGGAAGGGAAGGGAGAGGAAGGGATAGGAAGGGATGGAAGGGAGGGAAGGAAGGGGAAGGGAGGGGAGGGGGAAGGGAGGGAAGGGAAGGGGAGGAAAGGGAGAGGAAAGGAGGAGGGAGGAGGGGAGGGAAGGAAGGGTAGGGTAGGGAAGGGAACAGAGGGGAGGGGTGAGGTAGAGAGGAAGGAAGGGGAGGGAAGGGAAGGGGTGGGAAGGGAGGAGGGGAAGGGAAGAGAGGGGAGAGAAGAGCAGGACAGGGAAGAACAGGGCAGGGCAGGGCAGGGCAGGGCAGGGCAGGGCAGGGCAGGGCAGGGCAGGGCAGGGCAGGGCAGGGAAGGGAAGGGAAGGGAAGGGAAGGGAAGGGAAGGGAAGGGAAGGGAAGGGAAGGGAAGGGAAGGGAAGGGAAGGGAAGGGAAGGGAAGAGAAGGGAGGAGCAGGGAAGGGCAGGGTGAGGCAAGGCTCAGCTCAGGCTCACTGATCCACTCATAGGTACTGCAGCTACTGATGCTCTGAGCTTCTGCTTGGAGGAGCCACACTGCTATGCCCGAGCTCTCAAGAGGCTTGTGCGTTATGGTGCCTTACTACAAGGATGGATGCATGCAAGGAACTGGCATCCAGCAGCAACGAGGCATTCACAGCCCTGCAGCTGGGGACAGTGAAGAGGCAGGGGATGCAGAGGGTAGAGAAGAATGAGTATGTCCATCTCTCACCCAAGCTTCCCTGTGGATGGGCATGAGCCACTTGATGAGCCAATATCAACTCAGTGTGGCAGTGCCAGTTCCAGTTCCATCTCTCCCCTGGGCTCATGTCTGATGTGGCTAGCAGGTGCCTGCGTAGTTATTCACTCCCCTCTCCCTTGCTCCTGGTAACTGCCACTCTGCCCTCCTCTCCCATGCTGCCTGCTACCCCCACTGACCTCTGTAATGTGTGGGAAGCCTTCCTGGGGCACTGCTCAGCAAATCAATGCCATGAACGTCACACAACTGGGAAGTAATACCAAGAAGAGACCAGAGGAAATGTTATCCTCACATGCTCCTGTCTCCCCCAGGCCTCCTCTGCTTTACGTCCCTGCAGGATGAGGAACTGCATAGGCCACCCTAGAGCAATAGTGCCCATGTGGGTGAGCAAGGTAAAAGGAGGGAGCCTGAAAGTTCAGTCTCACATTTCCCCCTCCACTACCACACACAAGGGCTTTGTACCCTTAGAGGTTCAGAGACCTGAAGAGAAAACCTTTCAGTGGGACTGCTCCAGATGTCCACTCATAGGACCATCTGACACCTCCTGTCCCTCAGGGGCAGGAATTACACAAGAACTGTTGCTTCTCCATCTGTAAGGTAGGGTCAGAATGCCCTACCGTATAGGGAGGTCATGAGGATTTGAGGGAGCAGCTAACACAAGGCTCGGTAAGCCCTTAACAAGTCTAAGTCCTCCTTCTCTCCTAAGTCAGCTGCCTCATGTGGCAGCTTAGAACCCACGGGGACATGCAGGCTGAAATCTATGTGTCTGCCAGTCAGCCACATGGACAGAGTGCCAATCCTTTTTCATTTCTTTTCTTTTCTTTTTTTTTTTTTCAGAAGCATACAGCAGCCATGTGGTTGGGAAGAGAAAGAAATAGGCAGCAGAATGTTGTTGTCCTTGAAGCGTACAATGCAGTTGGAGTGGGAACACACATGCACACACGCTTCCAGAACTATTACGCAGCACTATCTAATCAAGTGCAATTCACAACTAACTGTATTGTGTGAGAACTAAGGGAGGTATCCAAGGGAACGGAAGGATGACTTTTCAAGGAAGGAGAGGGTGTGGGGTGGGGGGGCGGTGAGGGTGTGTGTGTCTAAGGTCATTACCCTTCCCCAGTGGAATACTGAGGTGTGAGAATCAAAGCTGCAGACTTGGCTTGGTCAAGTATCAGAACTACATGACCTTTAGTGGGTCTGGATCTCTTTATGTAGCCCAGGCTGTTCTTGAACTTGCTATCCTCCTGCCCCGGTCTCCTAAGTGCTGGGATTACACAGGTTTGCCACTGCTCCCAGCAAACAGAATTCTTTTTGTTTTGTCCAATTGGGTTTGACTTTGTGGTGCTTGGGATGGAACAACCCAAGGTATGGATGCTAGCTAGTTCACAGCAAGCCTCATCCCTAGCCTTTGTGGAGACGTGAGTCTTCATTCTCAGGGAGACTGTGACTACCCAGAGGAGCGTGACGATATATGTAGAAATGCCTGGCACTGCGCCTGGCACATCAGAAACTTCCATGGATCTCTGCCCCGTACCTCCGTTCTTGCCCCAGACCACACCCATACTGGGTCCCGACCATCTGCTGGTGCCCCCCTTCTCTGCCGTCCCTGTGCCTTAGCCAGGTTTCCTGCCATGTTGCTCATCACGCTAATTTTCCAAAGGAAATTACTGAGCCTGCCCTTTCTAAGCCATTGCGCTCATGCTGTCTTCTCCAGGCCCCAGGCAGCAGAGTAATAATACATGAATGCTGAATGATAAATAACACCGTCCGCGCAAATCTATCAGATGGCACTGTGCACGTTGAAAATTGCACACAGTACATTTTGCCTCTGTTCGCCAAACACTGAGCAGGGCTGGGCTGCCTCAGGATGGCCCTCGAAGCCCGGAAGCTTGCGGACCAGCTGGTTTAGGGCCGTGCCGTCCCAGTGGTGGGGAGCCAGGATTTGGCAGTGCCTCGATCTGGGGGAACTGGGATGTGCCTGGTGTGGGGATGCCATAAGTTGCTCTTGTGACCCAGGGAAATTCTTATACATACTGCAGAGAGAGAGAGTACCATGGAAGGCTCAGAGTCACTGAGCAAGGGGAAAATCAGAGATGTACCCCAGAGCAGGGAGTCCCTCCTCCAGGCTGCATCGCCTACAGTGAGATGGGTCCTAAACCTCTCTTCCCACCCCCTTCCCGGCTCCCAGCAACCTCTCAGCAAGCAGCCCACAGAGCAGAAGCCGGCCATCTCCCCAGTCATTTCCTCGGGTTTTAAGGGGAATATTTTGCTTCATAAACCCTTTGATGAAGAAAGGGAGAGAGAGCCCTTAATGAAATATGTTAATCTGGGCAAGGCAGGCACATATGAAAGGGAATATTAAAAGAGACAATATTCACCATCTCCAGCACAGCACTCCAAGAGAGCAGAGAAAGGGAAGGGAAGAAAATAGGTCCCTGAGTTCAGCTGTTCAGGGTCAGGAAGTGGCAGTGATCAAGTCTTGAAAATCAGGTAGAGCCCTCCAGACCTGACTGCGATGCATTAGCCTGGAAGACGTTAACCAGTAGAAAGGGAAAGTGAGGAAGGGTCACAGGTTCATAGTTGTTGTGTGCCAACAGCAAAGATGATTTTGGAACCCAAGGTGAAATCCACCTGCAATCGACAGACGGAGGAAGGTGCTGCTATCTGTTCTCCAGGACAGCCTCTCCTCCCCCTTCCTGTGATTGGCAGCTGAGGGAGGCAGAGGAGGAAATGAGGGGAAAAAGCAGAACCTCAGAGGAACTCCAAGTCCAAAGTAAAAGAACAAAAAAAAAAAAAAAAAAAGGTGGCTTTGATTGAAAATCAGCAACAAGTTTTGAGAACTCAACACTTAGAAAGTGGGAGTGAGGTTTAATGGTTCAGACATGGCTCTTTTCTCCAGGGATGTAACTCCAGGGTCATACCTCTGGAACAGTGAGTCCTCAAAAGGAGATGTTGTGGGAAGACAGTAAGAAGTGCCCTTGGTGTTTATCTCTCAAATAAATAAAAAGGAGGGGCTGGAAAGATTTCTCAATGGTTAAGGCACTTGCCTGCAAAGCCTAAGGACCCAGGTTCTGTTCCCCAGTACCCAGGTAAAACCAGATGCACTAGGTGGCATATGTGTCTGAAGTTCATTTGCAGTGGCTAAAGGCCCTGGCGTGCCCTTTTTTTTTTTTTCCTCTCTCTCTCTTATATTTTTTTAAGTGCCATTGGGCTGGGGGTGTGGTAGCACACACCTTTAATCCCAGCACTCAGGAGGCAGAGGTAGGAGGATCACCGAGAGTTTGAGGCCACCCTGAGACTACATAGTGAATTCCAGGTCAGCTGGGCTAGAATGAGACCCTTCCTTGAAAAACTTAAAAAAAAAAAAATAAAGGCTGGAGGGATGGCTTAGCAGTTAAGGTGTTTGCCTGCAAAGCCAAAGGACCCAGGTTGGATTCCCCAGAACCCACGTTAGCCAGATGCACAAGAGGGCGCATGTATCGAAATTTTGTTTGCAGTGGCTAGAGGCCCTGGTGCACCCATTTCCCCCCACCCACCATCTCTCTCTCTCTCTCTCCTTCTTTCTCTGTCAAATAAATAAATAAAATATTTAGCCAGGTGTGAATCCCAGCACTTGGAAGGCAGAGGTAGGAGGATCACCATGAGTTCGAGGCCATTCTGAGATTCCACAGTGAATGCTAGGTCAGCCTGGGCTAGAGTGAGACCCTACCTCAAAAAACCAAAAAAACTAAAAAATAAAATAAAATATTTTAAAAAATAAATAAATAGGCCTGTAAAACCAAGGGACCCAGGTTCAATTCCCCAGGACCCACGTTAGTCAGATGCACAAAGGGGTGCAAGCGTCTAGAGTTCATTTACAGGGGCTGGAAGCCCTGGAGCACCCATTCTCCCTCCCTCCCTCCCTCCCTCCCTCTCTCTCTCTCTCTCTCTCTCTCTCTCTCTCTCTCTCTCTCTCCTTCTTTGATAAATAATTAAATACAAAAAAATGTTTTAAAAATAAAGTATTTTTTTAAAAAGTGCCATTGTACTTCAGAGTTTGGGAGGAAAGTGGAGGATGGAGCTAGGAAGGTGAACATGAGTGAGGGCTGCAAGACTGGGCTCCTGCTCTGCAACGTCTTCTTTGCCTAGTAGCAAGTTATGAGACTTGATAGCAAAGAAGGGAGAGGAAGAGTACCAAGTAACACTTAGCTCTCTGGGACACAGAATGGAAGGTGGTGTCATTGCAAGACAGGGAACCCAGGAAGGGTTAGCGGGGCATGTGGTTGAGAATTCTGTTTTGGTTATTGTATTAGTTACTTTCTCATTGCTGTGACAAAATGCCTGACAAAGGCACCTTAAGGAAAGAAGGGTTTGTTTTGGCTTACAGCGTGAGGGGCAGTCTATCGAGGCAGGGAGGGCCTGGTGACAGGAGCTTACAGCAGCTGGTTATATTGCATCCCCTGTAAGAAAGCAGAGAAAAACGAGTACTGGTATTCGCCTTACTTACTTTAAATATTGGGCTCCTACCCATGCTATGGTGGCTGCCCATATTAAGAGTGAATCTTGGGGCTAGAGAGATGGCTTAGTGGTTAAGGTGTTTGCCTACAAAACTTAACAACCCAGATTAGAGTCCCCAGATGCACAAAGTGATGCATGCATTGCATCTGGAGTTCATTCACAGTGGCTGTAGGCCCTGTTGTGCCCACTCATATTCATTCTCTCCCTCTCTCCTCACAAATATATATGTGTCTGTCTATCTGCCTATCTATCTATCTATCTATCTATCTATCTATCTATCTATCTATTTACATATACATATACACACATATATATATCTATGTATATTTGGTTTTTTGAGGTAGGATCTTACTCTGGCCCAGGCTGACCTGGAATTCACTATGTAGTCTCAGGATGGTCTTGAACTCACAGCGTTCTTCCTACCTCTGCCACTTGAGTACTGGGATTAAAGATGTGCACCACCACGCCCGGCTAAATAATAGTATTTAAAAAGAGTGAGTCGTCCCACCTCAATTAACCCAACCTAAAAATTCTCACAAACATACACAGCAGTTTGTTTCCTGGGTGATTCTAGATTCTATCAAATTGACAATCAATATTAACCATGTTGAGTTTTGAGGTGCCTTGGAAACATCCAATAGATGTGAAATAATAAATAGCTATAAGGGCCTAGAGTTCAAAAGAGAAGCCACGCTAAATGATGACCTAGGAATTACCTATATATAGATAGAAACAGAGGCTGGCGATATGACTTAGCAGTTAAGGCATTTGCCTATGAAGCCTAAAGACTCAGGCCTGATTCCCTAGTACCCATGCAAGCCAGATGCACAAGGTGGCACATGCATCTGGAGTTTGTTTGCTGTGGCTAGAGTCTCTGGCATGTCCATTCTCAATCTCTCTCTCTATATATATCATAAATAAAAACAAATAGAAACAGAACTGGAGAGATTGCTCAGTGGATAAAGTTCTTAATGCTTAAGTGTGAGGACCTGGGTTTGTATTCCGAGTATCTACCTTAAAACTGGAAGGAGGTACACACCTATAATCCTGGGGCTGGGTAGGTAGAGACAGGAGGATCTCTAAAGATTGCCTGCTAGCTAGTCTGTGTGGATCAGTGAGCTCTAGGATTATTGAGAGACCCTGTCTCAAAAAAAAAAAAAAAATATGGGCTGGAGAGATGGCGTAGCAGTTAAGCGCTTGCCTGTGAAGCCTAAGGACCCCGGTTCAAGGCTCGGTTCCCCAGGTCCCACGTTAGCCAGATGCACAAGGGGGCGCACGAGTCTGGAGTTCGTTTGCAGAGGCTGGAAGCCCTGGCGCGCCCATTCTCTCTCTCTGCCTCTATCTGTCTTTCTCTCTGTGTCTGTCGCTCTCAAATAAATAAATAAAAATTAAAAAAAAATAGCTGGAGAGATGGCTTAGCGGTTAAGCACTTGCCGGTGAAGCCTAAGGACCCTAGTTCGAGGCTCGGTTCCCCAGGTCCCACATTAGCCAGATGCACAAGGGGGCGCAGGCGTCTGGAGTTCGTTTGCAGAGGCTGGAAGCCCTGGCGCGCCCATTCTCTCTCTCTCCCTCTATCTGTCTTTCTCTCTGTGTCTGTCGCTCTCAAATAAATAAATAATTAATTTTAAAAAAAACTTAAAAAAAAAATACCTAAGTTGAAGAGCAACCGAGGAAGATACCCAATGTTGACCACTAACCTCTACATTCATGCACACACATCACTGACACCCATATGTAAGCCCCACACCTATGAACATGCATGCATACCACACATGCATACACTTGCAAAAGAAAAATATGAATTGAGGTATGGGTTGGAGAAGCCTGTGGTGCAAGAAGTGAGTTTAGGATAGAACCTGGGAGAAGTCTATCCATTGGTGATAGGTAGAGAAAGACATCGCTGCAAAGAGACAGAGCGAAACAGACACAAAAGATAAGGAAAAGCCAGCATTTTCATAGGAAGCCAAGGGAAGAGTGTTTCCGGAGGAAGGGAGACAGCGCCGTGTGGAGCTCACTGACAGGCTGAATGGGTAACAGGGTGTGGTGGCACGGAGGTCACCTATGCCGTGGAGATACAGCACTGACATCAGAGAAGGGCGCGCGGAGTATAGAGTGGGTATTTAAATGAGCTGTCGCTGCCCCTGGTACTGCACAGGTGTCAGGTAAATGTCAGTGCCTCTTCTCTGTGGCCCCTCTGTTTTCAGACATATCCCACATGGCTCTTCCCTCGCCTGCACTCATCAAAAATGAAT
Organism: Jaculus jaculus; assembly: GCF_020740685.1. Classification (NCBI taxonomy): domain Eukaryota; kingdom Metazoa; phylum Chordata; class Mammalia; order Rodentia; family Dipodidae; genus Jaculus; species Jaculus jaculus. The sequence continues at coordinate 97,240,306 of NC_059104.1, forward strand.
GCACTGACTTCTGATCACTCTCCCGCTCCCATAAACACCAGCAAATCTGATGTGATTTGCGAGCTGGCCCTGGCTCGCGTCGCCACAGAGCCGCGAGCACCTGCCTCCACATGGCTAGTCTGCTCAATCCCAAACCAAAGAGGCGTCCCCTGCAGACAGGATCCTGCCAGTGGGTAAACCCGGCTTAACCTGTGAGTCATGGAGTGGCTGTCTGGGTGGCTGGGGTGTTTTTAAAGACAAGAAGAAAATAATGTGTTTCTGAGGATTCACAGCCTGCCATTTTGTTCATTTGGCTCATATGACAGATGAATTAAATGCAAACTACAGATGGGAGTTGGGCCAGTGCCCTTCACAGACGCTAAGCTTGCAGCTGAGAGCCATGTTTTACAAGCACTGAATCCTCAGTTAACTAAAGTTGAGGGAGAATAGGACCCTCCTGATGTAGCAGGCATTAGCTTTCAGTGTGTGTGTGTGTGTGTGTGTGTGTGTGTGTGTGTGTCCTCTCAGAGCTGGGACATGGCTCAGTGGGTAAAATGCTTGCCACACAAACATGAGGACCTGAGTTTAGATCCCCAGGACTCATATACAATCTAGGCCTAGCAGCATATGCCTGTCATCCCAGCTCTTGGGAGGCAAAGGCAGGAATCCTTGGGACTTGCAAGCTAGCTCCACTAGCTGAATCAGTGAGCTCTAGGTTCAATAAAAAGACTCGGTCTCAATAAATAAAGCATAAAGTGATTGAGAAAGGCACCTCCACACATAAAACATACACACACGCATGAACATCACTTATACATATCTGCACCCACACACATGCAAATATATACCACTCTATTCTTTTTTTCTTTAAAATCTGTCTACAATGAGATGGGGAAATGGTTCAGTGGTTAAAGGCACTTGCTTGTTGCAAAGCCTGCTGGCCTGGGGTTCAATTCCCCAGGACCCATGTAAAGCCAGATGTACAATGTGGAACATGTGTCTGGAGTTTGTTTGCAGTGCAAGAGCCTACAGCACACTAGTTCCCTCTCTCTCTCTCTCTCTCTCTCTCTCTCTCTCTCTCTCTTTGTGTGTGTGTGTGTGTGTGTGTGTGTCTCAAATAAGCAATTTTTTTAATTATTATATTTATTGAGGGAAGTGCAGAGCCAAGGAATGGTACCCACATGGCCAGAGATCCCACATGGAGGGCCTGGGAAAAAAGCACAGAAAGAAAAATCAAAAGGAAGTTCAAGGAGCTCCTGCCACGTGGAGCTCCAGAGGGGATAAAGGGACCCATGTGGAAAGCTCGGCCCGAGGGGAAAACGCACCCACAGCTAGAAGTGCCCAAGTGGTCAGAGAGCCTGCCTTGCCCCTGTAAGGCCATTTATAACCTTATGGGATGGGCTGTCTTCTGGTTCAGGAGGCTGAACTTGACCAACCACAATGTTTAAATCCTATGAAAGACTTCCCTCCCAGGAGGGGTCCTGACTGTGGAAAACAGGTATAGGGAAGTAGGCAAAAGATAAGAAGTCAGATCATCTTTGGTTTCCAGCAAGTGCAAACTTTTCTGTCTTTTTTACCTTCAGGGGTCCAGTCACCCTAACTGTAACCCCTCTCATTCCCCCTCTCATGAGAAGACACTCTAACTACTGTTAGAGGACAAGGGACAATGACATCATATCGTGAACTATTTCCTGCTGAATGGGGCACAAAGTACGGCAGTTAGAAAGTCTCTCCTAGTAAGGGGAACTACTCTAAAGGACCCGAAAGTATATGAATGGAGTGCAGGAAGATAGTCTTGGAAGAAAATGTGGGGGAGAAAGAATAAGTAAGGAGGTAATGAGGAGTGAGCACACAGCAAACTGGTCGCCTTCAGGATTGTCCTTTTTGTGGACCTGTAGGCCTTGGGGAGCATTCAAGAGAACCCAGGTAGATGGAGTTGAATTGTCTCAGGACCATCTGAATGGCAAAGTAGTGCTTGACATGGCCTGAATCTGTTTTTGTATGGCTTGTAAAACAGATGAGATAGTAGCAGAGTTATCAGGAATATATGCATAACATTTAACTTTGATAATTGTGCATATACCTTATTTTGTATAATAGACTTCCAGAGTGTACTTTTTAAAATTTGTCCTGGGGATAACCAGGGCCAAAGGTTGGTACCTTAGAGCCACTGGGTATCATTAAAGGCTGTACAAATATATCTTTGGTCTCAAGACTTATTAAAGGATGTCCTGACATAAGCTACAAGAGATTCACCATTGTTCCCAGTATAAGGAAGTCTTCTGAGTTTAGCACCCCTTGGTCAAAGTCATCCATATATACTTTAGATTTGAAAATAGCCCTTTTGACATCTGTTTTTTTTTTAGATCTATATAAAATTGCCAGCTTCCTTTCTGCTGTAGGAATTAAACTGTGGTGAATGCAATTTAATCATTTCTACTGAGAACTTATTTTTCAGGATATTCTACTCCACTGTGAATTTTAAAGGCACAGAAAATAGAGTGAGCAGTGGTGTCTGGGCATGACCAGGAAACATTTTTAGCCCTGTGATTAGCTTATTTCTTTGGACTTTGCCTACTTCCCTCAAATAAAGTGCTTAAAACAAAAACACCTGGTTAAGCCCTCTGGGGTTAGGCTGAGCCATCATTGTAACTGGAGCTCCTTCCCGTTTTGCTGTGGAGTCCCCTGCTAGGGACATAGCAAACTTACATTGGATGAATGGTTGGGTTCCTCTGGAGATGCAGGGTGTTTGCAGCCGCAGTATCCCTGAGTGGTATTTATCTGGCATTTTTCATGTTCTACAATTTTGCTAAACATTAACCATGCAATGGACTGCCAGTCCCCTCGGATGAATTGAATCCAATTGTGAACACGTTAATCTCTCTGTCCGCCCCTCAGACTGACAAGTCACAGCCTTTTTCTCCTGCTGGTATAGGTTGGGACTATGACTCTGACATTTAGCCTGTCCCCTCCAAGCTCACACATAACTCTCAGACCACCATGTCACAAATGTACAAGCAAAAGAAATACAGAAGCCCAGAGAGAAGGAAGGGAGAGGAGACCTTGCTCCCCCGACCGTACCTCCCAGGGACATTGGATGCCCTTGAATCAGCTACCCTCATAGGCCACTGGTCAGTCAGACTCCAGGGATAGCAAGCAAGTAGTGATTTTTGTGAGAAGCTTAGGAAACATCCCATCTGACCCTGTCTGAGATTTAGTTCACACACTGGCCGGGCCAGTGAAGAGTTTCTCCCAAACTGGACCTTTCTGGGACAGGCCCCTGGTAATCAGTCTGCAGTTATTAAAGCTTCACCCTTCTGTCTACTGACTGTCTGAGCCGCACCTCTTTGGCTCCCAAGTTGAAACTGGGATGGGCTGATGCTTGAGGCTGGGGAGAGCCCTGGTGTTTGCCTGGTTATGCTCTTTTGTATTGCTTTGTTTTGTTTGGATTGTTTTTCGAGGAAGGGTCTCACTTTAGCCCAGGCTGACCTGGGACTCACTCTGTAGTCCCAGGCTGGCCTCAAGCTCACAGCAATTCTCCCACCTCTGCCTCCCTAGTGCTGGGACTAAAGGTTGAAACAGCTGTCTCCTTTTCAGATTCCTGGGACTTCAAGCAATCCACACGCAACATCTCCCCCACCATCAATCAAGCCAACATCGTGGACCTGCACCCAGCATCCGTCTACAGCATCCGCATGTATTCCTTCAACAAGATAGGCCGCAGCGAGCCAAGCAAGGAGCTCACAATCAGCACTGAGGAGGCTGGTGGGTGCCTTAGCATGCTCCTTCCCAGCCCACTGACCAAGGGCCAGGGATCAAAAGCTCAGGCTGGGGAAACCAACCGTGTCCACTGACTTGTGGGTAGAAGAGATCACAAAATACCCTTTCATGTCTGCTTCTGGACACATGGGAGGCTGGGAGCTTTGGAAGTTGGGGGGGCACTGGTGAGGGGTATATTTATCTTTCACCAGGTGGAGTTCTAGATGCTCAGCTTTGGGGAATGGTTCTGCCCTCCTCCCTTGGCCTTGGCCTATGTGAGAAAGACATACGTACACACTAGATCTGTAAAGGATAAGAGTCCTGGCCCCCGGATCACTTTCAGTGACCTTTGTCACAAATCTTATTTTACTTTGTATGTACACATGCACATGTGTGTGTGTGCACATGTGTGTTTGTATGTGTGCAGACACAAGTGAGGGAGTGCACATGCACCGGTGTGCATGTACATGTGAAAGCCAGAGGTCTATATCACTTGTCTTCCTCAGCCACTCTCCACCTTATTTTTTAATATTCTATTTATTGTTTATTTATTTGAGAGAGAGAAGCAAGTAGAGAGAGAGAGAGAGAGAGAGAATGGGCACGCCAGGGCCTCCAGCCACTGCAAGTGAATTCTAGATGCATGTGCCTCCTTGTGCATCTGGTTTTAGGTGGGTACTGGGAATTGAACCTGGGTTCTTTGGCTTTGCCAGCAAGCACCTTAACTGCTAAGCCATCTCTCCAGCCCAACCACCTATATATATATATATATCACATATATCACATATATAAATTTTTTTAAATTTTTTATTATTTATTTATTTATTTATTTGAGAGCGACAGACACAGAGGGAAAGACAGATAGAGGGGGAGAGAGAGAGAATGGGCGCGCCAGGGCTTCCAGCCTCTGCAAACGAACTCCAGACGCGTGCACCCCCTTGTGCATCTGGCTAACGTGGGACCTGGGGAACCGAGCCTGGAACCGGGGTCCTTAAGCTTCACAGGCAAGCGCTTAACCGCTAAGCCATCTCTCCAGCCCAATTTTTTTTACTTTATTTGCATTACTTCTTTGTGAGAGAAAGAGAAAAAGAGACAGATAGAGAGAGAATGGGCATACCAGGACCTCCAGCCTCAGCAAACGAACCCAGACACCTGCGTCACCTGGTGCATCTGGCTTATGTGGGTGCTGGGTAATCAAACCTTGGTCCTTAGGCTTCACGGCAAGCACCTCAACCGCTAAGCCATCTCTCCAGCCCTCCACCTTATTCTTTTTTAATGTAAAATTTTTATTGACAACGTCTATACTTACAGACAATAAACCATGATAATTCCCTCCCTCCCCCACTTTCCCCTTCACAACTCCAACATATCCCCTCCCTCTCTCTGTTAGTCTGTCTTTTATTTTGATGTCATCATCTTTTCCTGCTATTATGAAAGTCTTGACTCCACCTTATTTTTTTATTTATTTGGCAGAGAAAGAGGGAGAGAGAGAAAGAGAGAACAAATGGGCGCACCAGGGCCTCCAGCCTCTACAAATAAACTCCAGATGCGTGCGCCCCCTTGTGCATCTGGCTAACGTGGGTCCTGGGGAATCAAACCTGGGCCCTTTGGCTTTGCAGGCAAATACCTTAACTGCTAAGCCATCCCTCCAGCCTCCACCTTATTATTTATTTATTTTATTATTATTATTTTTGGTTTTTTGAGGCAGGGTCTCACTCTGGTCCAGGCTGACCTGGAATTAACTATGTAGTCTCAGGGTGGTTTGTAACTCATGGTAATCCCCCTACCTCTGCCTCCCAAGTGCTGGGATTAAAGGCATGCGCCACCATGCCTGGCCCTCCAACTTATTTTTTAAAATTTTATTATTTATTTAATGACAGAGACAGAGAGAGAGAATGGACATGCCAGGGCTTCCAGCCACTGCCAATGCACTCCAGACACATGCGCCCCTTTATGCATCTGGCTAACGTGGGTCCTGGGGAATCGAACCTGGGTCCTTTGATTTTGCAGGCAAGCACCTTAACTGTTAAGCCATCCCTCGAGCCCCACCTTATTTTTTGAGACAGGTCTTTCACTGAACTAGAGCTCACCAGTTTGGCTAGACTAGCTGATCAGCAATCTCTAGGGACTTACCTGTCTCTACCTCGCCAGCGCTGGGATTACAGGTGGGTGCTACATGCCCAGCTTTTCCACAGTGCCAGGGATCCAAATCTGGGTCCTCACGCCTGCACAGCAAGTACTTTACCCACTGAGCTATCTCCTGAGCCCTGCCACAGTGTTTTAACAAAAATTTAAACAAAACTTATCCTGCTATAGTTTCTTTTATTTACTACTAAGAAACAAAATAATGCAGAAAATCTCTAAAACGCATTTGTGCAATTTTACAAATAATCCTCAAGTAAAAGCTGGTATGGTCAGTGCTGATGGTCAGCACCTGCAAGAGGGCCTCAAACCCAGATCTGTGTTCTCTTACACGGGTGTCTCCGTCCTCCTCAGCAGTCCTCCAAGTCAGGATGCGGGGCTCTGTCCTCTGCCAAGCCCTGACTCATTATGTCTTCTTCTGGGTCTCCAGCTCCTGATGGGCCCCCCATGGATGTCACCTTGCAGCCAGTGACCTCACAGAGTATTCAAGTGACCTGGAAGGTAAGTGAGACACCCTTTTGCCTCCCCCTCCTTAATCCAGCAAGACAGGTTTGCTGGTCTCTGGTTTGAAGCAATTCCCATGCCTATTTGCCTAGAAGAAGAAGACAGTAAATGGAGGCTTCCCCTCTTAACCCCCACTGCCCTCACCCATGGCTATCTGATGGACGACTGACCACACCTGGGGGGGGTTGAAGAATTGGGCAGTGACAATGTGGTTCTCCTACCACCCACCCTTGAACCCCAGGTAGAGAGAGTAGCCCCAAGTCTTTTTTTTTTTCTTTTTATTTTTGTGTGTTTATGTTTAAGTGGTATGCATGCATGTGAAGGCCAGAGGTCAATATCGGGTGTCTTCCTCAGTCACTCTCCACCTTGTTTCTTTAAAAAATATTATATTTATTTATTTATTTATGAGAAAGAGAGAGAGAGAATGGGCATGCCAGGGCCTCTAACCACTGCAAACAAACTCCAGACACATGTGCATCCAGCTTTATATGGGTACTTGAGGAATGAACCTGGATCCTTTGCCAGTAAGCACCTTAACCCCTAAGCCATCTCTCCAGCCCCCTCTACCTTACTCTTTAAGACAGGGTCTCTCACTGAGCCCGAGGCTCACTGATTCTGCTAGACCAGCTAGCAGTCAAGCCCTAGAGATTCTCTTGTCTCTGCCTCCCCAAACGCTGGGATTGCATGCACGCACCTTGTTTTTCAAGGTAAGGTTTCACTCTAGCCCAGGCTGACCTGGAATTCACTATGTAGTCTCAGGGTGGCCTCAAACTCACAGCAATCCTTCTACCTCTGCCTCCCGAGTGCTGGGATTAAAGGCGTGTGCCACCACAACCAGCTACCACATTTGGATTTTATGTGGGGTCTGGAGATCTGAACTCAGTTCTCATGCAAGCACTTTGCCCACTGAGCCATCTCCTCAGCCCCCAGAATGAGTTTTTAAAACACTGATGAGTGGTATTTTAAATACTGTAAAACACACACACACACAAATTAACTGGCCTTCTCCAAGGCCCAGGGAAGCTTCAGAGAAAAGAGACCAGTATCTGCTACAACCATTTCTAAGGGCCTGAAGCCAGTGAGCCCTTGGAGAAACCATAGTAGTGTGTCACTCTAGGAAATCTTAAAGGAGACTCCATAGCTGGGCAGGAAGAGGGGCAGAACCAAGAGTTGAGCTGCTCCTGGGGAGCTCTAGCCCGGCCACCTGTCCCTCCAAGTGCACAGATGGGCCAGCAGCCCTGTGCCTCCCTGGGGCGCTGTACCTTCTTGTCTTCATGACTTGCTCTTGTTTGGCTTTCCTTATGAGAGAGACAGAATTGGCCCTCTAGAGCCTCCAGCCACCGCAATTGGACTGCAGACACCAAGTGCCACCTTGTGCACATGCGCGGCCTTGCGCTCGCCTCACCTTTGTGCAGCTGGCTTCTGTAGGTGGCCGGGAGAGGCGCTTTCATTCATATCCACCAGAGGTGTAAGGTAATTTGCCATGGTAGTTCGCATAGAGACAGGCATAAAACATAAAGGCACACAGTCTGGCATCCCGGTTCCATCTCCCCACGGCAGCAATGTGGAGCAGAGACCTTCCCCAGACCTGTCCTTGCTCTCCTTGGAGCCGCCCCCTTTCAACAGTAGGCCTTGGGAATGGAGGAGCAGAGACCTGAGAATTGCCAGGGCTTACTGGAAGAGAGGGAATGGGATCTGTCAAGCTCCAGGATCAGTAAGAGACTAGCTAAAATAAGAATGGGCATAAAGGGCTGGAGAGATGGCTTAGCAGCCAAGGTGCTTGGCTTCAAAGCCAAAGGACCCAGGTTTGATTCCCCAGGACCCACCTAAGCCAGATGCACAAGGTAATGCATTTGTCTGGAGTTAGTTTGCAGCAGCTAGAGACCCTAGCAAACCCATTCTCTCTCTCTCTCTCTCTCTCTCTCTCTCTCTCTCTCTCTCTCTCTCTCTCTTTCTTCCTCTCTTAGAAAATAAAAAAGAATGGGCAGAACAGCAATAGAGCAGAGCAGACCATCATAGGCAAGAGTACTCCACTATATAGGGCACCACATGGACACACACACGTGCATACCCTACACACACCAAAAGATGGACTTGAGCTTGGGAAAGCTGTGCCAAGGATTAGTCATGTTCTCGAAGATGATTGCAGGCACGTGTGGATGGCACACTCATATGTAGCAGCAGCAGCCTGATCTCTCCCTTCCTTCGAGAAGTGACCAGGAGCTGGGTAGCTGGTCCCTCCTGGAACCTCTTAGAAAAAAAAAAAAAAAAACTCTCCAGGGCTGGAGAGATTGCTTAGTGGTTAAAGCACTTGCCTGCAAAGTCTAGCAACCCAGGTGCAGTTCCCCAGGACCCATGGAAAGCCATAAGCGCAAAGTGGCACATGTATCTGGAGTTTGTTTGCAGTGGCTGGAGGTCCTGACATGCTCCTTCTTTCTGTCTTTTTTTCCCTCTCTTTCTCTGTTTGGATATTATAAAACCTCTCAGTATTTTGATCTGGGCTCCAGAAGTTTCTATAGAAACTCAGGCCAATCCCAGACTCAAGTTGATGATGTTGGCATCTTGGTTCTGGGCCCATTTCCTAGGCCCACCCCGGGGAACCCTAAGATGGGTACAGGGAACTACATGGAGCACTGAGACTTTTGCTACAAAGCTCTGACCCAGAGGTCGATAAAAATTTAGAATTAAATTCATTTCTCCAAAGTCTCATAATGAAAAATAAAATTGATTAGAAAGTTAGAACTTTGGAATGAACCAGACCGTCAATAAATTTTGGGACTGACTTCTCGGGGGATTTTTTTTTTTAACACTGAGAAAGAGATTAATGAAAAATAAAGATTCACTTGAAAGATAAGTCACTTCGCTTTAAGACTCTTTCTACAAGATGGATCATCCCTGCTTTATGACATAAATTTGCAATCAGCCCTATTGATTTCTTAATGCTTCAGAGAAAGATTGTTAAGATTGATTTAAATCCTGAGTGGGTGTGTTTGAGAGGGAAGGAGATAGGAAGGAGAAAGAGAAATGTGAAAGGAGAGGAAGAAAAGAGAGAGAAGGAGGGAAGAGAAGAACTTCAAAATTTGCATAAAATTGTGGAGATATATATGTACATAACAGGGTGCCTAGATGTCTATTCAAGACCTTTGTCAGCATGTGTTGATGTGAGCATGTGTACAGGTGTATGTATGTCATAGTATGTAGTCCTATGTCAGATGTGTAGGTATATATCATGGCTAGATAACCCTGGATCATGTATATGGGTGTATATCATGGCAAAGATAGTCCTAGGTCATGTGTACAGGTATATGACACAGTATGGATATCTCTGGGTCATATGTACAAGAATATATCATGGCTACAGCCCCGTGATATGTAGAGGTATATATTATGGCATAGACAGACATGAGTCATGTGTATGGGTGTATCTAATGACATGAATACTACTGGATCATGTGTATAGGTATCTGTCATGACGTAGATACTCCCATATCATGTATACAGGTGTATATCGTGGCAGAGATAGCCCAAAATCATGTATGAGTATGCATCATGACATAGATAGCACCATGTCATGTGTACAAGTCTATATCATGACATGGCTAATCCTAAATCATAGGTACAAGTGTATATCACACAACAGACAGTGTGTTTAGTCGTGTGTACATGTGCATATCATGGTGTAGACGCCCCTGAATCACATGGGTGGCTGTGACATCACTGCTCACAGACCTCTGGGTCTTGTCTACAGGTGCATATCCCTGCACAGGTAGCACTGGATCATGTGTATGAAAGCGTATCATGGCACAAATACTTCTGAATCATGTGTATAGGTGTATATTATGGCATCGATAGCCCTGGTTCATGTGTACAGCAATATTTCATGGCTAGATAACCTTGAGTCATGTGTATGGGTGCGTACTATGGCATAGAGAACCCTGGGTCATATATAGAGGTATATGCATATCATGGCTAGATAACCCTGTATCAGGTGTGCTGGTGTATAATCGCAAGGCATAGATAGTCCCAGGTCATATGTAGAAGTGTGCATCATGGCATAGATACTCCTGGGCTATGTATATGTGTGTACATCATAGCTGGATAATCCTGGATTATGTGTTCAAGTATACATCCTGGCATAGATACTCATGGTTAGGCATCTATGGGTATAGCATGGCACAGATAACCCTGGTCATGTTGCCGTGAATAATGATGTTTATAACAAATATGTATTTATGTGTACTTGCCATTTGAAAGCGTGTTCTGGTGTGGAGGCAAAGGTATCAGGTTCTGGAAAATGTGTTTGTGTCTCCAATAGATGTCTAAATGTGTGTGTGTGTTTGCGTGTGTGTGTGTGTGTGTGTGTGTGTGTGTGTCTACAGGTATGTGGGTTCCAGTACAGACCCAACTGTAGAACTCTGCCCACTTGAAGGCAAGTGCCTTCAAGAACCACCCAAGGGCAAAGAGAAACAAAATCCGGGCAATAGCAAAAAATGAAGTCAATTAAACACACACCTCTTTAGTGAGTTCAAAACAATTATGTTAAATTAAAAACTTAATTTTATTGAGCTAACAGTAAGCTTAAAGTGCAGTTCATTTAAACATTCATTGAATTAAAACAACAGTGAGGCTGTTTTACGAACTTAATTGTTTTTGATCTCCCCATTTTTTAGTACAATAAAAGGTGGGCTTTTAAATTAACTCCATTGTCATTAAAACCCTGGCATAAGCTGGTTTTATATGCACTGGGATAGCTGTTCTATCTCAATTTATAGATGGGCAGGCCCAGTCACTAAAGGAGCTGGTTTCTATTTGTGAGTCTAAACATGGCTCGCCTTGGGCAGGTATGGGAATTAGAATGTTTGTCTTGAGTTTGAACATGCGTATTACTGGTTCTGGGCATGAGTGAATACACCAGTGTGTGTGTGTGTGAGTGAGATCATGTATGAAGCTGTCAGGTATCATTGTTCATGTGTCAGTATCTTCTGTCAGGCACTCCAGGGCCTCTAGCCACTGCAAACAAGCTCCAGACCACCTTGTGCATCTGGCTTACATGGGTACTGGGGAATTGAAGTGGGGTCTTTGTAGGCAAGCACCTTAACCACTAAGCCATCTCTCCAGCCCTCCTTGAGGAATTTTTTAGCTGTAAACATACATAGAATGTCCATCTCTGATCATGGTCAAGTGGAGTTCAGTGGCTATCACATGTTCACAGTGCAGTGTAATCATCACCATGAGCCCTTTTCACAATGTCTTCATTACCCCCTACTGAAAATGTAGCCAGGAAACAATAACTCCTCTCGTCCCCTCCACCAAACCCCTGCAAACTGTTTCTAAAAAAAAATTATTTATCTATTTATTTAACAGACAGAAAGAATTGGCACACCAGGGCCTCTAACCACTTCAAATGAACTCCAGATGCATGCACTTTTTTGTGCATCTGGCTTTATGTGAATCTTGAAGGATCAAACTCAAGCCATCAGGTCTTTACAAGAAAGCACCTTTAATTGCTGAGCTATCTCTCCAGCCCTCCAATTTTTTTTTTAATAAATTTGGCCAGGCCTGGTGGCACATGCCTTTATTATTATTTTTATTTGAGAGCGACAGAGAGAGAAAGAGGCAGAGAGAAAGAGAGAGGATGGGCACGCCAGGGCTTCCAGCCGCTGCAAACGAACTCCAGACGTGTGTGCCCCCTTGTGCATCTGGCTAACGTGGGTCCTGGGGAGTCGAGCCTCGAACCAGGGTCCTTAGGCTTCACAGGCAAGCACTTAACCACTAAGCCAACTCTGCAGCCCCAGCCCCCAAATTTTTCTTTCTCTCTCTCTCTTTCTTTCTTTCTTTCTTTCTTTCTTTCTTTCTTTCTTTCTTTCTTACTTTCTTACTTTTTTTTTGGGGGGGGGGGTTCAAGGTAGAGTCTCACTCTAGCTCAGGCTGACCTGAAATTCACTACGTAGTCTCAGGGTGGCCTCAAACTCATGGCAATCCTCCTACCTCTGCCTTCCAAGTGATAGGATTAAAGGTGTGTACTACCACGCCTGGCTCCAAACTTTTTTAAGTCTATTAATTTTCCTCTAAAGACCTCCATAATTAAAACTATACCATGTCCTTGTGTCTTTATTTCACTCAGCCATAATATCTTCATGGCCCATCTATGCAGTAGCATATAAGAATTGTATTCTTGCTGGGCGTGGTGGTGCACATCTTTAATCCCAGCATTCTGGAGGAAGAGGTAGGAGGATTACCATGAGTTCAAGTCCATCTTGAGACTACATAGTGAGTTCCAGGTCAGCCTGGGCTAGTGTGAGACCCTACCTCGAAAAACAATACAAACAAACAAAAAATAAACAGTGAATTGCATTCTTGGTAAAGCCAGGTGCACAAGATAGTGCATGCATCTGGAATCCATTTGCAGTGGCTGGAAGCCCTGGTGCACCCATTCTGTCTGTTTCTCTTTTATCTCTCTCTGCTTACAAATATAGAAATAAAAATATTTTTCTAATAAAAAGAGCTGGGGAGATGGCTCAGCAGTTGAAGTGCTTGCCTGTAGAGCTTAAGGACCTGGGTTAAGTTCCCCAGTGTGCCCACATAAAGTCAGATGCACAAAGCAGTGCATGCATCTGGAGTCCATTGGCAGTGGCTAGATGCCCCAGTATGCCCATTCTGTTCATCTGTCTCTCTTCTATCTCTTTGCTTACAAATAAATAAATAAAAATATTTTTATAAAAATAGAATTGCATTCTTGGGCAGGAGAGATTGCTCAGTGGTTAAGGTGCTTGCCTGCAAAGCCCAATGACAGGAGTTTGATTCCCCAGTACCCACATAAAACAAGATGCACAAAGTGGCACATGCATGTGGAGTTTGCTTGCAGCAGCTAAGGCCCTAATTCTCTCTCTGTTTCTCACTCAGCCAGGCATGATGATGCATGCCTTTAATCCCAGCCAGCACTCAGGAGACAGAGGCAGAAGGATTGCTATGAGTTCAAGGCCAGTCTGAGACTACATAGTAAATTCTAGGTCAGCCTGGACTACAGTGAGACTACCTCAAAAAAAAATCACATTCTTTTCCTTACTGAGTCATATTCCATTGTATAGATATACCATGTCTCATTTACCCACTCATCCCTCAGTGGACACTTGGGGGCCTCCACCCTTTGACTGGTATCACCAGTATGGCTATGAGCATGGCTGTACAAGTAGCCAATTCTCCGCTTTCAGTTTTGGGGGTTATACCCAGAAGTAGGAGTGTACAATCACGTGGACCATATGGACAGTCAATGTTCAGTCACTTGAGGAAGAGCCAAATTATTTCCCATCACAATCACATTATTTGATGTTCGCACCAGCAGTGTAGGAGGTTTTAATGCTCCCACAACCTCTCTCATTTTTCTTTGTTTTTTCCCCCAATAATAGCCACCCCTGTAGCTGTGAACATCTATCTCAATGTATTTTTAATTAATTTATTTATTTGCAAGCAGAAAGATACAGATAGAAAGACAGACAGAGAGACAGAGACAGTGGGGTGCCAAGGCCTTCAGCCACTGCAAAGGAACTCCAGATGCATGTACTTTCTGTGCATCTGGTTTTATGTGGGTACTGGGGAATCGAACTCATATCCTAAGACTTGACAAACAAGTGCCTTAACTGCTGAGCCATCTTTCCAGCCCTCAAGATATTTTGTGTAATTCCAACTCATTGCTCATCTCCCTCTCCTTTGGATCACTTTTGTCTGAGGTTCCAATTCTCCCGGGCCTGTGAGCCATGCAAATGATATCTCTATTCATGCATGCTTGCAGGTGTGCGGTCAGTGAGTATGTATTTGGGGTCCAGGCACCTTTCCAGACACAGATACCACAGTTGAAGGAGACAATATGCCCCCATCCTTTTGTCACTTCGGTTCTACCAGGGTAGACAAATGCTTAAATGAAAGCCATGAGAAGCCAGGGAGAAACATAAGGCACGCTGGCCAGAGGTCAGGGAGATCTGCCTAAGAACTAAAGGGAGGCCTCATGGGGAAGAGGACTACTACTCAGTAAGGTCGTGACTGAAGGCAGGACCCAGGGTGAGGACAGTCAGGAGCCTGGTAGGAGCAGCGAAAATTACCAAGGAGAGAGGAGACAGGTCTGCAGCGCCATGGGTATCAGGTCACAGAGAATCGTGTGGCCATGGTAAGTAAGGCCCTGGGCTTTCAGGCTGAGTGAGGCAGGAGCCATCAAAGGCTTGGGCACAGAGGAATGACGTGTTGGAGAAAGTCACTGTGTCTTTGTCTCTGGCCTTCCTCCTTGCTCACAGGCACCGAAGAAGGAGCTGCAGAATGGTGTCATCCGGGGCTACCAGATCGGCTACAGGGAGAACAGCCCGGGCAGCAATGGGCAGTACAGCATCGTGGAGATGAAGGCCACAGGGGACAGTGAGGTCTACACCTTGGACAACCTCAAGAAGTTCGCCCAGTATGGTGTGGTGGTCCAGGCCTTCAACCGGGCTGGCACGGGGCCCTCGTCCAGTGAGATCAATGCCACCACGCTAGAGGACGGTGAGGGCAGCAATGGGGTCAGGAGCAGTGGGTCATATTCCAGCCCAGCTAGGGCTGCCACGAAGGTGGGGTCCCCTCACTCACTCTTACGCCCACCTTGGTCATGTGAACAGTACAGGCTCCCTGAACCACTTGCTAGCTTCTCTGGCCCCACTGGCTCTCAAGGAAGGCTTCACTCAACACACACACGCCCTCAGCCCATGCAGTCACTCCCTCAGTTTATCTGTGGGCTATTGGCCTGATGGACAGTCTGTCCACCTGTCCATCCCAGCATCTCCTTCCTGCCCTCTGGCCCCCTAGCCCATCTCCAGTCAAACGCTTCCCTTTTAATCCCAGGACCTGTTTCTCCTTTCACAGTTTCTTGGGAAAGGGGCAAAAGCCAAGTGTATTTCATTGTTGTGACAAAATACCTCACAAGAAGCAAGTTAAAGAATCTCATTTCACCATTCTTTCTCTCTCTCTGCCTCTTTCTCTCTCTATTGCACTCAAATAAATGAATAAAAATAAACAAAATTTTTTTTAAAAAGGGGGCCTGGAGAGATAGCTTAGCAGTTCAGTACTTGCCTGTGAAGCCTAAGGACCCTGGTTCAAGGCTCAATTCCCCAGGACCAACGTAAGCCAGATGCACAAGGTGGCACACGCATCTGGAGTTCTTTTGCAGTGGCTGGAAGCCCTGGTGTGCCCATTCTTTCTGTCTCTCCATGCCTCTTTTTCTCTCTGTCGCTATCAAATGAATAAACAAAAATAAACAAAAAATTAAAATAAAAACAAGAATCTCACTTCAGCCTGGCATGGTGGCACATGCCTTTAATCCCAGCACTTGGGAGGCAGAGGTAGAATGATCACCATGAATTTGAGAACCCCCCCCACACACCTGAAACTACATAGTGAACTCCAGATCATCCTGGGCTAGAGTGAGACCCTACCTCAAAAAACAGACAAACAGCCGGGTGTGGTGATGCACACTTTTAACCCCAGCACTCTGGAGGCAGAGGTAGGAGGACTGCTATGAGTTCAAGGCCACCCTGAGACTCCATAGCGAATTCCAGGTCAGCCTGGGCGAGAGTGAGACCCTACCTCAAAAAAAAAAAAAAAAAAAAAAAAAACCAACAACAAAGAACCTCATTTCAGCTTACAGCTCAAGGTCACAGTGTGTCTTGGTGGGGAGGGCATAACAACCTCGTACAGTGAGTGGTCCAGCAGAATCCAAATATCCCATCACTGGAGAACCGGCTCTTGAGGTCAAGGTCAAGCATGCCTCCACCTCCCTGCCCCCCTCTGGATATACAGCCCTGCTGTCCTAAATCTTGGCTTTAGGTGGGAGCTTTCAAATTCCAATTCCCCAGAGTGTTTATCTCATTGCTGTGGGACACAGCTGGGCTTTAGGTTTGGGCAGATTAGGATAGCCCCAGAGTACTGGGCACCTGAGGGGAAAAAAAAAAAAAGAGAGACCATAAAAGAAAGGAAAGTGCTGTGGAGAGCAGAGAGGTGCTGAATGCTCCAAGCATAGCCACCCTGAGGACAGCGCCACAACCGCCTTACACCTGGAGACATTGGGCCTGGTAAGCTGAGGAACACCAGCATGTCACCTCTCAATACAGTAACATTAATCCATGCAGTTTACACAGCAGCTCCCATACCTGTGCCCATATCAGGATCTCCACGGTCCGTCAATACCCACTGGGCCAGCAACAGAGCTCTGCACAGTAGGGTTAGGGTAGGGCCAGGAGTGTGCATCTCTACCACGTTCTCCAGTATGCCACTGCTGGTCCACAGAGCACCTCGGGAACCACAGCTGCCTCATTATCCACAAAAGGCAGTCCAGGGCCTGGAGAGATGGCTCAAAGGTTAAAGCCACCTCCTTCCAAAGCCTGATGGCCTGGGTTCCATTCCCCAGTACCCACATAAAGCCAGATGTACAAAGTAACACATGCATCTGGAGTTCTTTTGCAGTGGTAGGGGGCCTTGCTATACTTATACACTCATATTCTCTCTCTCTCTCGCTCATAAATAAATAGTGAGGAAAAAAAAATCAACCAAGACTTGTGGAGGTTAAGTGTCCTGCCAGAGTCCCCTACCTAGTAAATAAGAGCATCATAGAAACCCAGGCCTGACTCTGAGACTATACTCTTTCTTATTATTTTATTTATTTATTTATTTATTTAAGAGAGGGGGGAGAGAGAGAGAGAAGGAGGCAGATAGAGAGAGAATGGGCATGCTAGGGCCTACAGCCATGGCAAACAAGCTCCAGATGCATGTGCCACCTTCTGCATCTGGCTTATGTGGGTTCTGGGGAATTGAACCTGTGTCCTTTGGCTTTGCAGGCAGGCACCTTAACAGCTAAGCTATTTCTTTTCTCTATCCCTATACTCTTTTAAAAAAAAAGTTTTATTTATATTTTTGGTTTGAGAGAAAGAGGCAGAGAGAGAGAATGAGCTCGCCAGAGCCTTCAGCCTCTATAAAGGAACTCCAGACATGTGCGCCCTCTTGTGTGCACGTGTAACAATACGTGTTTGCATCACTGTGAGTCTGGCTTATGTGGAACCTGGAGATTTGAACAGGAGTTCTTAGGCTTTGCAGGCAAGCACCTTAACCACAAAGCCATATGCTTCCCCTGAGACTGGAAATAAGACTAGTTATTTAAAAAAAAAACAACTGCCAGGCGTAGTGGCGCATGCCTTTAATCCCAGCACTCTGAGAGGCAAAGGTAGGTGGATTGCTGTGAGTTCAAGGCCACCCTGAGACTGCATAGTGAGTTCCAGGTCAGCCTGGACTAGAGTGAGACCCTACCTCAAAAAAAAAATCAAGAAAATAAATAAATAAATAAAATTTTAAAAAAGACTCAGGGGAGGGTGCTGGATAAACGGCTTCATGATTAAGGCAAAGCCAAAGGACCTAGGTTTAATTCCCAGGACCCACATAAGCCAGATGCACAAGATGGCACATGTCCAGAACTTGTTTGCAGTGGCTAGAGGCCCTGGCACACTCATTCTCTCTCTCTCAATCTCTCTCTCTCTCTCTCTCTGACTTTGTCTCTCGCAAATAAATAAATAAATAGTATTTTTTAAAAAACACTGGGGCTGGAGGGATGGCTTAGCGGTTAAGGCGTTTGCCTGCAAAGCCAAAGGACACAAGTTCAATTCCCCAGGACCCACGTTAGTCATATGCACAAGGGGTGCATATGTCTGGAGTTCATCTGCAGTGGCTGGAGGCCCTGGTGCACCCATTCTGTCTCTCTCTTTCTGTCTCTCTCCCTCTTTCTCTGTCAAATAAATAAATAAAAATAAAATAAAATTTTAAAAAGACTGGTTGTAGGCGCTTTAGGAAGTTTTGTCAGAGGCCATCCCACCTGACGCAGCCCCAAGGTCCCCTCTCTCATAGTGCAGGGCAGGGCAGGGCCTCTGTGAAATACTGCCTCCTTCACTCAGGTAGGGGCCCTGGAATTACTGCCAGGGAGAGGGCTCCGCATGGGCTGCTGTGGAGTCCTTTCACAACACAGGAGGAGAGGGAAGAAAGTTTCCACCAGCATTTGCTCAGCAGTTTTTCATACTTAATTAAGGCCCTCGTTAGCCTGTCAGATCCTGATCGTTTCCTGGCAATATTAGCGCTCCTCCTGGGGTATTCAAGGGCCCCTGCCTTAGCAAGAGTGTCTTTTCCATAATTGTATTACCTTCATTTTGTTCGAACGGGCGATCTGTATTAGTTTATTACACTGGGTCCCTAATTACATGGTGCTTATATTTTTACACCTAAGTAATATGAAACAATAATCACTCTCAAAGAGGATCGTTAAGATGATGTATTATCATTTAAATGCTCATAAAAATTAGAGTTGCCTCTTGTGGGGCAACGGGATCTAATTACCTTGCCTCCAGCCTCTGCCTCTTTTCTCCCATTTAGTGAGCGGGCTTGCTCTTTCCTTTTGCCCCGGGGCTCCCCCAAAACCAGCCAGAAGTACCACCAAAGTTCTCTTTAGCCAAGGTGACCTCCAGGACCTGGTGCTCCTAGTGAAGCAGGGCAGGCTGCTGCCGGCCCATGATGGGGCCTTAGGTGACCCCAAGAAGGAGCTCCTGAAGGAGAAAGTCCAGGTTGGCCTCCCATCATCCCAGGCATTTTGCTATATTCTTGTAGGAAAATGGGGTCATACACCCAGAAGTCCTGGAACTCGCCTTTCTTCTACCAAGAGTGATTGAGATGGTCTCCTTTTTTAAATTTTTATTTATTTATTTATTTGAGAGCGACAGACACAGAGAGAAAGACAGATAGAGGGAGAGAGAGAGAATGGGCGCGCCAGGGCTTCCAGCCTCTGCAAACGAACTCCAGATGCATGCGCCCCCTTGTGCATCTGGCTAACGTGGGACCTGGGGAACCGAGCCTCGAACCGGGGTCCTTAGGCTTCACAGGCAAGCGCTTAACCACTAAGCCATCTCTCCAGCCCGAGATGGTCTCCTTTTTGGCCTTCCTTTCAGCTTAGCACCAGCACACAAGAGACCCTAGGGCCAAACCTTGGCTCATACTTCTCCATGGCCAGTGGACGCTGAGGGGCTGGATATATACATAATATACTGAATGATAGACTCCCTGGGACTGACTTGGTCTTCCTGATCTGCCACATTCAGCCTGTGGGGTCCCTGGTTGTAGTAGTCCACTGGGAAAGTTTGTCCCCTTTTCTGGAATCTAATGAGCCAGGGCTTTCCTGCCAAGAGAGCAAGTGGCCAGTGCCGTAAGGGTGACTGATTGCTCCAGACTGTAGCAGAGAGCCCTGGCTGGACAGTTGGCCTCCCCAGCCCACTGAGTCAGGGGATCCCTCATTTTGTCTCACTCAACAACCCTCTGGTGAAGCAGCAAAGCCCAGTCTAGGGCGTGTGTGGGTGCTGTGACTTGCACCCTCACTGATTAGGCCCTTGGTTCTACCCTATGCAGTGCCCAGCCAGCCCCCCGAGAATGTTCGGGCCCTGTCCATCACGTCTGATGTGGCTGTTATCTCCTGGTCGGAGCCCCCACGCAGCACCCTCAACGGTGTCCTCAAAGGCTACCGGGTCATCTTCTGGTCACTCTACGTTGATGGGGGTGAGTCTATTGGGACTGATGTGTAAGTCCAGGTTCCTTGGGGACTTGCTTCCAGACTTGGTTAGAGCTGATGGCGTGTCAAGCGAAAGGGCAGCTCCTCTCCCCACATGCAGACGCCACAAGGAGGTGATGGTGATAATAACAGTGAGTTCCCTAGTGATTGTCCTTGTTAGCCTAGTGCCAGGGGCAGGGGTGAGGTGAAGGTGGTGCACATGGTGACCTCCCTGGTGAGGGGTGGGAGGAAGCACCAGTCACCCTAGACAACAGCATGTATGGGGGGTCACTTAGGGCACCAGGGGCACATCTGCTCTGCCAGCTTAACACATTGATGCTAGATCTTTCTGGTTCCATCAGGCAGCTGGCACAGGCAAACGTGGCCAATGCAGTGTTCTGAGGGACTGCTTTTAGTGGGGTGGGGAGGATGGGCAGCCCAAGCTAGCACCGGAAGGGAACCATTACCACTTCTGCCAAAGGGGAGAGAGAGAGAAAAAAAATAGGGTTAAGTGAGCCTAGGGAATCTTCCCCTCGACCAAACCCAGCTAAAGCCAGACCTGTTCAGGGAGCGGCGTAGGCCCCGGGAGAGGTGGGGCAGAGCGTGCAGGGAGAGCAAGGAGCGGCAGGTGGGGGAGACCCAGGACAGTGGCCCAGCCTCCACCGCGCCGCCTTCGTCCCAGGTGCGCTGGTGCACACAGGTCTAAACAACACACACACACACATACACCATGCTCCTGCTTTCTAGTGTACACAAACGTTTGCCAGTAGCCAAGAAGTCCTTAGTCCACGCAAGCCAGAGGCCCCGCATCCTAAACTGCGCACACATTCTACCAGAGGCTTTTCATACCTCAGCAGAGCAGAGGGACCTGCAAGGAGTTTGCATCCCAGTCCTGAACTTTCTGCCTCCCAGCCCCGTGCCCCTCTTTCTTCAAGACACCAGAGTCTGGCCTGCGACCATCTGCCCAGGGTTAGTCCCGTCCCCTTTCCCACCCAGACTCGACTCTGCTCTGCTCTGCTCAGACCCTCTCCTGTCAGAAGCATACCCCTGCTTCATTCTCTCCTATAGAAGCTCGGAGGCCTGGGCTCAATCAAGACTTGGCCCCTGCAGGTCTCTGAAGTTCTTTTGCTATGAGATGCCTGACCACAGTGCTCAAAATGTGGCTGTGCATTTATGCTGGTGCTCAGTCACATAAGCCCTCTTTTTACAGAACTTGCTTCCTCTTTTTCAAGGTTGCAGACTTCCCAGCTCAGTGCCCAGAGAAGGCATTGGCCTCACGAATCTCCAAAGACCCCTGGGTACTGACCATGTTGTCCTCTCTCAGAATCTTTCTCTGGCTGTGTCCCGGACACATCTGCCCACCTTCCTGGGCTCAGGCCTCTGTGATCCCGCCTGCGTATCGGAGCCCCTCACACTGGGCATGGCTTTCTAGTCTTCTAGGTCCTCCAGACTGCTGTATCCTCTGGTCAAGCCCTCTGTCTGGGCCTTTATCTGCCCCTGACCACAAGCCAAGCATTGGGAGCTGGTTTGTAGTCCATCATCTCTACAAGGCCTGTTCCCAACCAGCGTCTTGGACCCATCTTGCCCAATGTTTCAATAGGAGACTCAGAAACTTGTCTCTTTTTGTCCTTGAGAGACCTCCTCCATGGGACCCTCTCCTTAAGCCCTTCTTTTTTTAAATTTATTTTATTTTATTTTATTTATTTGAGAAAGAGAGAAAGAGGTGGGGTGGAGAGAGAGAGAGAATAGACACACCCAGGCCTTCAGCCACTGTAAATGAACTCCAGATGCAAATGCCACTTTATGTATCTGGCTTATGTGGGCCCTGGGGAAATCAAACCTGAGCATTTTGGCTGCGCAGGCAAATGCCTTAGCTGCTAAGCCATCTCTCCAGCCCCGTAAGCTCTCTTTTAGAGTCTACAGGAAACTCCCTAGTGGAGCCAGAATGACAGGGTCTTCATGAACACGATGAGGGGAGCTGGGTGACGGGAGGGGCCATGCTTCAGGGAGGGATGGAGAGATAGAAGTGTTCTGAGAGGTGAGCATCAAGTTGCACTTGGCAGTAGGTCAGTTGGGGGCTGGGGCCAGGCTAACACATGACTAGGCCCTGGTTGGGCTACTTAAGAAGAGGCACAGCCTGGGGGCAGTGGCCCAAAACTGTTCCCAGGTACCCTGAGGTGAAGACTCGAGTCCTCACCTCCATGAAGCCAAGAGCCTAGGCTGGCCAAAGGCAGGGCCAGGCCACACATCCGAGCCCGCTATCTCCACAGAGTGGGGCGAGATGCAAAACATCACCACCACGCGGGAGCGGGTGGAGCTGCGGGGCATGGAGAAGTTCACCAACTACAGCGTCCAGGTGCTGGCCTACACGCAGGCTGGGGATGGCGTTCGTAGCAGCGTGCTCTATATCCAGACCAAGGAGGACGGTGAGTCCAGGCTCCAGTCCAGGCCTCCCCTACCCTCAGGGACCACTTTCCTCAGAGCACCCCACTCATACGCTGCTCACTTCTGGCTCTCACTCCAGGGACAAGGCGAGAGCAAAGTGCCATCTCTCTCCTAGACCTTTGAGTCCTTGGAAGACGGGCTTGGAGGACTCAGGTCCCACTTTGGGACCACAGGACATGGGGTGCTCTAGGACAGATGTATGAACATCCAAGCACTGCCTCCTCACCCCCCGCCCTCTTCCCAGCCGAACCCCAAGGGCTCCCTTCTGTGGTATGTGCTACACTGCCGGATGCAGATAAGGATGCTGGGTTCGGTGGAAAGCAGGACTACTGCCCAACGCATCCTAGGCTAGGGACTTGGTGGTCACCCAGAGAGGCTCCAGCATGAGACAGGCCTTAATCCCACTAGAAGGGGGATGAGCTGGAGTTGTGATCTTCGGTCCTTCCTCATGGAACAGGACTGGATAACACTGGAGATAAGGGGCCAAATTCAAGGGCAGAGTGCCAACGCTGTGACAGGTTGGGAGTTGAGCCAACCCAGGAAGGAAAGAGTGGGAAGAAGGGTCCAGGATTCTCACCAGGCCAGGAGCTGCACAAGTCCAGGAGCTCCGCTCAAGCACTGGACCTGGCTCACCACTCTGGCTTCTGCTTCTGACATACACTTCTTTTCCAGCACACCACCCCCAGCACTTGATTGTATTTTGCTCTGTGTTGGTTGCAGTTTTTGGAGTCAGGGTCTCACTTTAGCCCAGGCTGACCTGGAGCTCACTCTGTAGCCCAGGCTGGCCTTGAACTCACAGCACTCCTCCTGACTTTATCCTGCTGAATACTGGGATCAAACATGTCAGCCACCATGCCTAAGTTTTCATTATTTCTTAAGTAAATTGTCTGCACCAGGCATTCTGTTCTTAGGAGGGCTGGTCTGGGTGAAGGGTGGTCAACACCCAGTGGGTACATAAATGACAGTAATAGTTGGTATCATAATTCAGCCTGTTTCTTCAAAGAATGTGGACATCCAGAATGCAGGTGCTACCCAGACATATTGCAGAGGGTGCTGGAAGATGGTGCTGAAGAGATGGCTTAGTGGTAAAGTCGCTTGCCTGTGAAACCTAAGGACCCAGGTTCAATTTTCCAGATCCCACATAAGCCAGATGCATATGGTGATGCATCCATCTGGAGTTCATTTGCAGCGGCTAGAGGCCCTGGCACACCCATTCTCTTTCTCTTTCTCTCTTTCCCTCCCTCCCATCCTCCTTCCCTTCCTCTCTCTTTCTGTCTCAAATTAATTAATTAATTAAATCATAATTTTTTTAAGGTGCTGGAAGAATTAGAGGTGCTGTGCTGGGCATGGTGGCGCATGCCTTTAATCCCAGTACTCAGGAGGCAGAGATAGGAGGGTTGCCAAGAGTTCAAGGCCACCCTGAGACTACATAGTGAACTCCAGGTCAGCCTGAGCTAGCGTGAGAGCCTACCTCAAAAAAACAAAGAAAGAGAGAGAGAGAGAGAGTTAGAGGTGTTGAAAAGGATCAATCATACTGGGAGATACGAAGAAAAATTTCATGAGTGGGCCAGCACCAGGACTAAACCAGCTCCCATTGAAATGGGATTTTAGGGGTTGAAGGAAGTCCTTGAACCCCAAACCCTGGGTCCATGCTTGCATTTAACCAAAGAACTGAGCAAACCAAACTGAGAAGGATAATTGTTAAATGATTGTATTGAGAGAAGTACAGAGCCAAGGGAAGGAAAATGAATATACCTGCATAGCCTGAGAGCCCACATGGTGGCCTGGAGAAAAAAATAAAGAGATTAAAAAAGGACAGAAAAGAAAGTACAAAGAGCTCCTGCCATGTGGAGGGCAGGAGTGGGTAAACAGCCCATGTGTGAGTGGGGGTCGGGGTATTCTCCCCTCGTCTGGATCCAATTGGGCAACTCTCCCTAACCCAGAGGTTCACGAGTGATGAATGGGTCCCTAATAGTTTGCCCTTCCCTTGCAAGCGTATTTATAACCTCATGGTGGTGGGCCCTACCTTCTGGTTCAGGTAACCCAGAGAGACAGCCAACTGGTGTGGGCTACAGGCTGTCTCAGGAAGGGGCTAGCCATGATGCCAAGTTCTGGGGGCTAACCTTGACTAACCACAACGTTAGGATTAAAGCCTAGGAAAGACCTCCCTCCCAGGAGGGGGCCTAGGTTGTTTGTGGGGAAACAGATCTAGGGAAAAGATAAGAAATCAGATGATACTTGGATCTCTAGCAAAGTAGAGAATGCAAGGATAATTTCAGGGGCCCAGTTACTCTAACTGCCTAACAAAGCTACCTGACTCCCTCTAACCAGCTCAGTTTAATCTCCTGCCCTCTTTTAGGCCCCTGACAATAGCCCTCCTCCCTCTTAAGCTCTAAGCAATTCAATATTTACTGACCTGCCTGCCCTACTTTTCCAGTCATTAATCCCTCATCAAGCTTCCTGGGTCAGCTCTGGGCAGAGCCACCTGTTCCTGTGTAGAGGATGTGCTGAACCAGTACCCAGCTCCTGGTCCCATCTGAAGCTTCAAGACCATGCAACAGATACCTCTGTGATGTCTAGAAATGGACCACTATGGTCCCTGGGCTTCCTGCCTCTTACTTTGATCAAGATCAGAGTCATGAACACCTTCATGTGTTTAATCAGTGAGGCCCCAAAGGTGGCTCAGCTGGGTATTGTCCTGCTCTGCTGGGAAACCTCAGTTCTCCAACCAGAGCCACTTTCAGATCCACACACAACAGGAACTAGGCCTGAAGGGGCCACTGCCTCAGCCTTCAGCAGGCAGCTCCCAGTGTGAGGAACGCTGGCCAATTCCACAGAGAAGCATGCCCGGCCATGTGGTCAGCTGGAAAGTCTGCCCTTCATGTTCCTTATGAAAAAATAGGGACAGTGGTGCCTCATCAAATTGTAAGAGGCAGGCTGGAGAGATGGCTCAGCAGTTAAGGCACTTGCCTGTGAAGCCTAAGGACCCAGGTTTGATTCCCCAGGACCCTCATAAGCCAGATGTACAAGGTGGTGCATGCATCTGGAGTTCATTTGCGATGGCTAGAGACCCTAGCACACCCATTCTCTCTCTCTCTTTCTCTCTGTCTCTCTTTCTTTCTCTCCCTCTCAACTAAATAAATAAAAATATTTTTTAAATTACAAAAGGAGCAGGCATAGTGGCACACTCCTTTAATCCCAGCACTTGGGAGGCAGGAGGATTGCCATGAGTTCAAGGCCACCCTGAGACTACAGAGTGAATTCCAGTCAGCCTGAGCTAGAGTGAGACTCTATCGCAGAAAACCAACAACAGGGCTGGAGAGATGGCTTAGCGGTTAAGTGCTTGTCTGTGAAGCCTAAGGACCCCGGTTCGAGGCTCGGTTCCCAGGTCCCACGTTAGCCAGATGCACAAGGGGGCGCATGCGTCTGGAGTTCGTTGGCAGAGGCTGGTAGCCCTGGCGCGCCCATTCTCTCTCTCTCCCTCTATCTGTCTTTCTCTCTGTGTCTGTCGCTCTCAAATAAATAAATCAAATTTTAAAAAAAACCAACAACAACAACAAAAAAGTAAAAGGCAAGATACCTAAAAAGTCCTTTCTAGAAGAAATAATAGTTGCTTTATAGATACCACTATTCTGGCAATGAAATGACAAGCCAGGGCCCCCATATTTCCAAGGAGAGGCTGAGGCCAGAAAGGGTGCGAGATGAGGTCTCAGTCTGAATAACAGCCACGCCTTGATACGTCTGTGACTTGCTGTCATAACATGACACCCCCTCACCCCAGGCTTGTGAAGTAGACATTCTTTCCATCTTTCAGGTGAAAGCACTGAGACCTAGAGAGTCTGAACTACTTTGGAACTGGCATTCAACTAAATGATGGGACAGCTAGACCATCCTCATATTGGGGCCATAAGAGCATCATTATCACATGGACTAGGGAGTCCTGTGTGAGGCAGCTCTGGGGCTGGTTCAGGCAATGGCTCCCCTCTTTTCCCTCTGCTCTTCCAGCATGGCAGGATTTCAAGATGGCCACAACTCCCAGCATCACACTCCACTTCTGAGTCACTTCTGAGTCACCATCCCTCTGTTGGAAGTGAAAGCTACAGTTCTCAGAAGCCCACTCATCAGATCAATCCTATTTCCCACTGGCCTGGATAGGACCACATACTTCTCAATAAACCATGTATCAAATGGGGAATGGAGTTCTCATGGCCAGCGTCTTACCCCAAACTCAGCATATCCCTCAGTGTAGGTGATAGAGACCGCTGTCTCTAAATGTAGGAAGGGGCTGAGGAGATGGTTCAGTGAGTGAGGGAACTTGCTGTTCAAACATGAGGACCTGAGCAGCGAAGTGAAGAGCCAAGTGTGGCTGCACATGCCTATAACCCCCATGCTGAGAGGGGCAGAGACAGGAGAGTCACTGGGGCTCACTGATCAGCCAGGCAGACCAAAAACAGGTTCAGTAAGAGACTGTCTCTGGGAAGTAAACAGACAGAGTGATAGAGGAGCTGGGAACAAGGGTGCTCACCTTTAATCTCGGCACTCAGGAGACTGACGCAAAAGGGTTTCCTGAATTCAAGGCCAGCCTGGGCTACAGAGTAAGTTCCAAGTCAGCCTGGGCTAAGATGATATCCTGCTTAAGAAAAAGAAAAGAGTGACAGAAGTGGACACTAAGTGTTCTCTACTGTCTGCATGGATGTGTGCTCATAGATGCATGTGACTGCAGACACATGTGCATACAACACACACACAAACCAATCAGATAAAATAAGGTGTGGAGCATCATGTTTGAAAGGCACAGGAAGGAGTGACGATGGGGACTAATGTCAGAGGCCTGCTCAAAGCTGCCTAAGAGGAGGTCCTGTGCTGGGGCCGTGAGTGTGAGAAAAGAGGCGAGGAGACCAGGCGAGGTGAGAGGAAGCTCCCCTCTAGGAACCATAGGCTGGAGACTCACACCTATTCTCCTGACTGAGGCAGGCTAAAAAACTTAGATAAAATATCTCTTTAAATACCTGCCTGCAGGTATCAGACATCCAGCAAGAGAGTGAATTGCTGGAGCAGGAGCCAAAAGGAAGTTAAGAACCAGGCTGGAGGGATGGCTTAGCAGTTAAGGCGTTTGCCTGCAAAGCCAAAGGACCCAGGTTCGATTCCCTAGGATCCACATTAGCCAGATGCACAAGGGGGTGCATATGTCTGGAGTTCATTTGCAGTAGCTACAGGCCCTGGCACACCAATTCTCTTTCTCTTTCTCTCTCTCTCTCCTACTTTCTCTGCCAAATAAATAAAATACTAAAAAAAATAAAATAAAAAAACACAAGAAGCTAGCCTGGCTACAAAGCAGCTCTTTCCCCTGGCGACATTTGCTGAATCTGGGGGCAGTGGCTGAGACCCTGAGCAGCAGTAGGGGGATGGGAGAGGGAGGTCCGCGTGTGCTGGGTCCTGTAAGTCTGTCAGGTGAATCCCTCTCACTTTGATAGACCTTAAGGACAGACAACACTTTTACTCCAAGAAGAAATATGGACCGAAAGCACACAGCTCTGCCTTGACTTCTCTCAGTCCTGTAAAGTGTTCTGAAGTGACCCCAGAGTGCTAGCGTCCAGACTGCCACTCCCGTCATCTCCTCTAGAAGGTGATGCCATCTGAGGCCTCAGATTGCTTGCACAATTTGGCAAACATATGTGTGGCATACAATAAAAGCTATTGGAACAACATGAGCAAAAGCCATCAAAAAAAAAAAAAAAAAAAAGAAGCAGATAATTTCCAAACCTAAATTATCAAGCATGGACTTTATGATAATTATATCTGACAAGATTAAAAAATCATAAAGAGTAGCCAGGTGTGGTGATGCACACCTTTAATCCCAGTACTTGGGAGGCAGAGGTAGGAGGATCATCATGAGTTCAAGGCCACCCTGAGACTACATAGTGAAAGAAAGCACAAAAAGACAAATGACCAGGTCAGCCTGGACTAAAGTGAAACTCTACCTTGAAAAAATAAAATAAAATAAAAACCTTATAGGGCTGGAGGGGTGGCTCAGCAGTTAAGGCATTTGCCTGCAAAGCCAAAGGACCCAGGCTCGATTCCCCAGGACCCACACTAGCCAGATGCACAATGGAGTGCATGCATCCACAATGGGGCACACACATCTGGAACTCATTTGCAATAGCTGGAGGCCCTGGTGTACCCATTCTTTCTCTCTCTCTCTCTCTCTCTCTCTCTCTCTCTCTCTCTCTCTCTCTCCCTCTTTCTCTGTCAAACAAATAAATAATATTTTTTAAATTACAAAGAAATTATCAAATGGAAAATAGTTCATAAATACTAGTACCTGAGTTAAGGAGTCAATGGCAGGGCTAGAGCGATGGCTTAGTGGTTAAGGCACTTACCTGCAAAGCCAAAGGACCTAGGTTCGATTCCCCAGGACCCATGTAAGTAAGATGCACAAGATGGCACATTCTCTCTCTCTCTCTCTCTCCCCTTCTCCCTCTGTCTGTCTCTCTCTCAAATAAATAAATAAAAATAATTTTTTTAAAAAAAAGAAGTGAATGGCTATAAAAATACATAAGACACAGCTAAAGAGATAACTTGTGAGGTGGGAGATAATACAGAAAAAATACACAAAGAAAGCACAGAAAGACAAATGACCAGAAATGAAAAAAGAAAGAGAGCAAGTATGACACATAGAAAAATGATCCCTTAAACTTTACTTGGGAATCAAGTTAAAATCCAGATTCTGGGCTGGAGAGATGGCTTAGTGGTTAAAGCATTTGCCTGCAAAGCCAAAGGATCCCAGTTCGATTCTCCAGGACCCACATAAACCAGATGTACAAGGGGGTGCATGAGTCTGTAGTTCATTTGCAGTGGCTGGAAGCCCTGGCATGCCCATTCTCTCTCTCTCTCTCTCAAATAAATAAATAAATAAAATATATTTTTTAAAAAATCCAGATTCTGCTGGGCATGGTGGCACATACCTTTAATCCCAGCATTTGGGAGGCAGAGGTAGGAGGATCGCCATGAGTTCAAGGCCACCCTGAGACTACATAGTGAATTCCAGATCAGCCTGGACTAGAGTGAGACCCTACCTTGAAAAACAAAACGAAACAAAAATCCAGATTTTGAGTCAGTAGACCTAGGGTAGAACCTGAGAATTGAACATGTTTCCAGCTGATGAACCATTCTAAGGATAAAGAACATAGAAGGGACACAGACAAGAAATATCCCAAAGATAAGGAGGAAGATAAAGTTATGAAAAGATTATGAAACTTATGAGAGATATCAACCAAAAATTCAAGAATTTCTTACTCTATAGATGGTCAATTAAATAAATTTACATATAAGCACATTAGAATAAAGCAAAGAGAAATAGATTTTAAAAAGAAAAAAATAAAGCAATGAGAAGGACTAAATTATAAGACTGTCAGCTCACTTGTCAGAAATGATGAAGCCAGAAAACAAGACAATAGAGTATTGGAAAATATATAAGGAAATAGTTATCAATCTATGATGCTTTGCATAGCGAGACAATGCTTTGAGATTAAGATAAAATAAAGACATGCCCAAACAAACAAAAACTGAAGAAATTTATCACCAACCCACCTGCCCTAGAGAAATATGAAAAGGTTTTATTCTTTTGCTAGAAGGAAATGGACCCAGATGGAGGCTCAGTGATGCAGCAAGAAAAGCAAAACAATTAAGTGGTGAACATATGGGTCAATCCAAATTAATATTGACTTATAAAATGGCCATAATGATGATGTATATGCAGAATTAAAATTCCCAACACTGACATAGGAAGTATGAGAGAGTATGTGAGCATTCTAAGGTTTTTGCATGGTCTGAGAAGAAATTGCCAACTGATACTAGACTTGGGTAAACTGAAGATCATTTTGTGGCTTGGTATGATTTCAAGCCCAGCACTTGGGAGCCTGAAGCAGAAGGATCATGAGTTTGAGGTTAGCCTGTGTTACACAGAGAGAGCCTATCCAAAGAAGATAGATTCATGTTGTAATCTGCTTGAATAGCCATGAAAAATAATGTAAGACTATATAATAGTTAAGCTAACAAGGGAAAAAGTTCAATTTTGAAAGACTTAGTTCAAAAGAAGGTGCAAAAGGAAAAGAAAGAAAAGAGAAACAAAAAATGGCACAACTAGGAAGTATTTAGTGTGATGATAAACTTCAACCCAAATATATAAGTATTATTATAAATATTTATTAATAACATTAATAACTAATTTAATTTAATAATAAATATTAAAGACAAGTTTCTCCAATTAAATGATAAAGATGGTTGTCAGACTGGCTGATGGCCCCAAACCCAAGTATTCACTGGCCACAGAAGACAACTAAAACATAAAGGTGGAGCAAGATTCAGCATAAAAGGACAAAACAAACAAACAAACAACTAAAGAGCATGCTATGCAACCTGTCTAAAACTGGAATATTGATATCAGACATAGTATAGCTTAAGGCAAAAGGCATTGTCATATAAAGGACATCTTGTGGTCAGACTCCATTTACAGGCAGATAAACATTTCTAAATTTGTATACCCTAAAAATATAACTTCAAAATATATTAAAATAGCACACACCTGTAATCTTAGCACCTTGGAGGCAGAGGCAGGAGGATTGCAGTTCGAGGGCACATACCAAAACCCCATCTCAAAAAGCAGTTTAGGGCTTGAGAGATGGCTTAGCAGTTAAGGCGTTTGCCTGCAAAGCCAAAGGACACAAGTTCAACTCTCCAGGACCCACATTAGCCAGATGCACAAGGGGGCATATGCGTCTGGAGTTCATTTGCAATGGCTAGAGGCCCTGACGTGCCCATTCTCTATCTGCCTCTTTCTCTCTCTCTCTCTCTCTGTCTCTTTCTCTCTCTCATAAATAAATGAAAAAATAAAAAAAATTTTTTTTTTTTCAAAGTAGGGTCTCACTCTGGCTCAGGCTGACCTGGAATTCACTATGTAGTCTCAGGGTGGCCTTGAACTCTCAGAGATCCTCCTACCTCTACCTCCCGAGTGCTGGGATTAAAGGCGTGCGCCACCACGCCCGGCTTAATAAAAAATTTTTTTAAAAAAGCAGTTTAGGGGCTGGAGAGATGGCTCAGTAGTTGAGGCACTTGACTGCGAAACCATGTTCCACTCTTCAGATCCCATGTAAGCCAGGCACACAAAGGTGAGGCAAGTGCAAGGTTGCACATGCCCACTAGGTGGCACAAGCATCTGGAGTTCAATGGCAGCAGCTGAGGCCCTGGTGTGCCAATTCTCTCTCTCTCTAAAAAACAAATTTAAAAAATTTAAAAGCAGTTTAGCTTGGTGATAAAGATAGATAGATAGATAGATAGATAGATAGATAGATAGATAGATAGACAGACAGACAAACAGACAGACAGTAGACAGACAGACAGACAGAGAGATGACAAAAACTAGAAGGGAAAATAAACAAATGCAGTGGTGGATTTAACACACATCTCTCAACAACAGGAGAAAGAGTGACAAGGTAGATAAGGTTGCACGTGGTTCACTTGCCCCCGAGATCATCCATAGACCCCTGTGACTTGTCCCTGCAGAACCCCCTGACACGGGTAAAAGGGTCTGCAGCAGGGAGCGAGGGTGGAGCCAGGGAAGCCTGTAATCTCCAAGCTCAGGCCAGGGGCTGAATGCTGTCGCATCATTTGATGTGGTCTCAACTTGCTGACCAGTGTCAAGGGAGAAGAAACCACTGCGGCACGCAAGCGGAGCACTGGCAGGACAGATCCAAAAACAACGACCTCCCCACCTACTGCACCCACAGCAGCGGGCGCCACGCTGGGTGCTTTGTTTTACTTAACACTAATTCTCGCCACCGCCCTTTAGTGTCGTTGCTATCTGTCATGTGGATGGGGTACCTGGGGCTCAGAGACGTAAGGTAAATTGAATGGGATACAATCACTGCTCTCAAAAGATCACAAAAGCTCCCAGGAGGGAAGACAAGAGCACACCAATACAATGAAGAGGCAGAGGTGGGATGTGTGGCTGACAGCAGAAACTTGCTGGGCTTCCGGCCACACTGGAAAGGCTCAGAGATGTGGGAGGGTTTCCCTGGTCCACGAGAACAGAGCCATCTAGGATAGATTTCCTGGTCCACTTCCAAGGTAGACTTTCCTTCTTGAAAACAGGGACAGCCTCATCAGCACACAGCGTGAATACTCTTTAGGTCCATGACAGGAAGTAGTTTGCAGTCCTGGCACTGAGGAACTCACAGGTCCAAAAGAGCAAAATGGGGCTGGAGAGATGGCTTAGTGGTTAAGCACTTGCCTGTGAAGGCTAAGGACCCTGGTTCGAGGTTCGATTCCCCAGGACCCACGTTAGCCAGATGCACGGGAGGTGGGGGTGACATGCATCTGGAGTTCGTTTGCAGTGGTTAAAGACCCTGGCGCACCCATTCCCCCCCCCCCCCCGCCTCTTTCTTTCTCTGTCTGTCACTCTCAAATAAATGAAAAAAGTAAA
The DNA here is from genome assembly GCF_020740685.1 of Jaculus jaculus. Classification (NCBI taxonomy): domain Eukaryota; kingdom Metazoa; phylum Chordata; class Mammalia; order Rodentia; family Dipodidae; genus Jaculus; species Jaculus jaculus. The sequence continues at coordinate 97,273,200 of NC_059104.1, forward strand.
TAAAAAAATTCAAAAGAGCAAAATGATCAGTCAGTTTCAGCAAAGGGGAGTCCTAATTACAGGCCTGTGGTCAGTGAGGGCCCCCGATGTGAAGACTAAACTCAGAGGAAGCAAAATAAACTCCTCATTGTTTCTCTCTGGATTCCCCTGTCTTTGGTTCTGGCCAAACAGCTTTGAAGCTGGCTACTCCAAGAGCTTCCATTTCAGAAACTTACAGCCCCACATAATCACCCTTCCCTCCTGTATGCATGCCATGCTGGGCCCTCCCACCTGAACCCAGAGCTCCAAGATGCCCCCTCCAAAAGCACACCCAGGTTCATCTGCCTCACACCTCCCTCCATCCCTGTTCCCCATGCCTGTGCTCCTCCTTCTAGACTGACCAACCCTTCTCCTTGCTCAGTTCCAGGTCCTCCGGCTGGCATCAAAGCTGTCCCTTCATCAGCTAGCAGTGTGGTCGTGTCTTGGCTACCCCCCACCAAGCCCAATGGAGTGATCCGCAAGTACACCATCTTCTGCTCCAGCCCTGGGTCTGGCCAGCCGGTAAGTGGCGGTCAGAAGAATCAAATGGTGAGGGGACAGGAAAGCACATCCTGCCAACTTTCAGCCAAACCTTAGGGCTGTTTGGATCTGTATTTTCTCTCTGTAAGTCATAGATAAGAATGGGCGCAGGGCGCCCCACAACGCAGAAGTCCTACCATTGCCCATCATAGGCCAGCTCTCTGCTATAGAGGCTTCAAGATTTTCACAGTCTTGGAAGCCCTTTCAGTCCGGTGGGTCATGACCAAGCAGGCTGAGCAAAAGAGACGGGCTCTGCTGATTCCAGTCACTCCCAGCAGACCCTGGGACTGATGACAGAACCAGCTGACCCATGGCCTCTGAGCCTGGAGGTGCTGCTGGAGTTCTGTCTCAGGTGACCGCCTCAGTGGGAGCCAGCCAAGGGAAAGATGGGCGAGAGAGACAATAGAGGGGTCCGGGCATCTCTGATCTGGCTCTTGAGCTCCAGCATGGAGATGGAGTTTGGGAGTCTGTAGTGCTTGATCCCACCCTGGGAGCATAGGGACCACTAGGCAGAGGGACAGCACAGGGGGTTAGTCCTGGACCTACCATTGGGAGTGCAGGGGTCCCCACAGAAAGGGAAGGAAGGATGGGAGTAGGCACTATGCCACATGCACCCATATCCCATAATATACATCTTTCCCTCCACCTCTTTTGTGATCTTCAGCCATTTGGCCATGAAGGCCAGCTAAGTGACTCTGCTCCAAGGGAAAGAGCAGGCACACACACCTGCCCTCAGCAACATACAGTCTAAGGACAGGGGACAGGGCAGGTACCTGCACTGAACCACTTCAGGAGGGTGCGGGCTTGGAAGCAGAGCACCAGAATAACACGAAGGCCATTAGGGAGATCAGCTCAGGGTTGGGCAGGGGCAGGAAGAGGTAGCCAGCTTCTCCATCAGCAGCTCACCGTAGAACTGTAACTGGGTGCTAGGGGTCCTTGAACCCCAAGCCCTAGGTCTTTTTAACACAGAATTGAATAAAATAAGACTGAGAAGGATAATTATTAAGTTATTATATTTATTTAGGGAAGTACAGAACCAAGGAAGGGCGCCCACATGATTTGCCTGAAAAAAAAAAAAAAAAAAAAAAAACATGGAAAGGACAGAAAACAAAGTTCAAAGAACTCCTGCCTTGTGGAGAAAGAGCCCATGTGGAAAGCAAAGGCCTGGCCTGGGCCACGCTGAGGGGACTGACCAGCAGCTAGAGGTTCCCAAGTGGTCAGGCGGCTCAGAGAGCTTGCTCTCTCCTTACAAACGTATTTATAGCCTTATGCGCGTAGGCTCTTCCTTCCAGTTCAGGTGAGCCAGAGAGGCAGCTGACTTGTGAGGACTAGGTCCTGTCTCAGGAAGAAGCCAGCCATGACACCAAATTCTAGGGTTTAAGCTTGACCAACCATAATGTTAGGATTCGATTAGAGACCTCTCTCCCAGGAGAGGACCAGGTTGTTTGAGGAAAAACAGATTGAGGGAAGAGATAAGATGTCACATCTCCAGCACGTGCAGACTGCAAAGGATAGGACCAAAGACATTCCCGCTTTTTTTGTTTTGTTTTTTTGTTTTGTTTTTAACTCTGAAGGGCCCAGTCACACTAAGTGCCTACACCTTCTCAGAGCCAAGATCTGTCTGAGCTGTGGGCCAGGGGTACTGCCTGAAATGACTCACTAACTGTCATCATTTCCTTCCACATTCCACTTCCATGTGGCTTTCTGAACTAGCCTCCGGGGCAGATGCCTCGCCTGTGAGGCAGAGGGCAGCCCACCAATTTGGACCACTCCCCACTGTCCTCATGGCCTCTGCCATATTCAACAAGCTCAGGCGGAAGCACCAGAGCCCAGGACGGGATGAGACAGCACTTCTAAAGACGGTCACACCACTCACACCAGGGTACCCACCCTGACTCTTGGTCTTGATATAGATGGGGTCCTGTCTTTGTCTGGCTCTGTTTACTCAACATTGCTTTGAACCTGTGAATTTCACCCACATTGTTGTGGGTGGCTACAGGTCATTCTCACCTCTATATCATTTTCAATTAGGACTGTGTTTGAACTCCTGTCTAATCCTACATTGTGCTGTCCAACGCTATCCTGGATGGAAGCTTGGAGCTATTTACCTAGCTGGGAGCAATCTTGTCTGTAACTCTTGGAGCTCCTGAGCAGGTGCCTCTGTAGAGCGGGTACACAAGGGAGGAGTCACAGGGACATGGTGACCACGGACGCCAGCTGAGAACCCCCTGGATTTGCTGATACTTGTGACAAACAGACGCCCTTGTGAAGGGGCTGATTTGGGTTGCTGTGCGTCTGCGCAGACCTTTGGCATTGACCACTCAGTTTTCAGCCTTGCCTTCTGCTCCTCTCTTCCCTTACACACACACGCACATGCACACACACACACACACACACACACGCATGCATGCACACATGCACACATGCGCGCGTGCACCTCTTCCAATTCAAAACCGTTCACCATCCTTTTCATGCCTCCATGCCTTTTCCCCACTGTGGGCCATGCTTCTGCTAGCCGTTGTAGCTATCTCCCACAACACATCCCTGGGGCCCCAGGAGCAAGAGGTGGCTTTTCATCTCTGAGTCCCTCGCTGCAGAGCACTGTGTCAGGAGCCTCAGAGTCATGGATACAAGCGTATCGAATGAACAGCAGCAGTTGACCCACTGTGAAGTCCTAGACATGGAGTGTGCTCCCTTTCAGAGTGACAGGGACAGGTAGCCGGTCTCCAGCTCAGGTATTGCAGTCATTTCCTCCTCTGATAATGAAGTCTTTCAAAGGGATCAGTCTCTGGTAATCTTCTCATTAGCTCAGGCTTTAGAAGCCTCCTGTTGACCAGCTGGGGAGCCTGACTAAGGCCCAAAACAGAGCTCTTGGATCCCATTTCCCCTTGCTGCCGCTGGAGACTCTAGAACTGTGTTAGTCAGCTTTCTGTTACTGTAACAAATGCCTGAGACAATAGACTTAAAAAGAAAAAAGGTTTATTTTGTCTCACAGCTTGGGAGGTTCCAATCATGGTCCGTTGGGCACATTGCCTTCTTGCCTATAGTGAGGCTACATCACAGCAGAGAGCGTACAGTACAGCAAAAAGCGCTTCATGATGGCTGGAGGCAAAGGGTGACAGCCAGATTGGGTTGCATAGCAAGACTGTCTCAAAAAGAGAGCATCAGGGGCTGGAGAGATGGCTTAGCGGTTAAGCGCTTGCCTGTGAAGCCTAAGGACCCCGGTTCGAGGCTCAGTTCCCCAGGTCCCACGTTAGCCAGATGCACAATGGGGCACACGCATCTAGAGTTCGTTTGCAGAGGCTGGAAGCCCTGGCGCGCCCATTCTCTCTCTCTCCCTCTATCTGTCTTTCTCTCTGTGTCTGTCGCTCTCAAATAAATAAATAAAAAATTAAAAAAAAAAAAAAGAGAGCATCAGGAAGGGGCCAGGATTCCAATACCCCCTTCGATGACTCTACTTCCTCCCAGTGAGTCCCACCTACAAAAGAGTCTGCAACCTTCCACTAGCACCGTGGGCTGGCCACCAAGTCACCAATGCGGGGGCCTTTGGGGAACATTCAAGATCCAAACTATAGCAGGGACCCTTGCTGTCGCCTTTTTGTGTAGTGAGCATGGAAGGACCTTCTCTCTCTAGGGGACATTTCCCACAGCACGGTGGTGTCACCCAAGGTCTACATGATATGATGACAACTTCAGTTCAGCTATATGGAGGGGGAGAGCTGAGAGTGAGGGGGGAGGAGTAGGGCTGAGTTCAGTGACGGACCCAGGAACCCAACCATGTGTGTGACATTAACTCTTTGTACAATACGTTTCATGTCCCAAGCAACTGTATTAGGACTCATTTATAAGAGGCAGCTGTGGACGGGGTGCTAGAGGTGAGGGGTGCTCACGTACAGTGGCAGGGTGGAACCGTGATGTGCGTGTGGGCTGAGAGGCAGATGCCGATGAGACTGAGTGTGCTGGCACACACTGGTGGAGGCGTGTGAACATGTGTGCGTGGAATCCTCAGAATAGAAATGTGCAAGGCATTGGCTCCTATTGAATGACTGGGGGCGGCCAGAGCTACACTGAATCCAGGTCAAAGCTTCGACACATGGGTTGTGTTTCTCTTGTTGTAAAAATAATGTAATTTTATTATAGACAGCTCTGTGACGCACAGAAAAGAATAAAGAAAACAAAAATTACTTGTAATCTCACTTCCTGAAGATAAACACTGATAACATTTTTTTCTGCTCTCCCCACACACACACACTGACTGTACTCACGCTTATTTTACTATTATTTATTATTATTATTATTTGCTTTGTTTTGTTTTCAGAGGGAGGATCTCACTCACTCTAGCCCAAGCTGACCTGGAATTCACTATGTAGTCTCAGGATGGCCTCAAACTCATAGCAGTCCTCCTACCTTTGCCTCTTGAGAGCTGGGATTAAAGGCAAGCATCACCATGCCTGACTCTGATAACATTTTGGTATATGACTTCTGGTTTTTTGTTTTGTTTTGCTTTTTTTTTTTTTTTTAACACACAGCCTCATGTCTGGCCAGCCTAGATAGATAACATTGAACTCCTGATCCTTCTGCCTCCACCCTCCAAGTTCTAGGACTGTTGGTATTGGTGTATGCCACACCCAGCCTAGCTTTCTAGTCTTTCATCTGCATATATATTAGGGGGTGGGAAAAAATTAAAATTTGGGGCTGGAGAGATGGCTTAACATTTTAGACGCTTGTCTGCAAAGCCAAAGGACCCAGGTTTGATTCCCCAGGCCGCATGTAAGCCAAATGCACAAGGTGGCACGTGTGTCTAGAGTTTGTTTGCAGCAGCTGGAGGCCCTAGGGTGCCCATTCTCTCTCTCTTATTCTCTCTCTCCCTCCCTCCCTCCCTCCTTCCTTCCCTCCTTTCCTCCTTTTTTCTCTTTCTCAAATAAATAAAAATAAAATTTTTAAAAGAATTAAAATTTGCATAATATTATGTAATCTTCTCTTTTCAAATAGTTGATATAGGTAGGCACTCTCCTATGAATCTGCTTCGTTCCTGTAATTTATATAGGCACTTTCCTGTACTATCACATATTCTTTTTATTTTTATTTATTTGATAGAGAAAGAGGGAGAGAGAGAAAGAGAGAGAGAGAGAGATTGGGTGCGCCAGGGCCTCCAGCCACTACAGATGAACTCCAGACATACGCATCCCCTTGTGTATATAGCTAAAGTGGGTCCTGGGGAATCAAACCTGGGTCCTTTGGCTTTGCAGGCAAACACCTTAACTGCTAAGCCATCCCTCCAGCCCTATCACATATTCTTTTAAGTAATGATCTTGCATGGTCATTTATATATAACCTATTTAACTGGGATATATCTAAACGTCTTCCATATTTCACCATCATAAATAATACTGCCATGAACATTCTTCACAAGTCTTTCTATTCATATTTTCTTAAATTTCTAAGGAATTCCCAGGTCATAGAATGGATATGCTTTTTTATTTTTTCATTTGATTTTATTTATTTACTTGAAAGAGAAAGGGGCAGATATATAGAGAAAGAATAGACATGCCAGGGCCTCTAGCTACTGCAAACAAACTCCAAATCCATGTGCCACCTTGTGCATCTGGCTTATGTGGGTACTGGGGAATCAAACCTGGGTCCTTAAGGCTTTGTCTTAACCACTGAACCATCTCTACAGCCCAGAATGGATATTCTTAAGACTCTGCATACACATTTATAATTGCCTTTTAAGAAGTTTACATCATGAAGCCGGGTGTAGTGGCACACACCTTTAATCCCAGCACTCAGGAGGCAGAGGTAGGAGGATTGCTGTGAGTTCGAGGCCACCCTGAGACTACATAGTGAATTCCAGGTCAGTCTGAGCTAGAGTGAGACCCTACCTTGAAAAACCAAAAACAAAGTTTACACCATGAGAGCTGGGAAGAGAGTTCAGTAGGTAAAGTTTACACCATGAGGGTTGGGAGATGGCTCAATAGATAAAATGCTTGCCATGCAAGCATGAAGACCTGAGCTTAGATCCCCAGAACTCACATAAAATATCAGGGATGGTGGCGGACACCTGTAATTTTTGTGCTGAGAAGGCAGAGGCAGAAGAGTTCCTGGGGCTTGCTGACAAATGGATGAGAGTCCTTGTCTCAAAAAATACAGCGGGGGGGGGGGGGCGGAGAGATGGCTTAGCGGTTAAGCGCTTGCCTGTGAAGCCTAAGGACCCCGGTTCGAGGCTCGGTTCCCCCGGTCCCACATTAGCCAGATGCACAAGGGGGTGCACGCGTCTGGAGTTTGTTTGCAGAAGCTGGAAGCCCTGGCGCTCCCATTCTCTCTCTCTCCCTCTATCTGTCTTTCTCTCTGTGTCTGTCACTCTCAAATAAATAAATAAATAAAAATACAACGGGGGCTGGAAAGATTGCTCAATGGTTAAAGGTATTTGCTTGCAAAGCCTGATGGCTAGGGTGCAACTCCCCAGTACCTACATAAACCGGATGAACAAAGTGGCGTGGGCATCTTGAGTTCTTTGCATGTCAGAAGGCCCTGGGATGCCTATTCTCTCTCTCCCTCTCTCTCCTCAAAATAAATGAATATGGGGGCTGGGGAGATGGCCTAGGGGTTAAGCACTTGCCTGTGAAGCCTAAGGACCCCAGTTTGAGTCTTGACTCCTCAGTACCCACATAAGCCAGATACACAAGGTGGCACATGCATTTGGAGTTCAATTGCAGTGGCTGGAAGTCCTGGTGCACCCATTCTCTCTCTCTCTCTCTCTCTCTCTTTCTCTCTCTCCCCCCCCCCCTTTCTCTGCCTGTTGCTCTCAAATAAATAAATAAAAATAAAAACAATGCCGGGCGTGGTGGCGCACGCCTTTAATCCCAGCACTCAGGAGGCAGAGGTAGGAGGATCACCGTGAGTTCAAGGCCACCCTGAGATGACAGAGTGAATTCCAGGTCAGCCTGGACCAGAGTGAGACCCTACCTCGAAAAACCAAAAAAATAAAAAATAAAAAAAAATGAATGAATATTTTAAAATACAGTGGAAAGAGACTGAGGAGAACACCACATGCATATGCACATGCATGCACACACATGTACACATATGTACCTATGCACATACAAACACACACACACACAGTTTTTACCAGTTTACGCTTCCCTTAGCATGACAGCCCTATGGTGTGGCATGAAGCACCATCACCCTTGCATTTATGGTGATGTCAGACTTGCTCTGAGTTTTGTCTTCTTTCCAATTTTTGCCAGCTGGATTTTCATTTTTAAGTTTTATTATTTTAAGCTATCTTTGACTACTAGTTTGGTTGGCTACTCTATGTATTCATTGCTTATGGTTTTCTTCTTTGGATCATTATCAGTTCACATCCTTTTATTTTATTTATTTGATGTCTCTATTTATTTACTTATTTTATTTTTTGGTTTTTCAAGGTAGAGTCTTGCTGTAGCCCAGGCTGACCTGGATTTTACTGTGTAATCTCTTGGTGGCCTCGAACTCACAGCAATCCTCCCACCTCTGCCTCCCAAGTGCTGGGATGAAAAGTGTGTGCCACCATGCCCGGCTTATTTTATTTATTTGAGAGAGAGGCAGATAGAATGAGCATACCAGGGCCTCTAGCCCCTGCAAACAAACTCTAGATGCATGTGCCAATTTGTACATCTGGCTTTATGTGGGTATTGGGAATTGAACCTAGGTCATCAGGTTTTGCAAGCAAGTGCCTTTAACCACTGAGCCATCTCCCAGGCCATATTGCTGATATCTTCAGGGAAAAGAAAAACTCGTTCTCTAGACAAGCACAGATGTACGCTCAGGTACATGCTGACACAAAGCAAGTCCATGCAACATTTTTCCATGCATGCATGCATGTGTGCATACATACACTCACATGAGTACACATGCATGTGTGGACACACATCTCTACCCCCACTGAATAGATGCCTGGGAAATAACATGTCCAGTTTGTAAGAGTCTTTCACACCCCTTGCCTCGGGGTGCCCCGGAGTCACAAGCCAGGGAAAGTAGAGCTACTTGGTTTCTAGTTTGCACGAGAGAGACCTGAGGCCCCAGAGGGACATGGGCCCCTGGGTCAGATGCCTGGCAAGAAAGCAGGCAAGTATTGGTGTCACCACAGTACCCTAAATGTTATCTGTAGTCATGATACACCAAGCAAGCTGTATACACCAGACCCCAGATGCTGTGGCTTAAAAGGGCTTCCAGCCCCCAGGGTTCGAGACAGGCTGTCCACCTAGCCCCAGCATGCCTTGCATTTACAGCTGGGCCTCCCCAGAGGAGGGAGCTCTGGGTGCATTGTGGGTGTCACCTGTGCCTTCCCCATCACATTTCCCTGCAAGTAGCCTGTAGCCCTGAAAAGGGGTGTTTCTCTTATTATAAGCCACTGGGGCCCCTCAGTCCTCCCATGGGGCATGGAGAATGTCCTTCTATGATGGCTGTCCCTCAGCATGCGCATGCATGTCCATGTGCAGGTGAGCATGTGTGCAAGATCCCATGACTGCAGAGATAACTAATTACTGGTTCCCTCTAGCCTCAGGGGCCCCCATCTGTTCCAGGGACTGCTCCTTCGCCTTGGATTCCTGCCCCATCTCAAGGGGTCCTGATTCTGCCCTCTCCTCCTTTTCCTATGGCTGACCAAAAATAATAATAATAATAATAATATAATAAAATAAAATAAAAGTCAGCCCCATCCGGGTGTAACAGGGAAGAGGCTGACAGGAGGCCTGCAAACTAGTGCTTATCAAAAGCTCCTTCTCAAATTCATTTCAATATCTGAGCCTCTGGTTTCCAAGGCAACATAATCTTTTCATCAAAGCAACTGGTAAAACCACTGGGATCTGATATTGTTTTGTTGGCAACTTGTCAAAACTGTCATTTGGTTCAAAAAAATTTATAGATTTATATAACCTACAAATATATACGGTGATCCATACCACTAATAATCATTAATAAAGTGCTGCCCGGTAAAGCTTTCTCCACTCCCTCTTTTCCGCTTCCTGAGGAGGAGAGAGCATAATTAGGCATCAGGGCTGGGAGGCAACCAAGCCAGGGACAGGCTGGGGGCTAGCTAAAACGTTAACAAGGCAAAAGCAGTCACTTAGCTTCTTCCAGAACCTCTTTCCTTCCTTGGTGCTTTCCTGGAACTCTCTGCCCCTGACTCTTCTTTCTCAGAACGACCCTATCACTCACCCACGGTATCCAACTCCCTGGTCTGCAGCCAGAGCTTCCAGAGCCTAGGTCACTCAGGTAAACTGAGGCTGGCGTAGCAACACCTCAGGACTGGCCTATCACCTCCCCCTCAGGGCCAAGCCCAGTGCGACCTCTGAACTGGGAAAAAGCACTCTGGACACAGCCTTGCCTCCTGCTTGTGCCAGCACGCTCTTCTTGGTGCAGGGCAGAAGAGCAAGGCAGGTTAGAAGTGGGTGACCTGGCTTGTTTCACAGCTTCACCTCTGCCCTGCAGGCTCCCAGCGAGTATGAGACGAGTCCCGAACAGCTCTTCTACCGGATCGCCCACCTAAACCGCGGACAGCAGTACCTGCTGTGGGTGGCTGCAGTCACCTCTGCAGGCCGGGGTAACAGCAGTGAGAAGGTCACCATCGAACCTGCTGGCAAGGGTGAGAAAGTTGGGGCTGAGCAGATAGAAGCTTCCTTCCAGAATTCTGGTTCTTCCGAAATAGAGGGTCTCTCCTCTCCCCTGCCCGCCCCTCACCTCCCAGGAGTACCTGTGACCTGGCTGTGAGGATCCGGCCACTTGCCTCCTTCCTGCATCCATCCTCCAAGACTGGGCCTCTGCTGCCCCCTGACTCTGAGAAAATCACACAACAGCCTGCTGCCAGCCCACACCAGCACGGTGCCCCTCAGTTCCCAGTGCACATCCTCCTCCGGCTTTATAGAGGGAGTTCTCTCAGCACCACCCCCATCCAAAGATGACCCTTGATCTGGGTGGTGAGCTCCCGGAGTCCGGAGAGGGGCTGCTCTGGGTCAGGACGGCATAGCTATTGCCGCCGAGCTGCTGAGACTCCAGAGAGCACCCTGGGCTGTAACCAGACATGGTGGGCAGAGGGTTCCCTCTGCTGATGTCCCTTCATCTGTCAAGTGGCTCTGAGCTGGAATAGGACTTTCTGAGGGCAGGCCCCACCCATCCCTGGCCCAGACATGCCCTCAGGTCTTCAGAGCTTGATGACATGGCCACACAGGGGAGCTGCTGGCTGCTCTCTGTCCCAACCCCGGGGACATAAATTGGTCATAATGAGTTTCAGGTCCTCCTCGCTTCTCAGGCCCCCTTGGCCCCTTACTCCTGCCCTGCCTGGACCCAGCCCCACTTCCAGAGCTGGCCTGAGTCTCTCTTCCTGCCACAAGCGGAGAGTCAGCAAGCTGCCACCTACCACTATTCCCATTTGTTCCCACCCACCATTAGCATGCTCTTTCAGCCCTCTGTCCAGATGAGCAAACTGAGACCAAAGCGGCCAGGCCCACTGAGACCCTTGAGCAGTGCCGGGCTATCTCCTCTAGCTCTAAGTCAGGGCGCCCTCCACACAGTGGTCTCAGCATCTCCGCCTCCTCCCCTTCTTCTCCCCAGGGTGCCACCAACCCCTTCTCCAGAATTGACATTCTTCAGGAGGAAAGGGGCCCAGAGCCTGCCATCTCCCTAGGACAGTCAGCCCTGTCCCCGAGGCAGCGATCTGGGCATCTGAGTTCTTGGTAGAAACCTAGGCCCTGCCCCTGTGAGCATTAAATACAACATGTTCCTTCATGTGCACAGTTACCCTGCATGGAAGGACAGACAAGCCCTGCTGTCCCTCTACCCAACGTATACAAATTTGTACACACGCACATACTCATACATACATGCGCATGGCTTCTCCTGCCCAACCTGGCCTCCTCCAGTGTCCCTTCTGTCTGAGAGGACACCATCACCTCTTAGATGGCCCCCAATCTCCTCTCCTGTGCCATCATCACCTGCAGGCAGCACACTGGCCCCATCTTGTCACAGCCTATGTCTGTAAGGACCACCTCCACCTAAATACCCAAGAGAGGGTCCAAAATCTCCCTTGACTTGCATGATAAATCTAGGGAGCCTTGGGAAAAGGGGTCAGGGGAGTGTGAAGGATAGAAGTAGGCAGCCTCATGCTCTTGTCCCTATAGCCCCGGCAAAGATCATCTCATTTGGAGGCACTGTGACCACACCCTGGATGAAAGATGTCCGGCTGCCTTGCAATTCAGTGGGAGATCCGGCCCCTGCTGTGAAGTGGACCAAAGACAGGTACGTGGCAGGATCCTAGAAGACTGGTGTGACCCTTAAGAGGAAAGCTACCCTGATCAGTCAGTCACCATCCAGTCCTAGAGAAGCCCTGCAAGGCACTGGTCACAGCAAGTTGCCCTCCCTCCCCACTGTCAGGAACCAAGGATATCCTTCTCTGAGTGAATGAAGAGGCCAGGGCTACTAGAAACCCTCAAGAATGTAGAATAAAAGGCCAGGTGTGGTGGCGCACGCCTTTAATCCTAGTACTTGGGAGGCAGAGGTAGGAGAACTGCCATGAGTTCAAGGCCACCCTGAGAATACAGAGTGAATTCCAGGTCAGCCTGGGCTAGAATGAGACCCTACCTCAAAAAAAAAAAACACCTCAGGTCCCCTGAAGCCCTCCTTTTGCCACCCTCTTATGTGCCCCCGCACCGGAGGGAGGGTCCCAGGACAAGGAATTGCATGCCATACCCACCCTGCCCCCTCACCTGACAGTGAGGACTCGGCCATCCCTGTGTCCCTGGACGGGCACCGGCTCATCCACACCAACGGCACACTGCTGCTGCGTGCCGTGAAGGCCGAGGACTCGGGCTACTACACCTGCACGGCCACCAACACCGGTGGCTTTGACACCATCATCGTCAACCTTCTGGTGCAAGGTGAGACCGTGCAAGACGGGCGGCGCGAATGAGGACAGGGACAGGAAACCCATGGCGTGAAACAGATGAGTGGCAGAAGCGGCCTGCTCCAGGCTGGGAGGGGTCAGGCTCTGCTGGAGCAGAAATGGGACGGGCAGAGGAGACAGGCGGGATGAGGGCACGGAAGAGCCATGCCTTCCCTGTGCCCCCCTCCATACCTCTTATGTTTTTTGTTTATGTTTTTGTTTATGTTTTTTGGCACTGATGGCTGGTGACTTTCCCCTCACAGTTCCCCCAGACCAGCCCCGCCTCACTGTCTCCAAAACGTCCGCATCCTCCATCACCCTGACCTGGATTCCGGGGGACAATGGGGGCAGCTCCATTCGAGGTGAGCAGGGGTCTGAATCAGGAAGGGATTTTGGAGGTCCCAGGGCAGGGGAAGGGCTTCCCATGTGTTCCTATCATCCCCAGGAAAGACGCAGAATTTGAACCAGAAGATATTTAAGTGCACAGAAAAGTCACCCATCATCCCCTTGGCACTAAAACATGGTTTCCTGTCTGGGCCTCAGTTTCCCAATCTGTCAAAACGGACAAATGGCCGGGCGTGGTGGCGCACGCCTTTAATCCCAGCACTCGGGAGGCAGAGGTAGGAGGATCACTGTGAGTTCGAGGCCACCCTGAGATTACATGGTGAATTCCAGGTCAGCCTGGGCTAGAGCGAGACCCTACCTCAAAAAAAAAAAAAAGACAAATGTAGGAAATCAGTGCCCCTCAAAGTTGAGTGTGCGTGTGTGAGAGACAGGGGCTCAGGGGGTAAATAGAGAGGGCAGACTCTTCAGGGTTATTGTAAACAGTTTGTGGTTCTGTGGGCTGGGGTGAAGCTGAGTCAGCATTTTCAACAAATTCCTTGACACAGAGACTGCAGATCAGGGATCCACGGTTGGGGACCCAAGGCCTAAAGGGCTCCCTCTTCAGTGTCTCAACTCTGGCTCTGCTGAACTTGACCACCAGAGCTGATGAGAGAGAGCAGCAGATTTACCCTGTACCTCAAGGCTCTCTAGCTTTGCATCTAATTTGCATATGCCCCTCCCCTTGGCGGCTGCCTGGAATCCCTCCCCCAAAGGAACCCACTGGGGAGTCCAGGCTGGGCTTCTGCGGCCTTGGCCTGCTCTCTTGTGCCCATCTGAGGTGGGCCCTCCCACAGGCTTCGTGCTGCAGTATTCTGTGGACAACAGCGAGGAATGGAAGGACGTGTTCATCAGCTCCAGCGAGCGCTCCTTCAAGCTGGACAGCCTCAAGTGTGGCACATGGTACAAGGTGAAGCTGGCAGCCAAAAACAGCGTGGGCTCTGGGCGCATCAGCGAGATCATTGAGGCCAAGACCCATGGGCGAGGTGAGGCCATATTGGGGTGGCGGTGAAGAGCAGGGCCCAGGAGGGAGGTGTAGGGGGTAGAGGGGCAGAGGGCGGGGGGCGGGGAGGGAGTATGGCTGGCCTGGAGAAAGAAGGACCCTGGTGCATAAGATGCCATGGCGAGGGGACAGCCTTGTCCCTGTTACTAGAGCATTCTGATGCTAGAATCAACATCACCAGGCAAAGCTACTAACTGAGCTACATCCGTAGTCCAGTTAGTAGAACGCTTGCACCGCATGTTCCCTCAGCACTGCGTAAATGAGGTGCCATGGTACATCCCTATGCTCCCAGCCCTTAGAGGTGGAGAAGGAAGGATCAGAAATCTAAAGTTATCCTCAGCTACATAGCATGTTTGAAGCCAGCTTGGGATACATGAGGCTCGACTTCAAAAAACTGATCCTAGCCAGGTGTGGTGGCACACGCCTTTAATCCCAGCACTCTGAGGCAGAGGTAGGAGGATCGCCATGGGTTTGAGGCCACCCTGAGACTACATAGTGAATTCCAGGTCAGCCTGGACTAGAGTGAGACCCTACCTTGAAAAAAAAACTGATCCTGCTACCCTGCCAGAGAAGACAGTGTCACTCTTTCCTCACCCTACCCCTCGTCCTTCACTGCTGAGGCCTCTCCGGAGCCTTCCATTCTCTTACCTCTTCACTCCCTGGTGGCCCTCATTCACACCTGTACCAGCCACGGATCCCCTGGACACAGCGCATTCCCAGCTGCCTCGGGGAAACTTTTTCCAGCTGTACAAACACTCCCTTCTTCCTTGGGATTGCTAAACCCTCTCTCTCTCTCTCTCTCTCTCTCTCTCTCTCTCTCTGTCCTCCCTGCCTTCCATCCAGAGCCCTCCTTCAGCAAAGACCAACACCTCTTCACCCACATCAACTCCACACACGCTCGACTTAACCTGCAGGGCTGGAATAACGGGGGCTGCCCCATCACAGCCATCACGCTGGAGTACCGCCCCAAGGGAACCTGGGCCTGGCAGGGTCTGCGCGCCAACAGCTCCACCGAAGTGTTTCTCACTGAACTGCGGGAGGCCACGTGGTACGAGCTGCGCATGAAGGCTTGCAACAGCGCTGGCTGTGGCAACGAGACCGCCCAGTTTGCCACCCTGGACTACGATGGCAGTGAGTCAGGAGGACAAGGGTGGGAAGGGGAGGGATGGACAGCCCTGAGGCACTCAAAACATAGAAACAGGCAGGAATAACAGCCAGGACAAAAGCCTGACAGGCAGACAGAGCAGGCAGTAGACTGGTAGCAGACAGGTAAACAGGTGGATCCACTAGGGTCCAGTCCAGACAGGCAGGCAGGCAACAGTCAGAAACACTAAAGATGGGGAGTCCTGGGTACAGTTCTCGCTCCCCGTTACTTCAGGGACATGGAGAGGAAGAAGGAAGTGGTGGTGAGGATGAGGTCTCATCCACTTGAGAACTCTGCTAGCGTTGTGTATTGGCCAGGATGGGTATGGGATGGCCAGGATAGCTTGTGCTGCAGCAGCAGGCAGCGTTTATACCTGGGGGCCTAACCCACTGAATATTCTTTTTTAAAAAAATTTATTTTTACTTATTTATTTGAGAGCGACAGACAGAGAAAAAGAGGCAGATAGAGAGAGAATGGGCACGCCATGGCCTCCAGCCACTGCAAATGAACTCCAGACACATGCGCCCCCTTGTGCATCTGGCTAACGTGGGTCTTGGGGAATCGAGCCTCGAACCTGGGTCCTCAGGCTTGACAGGCAAGCACTTAACCGCTAAGCCAGCTTTCCAGCCCCCAGCGAAGACCCTTGCTCCTATTAAGTCCTGTCGAGAGTTGGTTGGCTACCACCTTTTAGTGTTTTAGCCACCCCACCTCAAGAATCAAATCTTCAAAGTCCACTCAAAAAAGGGGGGGTCTGGGGCTGGAGAGATGGCTTAGCAGTTAAGCGCTCGCCTGTGAAACCTAAGGACCCTGGTTCAAGGCTCGGTTCCCCAGGTCCCACGTTAGCCAGATGCACAAGGGGGCGCATGCATCTGGAGTTCATTTGCAGTGGCTGGAAGCCCTGGCAAGCCTTTTCTCTCTCTCTCTCTCTCTCTCTCTCTCTCTCTCTCTCTCTCTCTCCCTCCCTCCCTCCCTCCCTCCCTCCCTCCCTCCCTCCCTCCCTCCCTCTTTCTCTGTCACTCTCAAATAAATAAATAATAAACAAAAATATTTTTAAAAGGGGGGGTCTGGAGTGATGGCTTGGCAGTTAAGACACTTGTCTGTGAAGCCTAAGGACCCATGTTCTACTCTCCCGACACAAGTTAACTAGACACTCAAAAGGTGAGGCAAGCTCAAGGTTGCATATGCCCACTAGGTGGCGCAAGCATCTGGGATTTGATTGCAGTGGCTGATTGCAGGGCAGAGGCCCTGTGCTAATTCTCTCTCCCTGTCTGCCTGCCTCTCTCTCTCCCTCTAAAATTAAAAAAAATATAATTGCCGGGCGTGGTGGCGCACGCCTTTAATCCCAGCACTTGGGAGGCAGAGGTAGGAGGATTGCCATGAGTTCAAGGTCACCCTGAGATGACAGAGTTAATTCCAGGTCAGCCTGGACCAGAGTGAGACCCTACCTCGAAAAACCAAAAAATAAATAAATAAATAAATAAATATATATATATATATATATAATTGACCAGGAGCTGGCCCTCATCTCTCCTTTTCACACTCTTGTTCAGTCTAGCCATGGGGCCTCTAACTAACTTCAAGGAAGTCTGGGAGATGTAGACAAGAACATGGACATCATATGTGGTGAGCACCGAACCGGTGTCTACCACACAGGGATACCTCACGCATGCATGTGCACACACACGTACAGTATGTTAAAGCAACGGGAGGCTGCATGCTTAGGGGCTGAGTGTCATGCGCTTCATGATGTCAAGCTTTGTGCTTCAGAAATGAAGAAAAGCAGTATTAGGAAATGAGGCTGGGCGTGGTGGCGCACGCCCTCGGGCGGTGGAGGTAGGACAATTGCTGTGAGTTCGAGGCCATTCTGAGACTATATAGTGAATTTCAGGGTAGTCTGGCTAGAGTGAGACCCTACCTCAAAAAAAAAAAAAAAAAAAAAGGAAGGAAATGGGCCCCAGCAAGGAAGCCTTCATGAAGACGACTCTTCAGCAAAGCTGGGAAAACAGACGAGCTCATTGGGGCTTTGGCAGAGGGTGATACAAGCTTAACGTTACCTCCCTGCAGACACATAGACACTGTGGACATGGCCTGTGGCAAGGATGGCAGGTTCGGAGTGCGGGGAAGGGATCACGTCACAGGACCTCTGCTGTGACGTCTCCCTGCTGTTTCTGCTCTGTTCCTTCCACCCCCAGCTACATGTAGGAGTGCAAGCCCGTCAAACCCACCCTCTAGGATTCAACGCCCAACACCAGGAGGCATAATTCTAAAATAGTCTCCAGACGTCAGTACAGTATATAGCACTGTAGAGTGTTCGTGGCTGTCCTAACTGGGACCAGAATCTGGGGAAGCAGAAGGTCAGAGCTCTGGGCCAGGAGGTGGAGGTCAGGGGCCAAAGGCAGCAGCAGCAGTCAGCCATCTTTCCCACCCAGCATGTGACTTACGCGGGACTCCTGACTCTCTGCCTCCATTTAGGCACGATCCCACCCATCAAGTCTGCTCAAGGTGAAGGGGATGACGTCAAGAAGCTGTTCACCATTGGCTGTCCAGTCATCCTGGCCACACTGGGGGTGGCCCTCCTCTTCATCATCCGCAAGAAGAGGAAGGAGAAGCGGTTGAAGAGACTGCGAGGTGGGGGAGCGCCCTCGGGGCTTTCCGGGGGGAGGGTGCTCAGCCCCAGCCACACTGGCTGCCCTTCAGTGGACCTCAGCACCATCCGGGCAAGATACAGTGCTTAAGGCCCTTCAAAGGAAGAGCTGCCACTCAAACCTTCTGAAGTCTCCTTCATTATTTGCTGCCGTCTATACTGTGCCCTCAGGACTTTGTGCCTGCACCAGCCAGGCCATATTAGTTGTTAAGATATAAATAGTTCCGTATTGCTTGGTAAATACATCTCTCCAGGACCCCATTCAGTTCCAACCAGGAAGTTTCCATGTCATGTCATGTGTGAATTTTTTTTAATATTTTTTATTTTTTTAAATTTATTTGAGAGAGAGAGAGAAAATGGGAGTGGTGCCAGGGCCTATAGCCGCTGCAAATGAATTCAAGATGCATGCACCACCTTGTTCATCTGGCTTACATAGGTCTTGGAGAATTGAACCTGGATCCTTTGGCTTTGCAGACAAGCATCTTAACTGCTAAGCCATCTTTCCAGCCCATGAAATATTTTTGCATCATCCCCTTTTTCAATCCCTAATACCACAGTCCAGCATGAATGAGTCTCATGAACCATGATATTCCTGGGACCTAATAAGTATCCAAGACCTATTAGTTGCTTCATAAATGCTTAGTCACTCATTGAAGAAACATTTATTGAATCTGTTGCATATAGATATATAGATATGCATGTAGATATTGCCAGACATTAAAGATGCAAAGATGAATGAAGAAGGAACAGGACTCTGTAAGAACTCATTTTCTCAGAGTTCACAGTCTGGTGCCAGGAGACAATAGTAACATAGAAAAGGGAATGGCTAATGTTCCTTCGGATATTCAGGAATTGAGTGGATGGATGAATGGATGGTTCAATGAGTGGCTGGATAAAATAATTGAATTAGTGAGTGCTTAAAGAGATGGATGGATGATTAAGCAGACTGTTGGATAGATGGATATATAGATGCAAGGATGGATAGATGAATGGTTTAATGAAAAACTGAATAAAGAGATGGTTAGATCAATAGGTTTATGGTCTGATGTATATTTTGACTGAAAATAGGTGACAGTATTGGTGGATAATAATATATGATTGGATTGAAAGAATAGCTGAAATGATGGAAAAATCAGAGAAATTGTTGGATGGATGGATGGACTGTTACATGGTGGTATGGATGGCTGGACGGAATATGTAAATGGAAGAATGGCTGGATAGAGGTTGAATGCATGATCGGATGATTAAATACCTAGGTGGGTGGGCGGATGGACAATAGATGAAGGCTTTGGTAGAGATGGACGGCTGGGTACATGGTTAGAGAGATGGCTGGTTGGCCGCATGGCTGAATAGATGGATAGACAGTTGGATGATTGGATACATCTTGACAGATCATTCTCAGCTACCAAACACTAATAGATTATGTAGGCCCTTTGACTCTCCTCTATAAGTATCTCATCAAATTCAAGGCCCTTGTGGGATAGAGCATGGACTCTCAAATCCACCCGTGGACTTTTTGGGTACAGATGCTCTAGAGGAGGAGATGAAGCCTCTTGGTTAGTGTGAGAGTTCAGTCCCCTAAGGCTTCTCACTGATCACCTCCACCTCATCCTCTACACTCTCCTCTCCTAAGAGATAACTGAGGGTCCTTCACGGCACTCTGGCTTCTTGTTCAAGTAGAGCTAACTCCTGAAGTAGGCAGAACACTTACTGTGCCCCTTCTCCTTTGTGAGAGAGCCGTATACTAGATGAAAACTACAGAAAGGAAGACCGGAGCCAACTCCCCAGTTAAGAACAATAAAACCTAGTCAGGTTGTAGGCTTTTTGTAGGTCCTTACGTTTCGCCCTCTGCTTCTTAGGAAACGATTCCCAATTTAGAAAATTCTCCCAACTTGTTCTCCGTGCCTCTTCCAGTTTTCCTGCTCAAACTCCACACTCACTTGCATGCTCACCCACACATCTCTCTCTCTGTTATTTTGCAGATGCAAAGAGTTTGGCAGAAATGTTGATAAGGTCAGTGTCATATAACTGCGGCCCCGTTTCCTCCCCACCTCCTCCTCCTCTGCAGGGGACTTAGGAGCCCCCTTCTGTGATCCTGAAGTAGCAAAGAAGCTCGTGGCAGCTCTCCATCCCACAGAGCCCCCCCCCCAATCTCCTCTGGCTACTGTGACCCCCACCTCCTTTCCTTCTCCTCCAGCAAGAACAACCGAAGCTTTGACACCCCTGTGAAAGGGCCACCACAGGGCCCACGGCTCCACATTGATATCCCCAGGGTCCAGCTGCTCATCGAGGACAAAGAGGGCATCAAGCAGTTGGGTGAGTTGACAGGGGTCACCTCCACCAGCTCTCCATCCTGTTCTCCATGCACTTACCCAGGCCACACCCCACAGGCACAAGCAACTGCAAGCCCACAGCTATGCCCAGGGGTCTAGCAGCAGCCCTCCATGCAACAATCCTTGAAACTCACCACAGTTTCTCCTGAGGGAATTTCCTCCTCCAATGGAGAGAGTTGCTGGCCTTTCTGTAGCCCAACACTGGGTAAAGAAAAAGAGAAACTTGGGGAGGACTCCTGGTGATTGTCTTTCTTCTTCTAGGAGACGACAAGGCCACCATCCCAGTGGCAGATGCTGAGTTCAGCCAAGCTGTCAACCCACAGAGCTTCTGTACCGGTGTCTCTTTGCACCACCCAGCCCTCATCCAGAGCACAGGACCCCTCATCGACATGTCGGACATCCGGCCAGGAACTAGTATGCATTATCCCCACAGAAATAGCATTCTTCTCACGCAGGAGAACTATTAACTCAGCTTGAGACAGGGATGTCTTAAAAAGAGAGGAAAAGATCTGGGCATGGTGGCTCATGCTTTTAATCCCAGCGCTCAAGAGGCAGAGGTAGGAGGATCACTGGGAGTTCAAGCCCAACCTAAGACTACATAGTGAATTCCAAGCTGGGCGCGGTGGCGCATGCCTTTAATCCCAGCACTCGGGAGGCAGAGGTAGGAGAATCACTGTGAGTTTGAGGCCACCCTGACACTACAGAGTGAATTCCAGGTCAGTCTGGGATAGAGTGATACCCTACCTTGGAAAATCAAAAAAAAGGGGGGGGGCTGGAGGAATGGCTTAGTGGTTAAAGCACTTGCCTGCAAAGCCAAAGGACCCAGGTTCGATTCCCCAGGACCCACGTTAGCCAGATGCACAAGGGGGCGCACACATCGAGAGTTTGTTTGCAGAGGCTGGAGGCCCTGGCGTGCCCATTCTCTCTCTCTCCCTCATTCTCTGTCAAATAAATAAATTTTATTTTTTAAAAAAGAGGGAGGGCAGGAAGGAGGATGGTTGTGAGGGAGGGAAAAAGGAAGGAGTAGAATGGAATAAGATGAAAAACTAGGAAAAGTTCTGGAATTAGAACCTTGATTGCATATGTGCTAGCTATGGGTATATTGCTAACCTTGTCTCTCTGGACCTCAATTTCCTTATTTAGAAATTTTGAGCAAGGGTTAGGTCACCTTGCTCTCCAAGGGTCTTCTGTCTCAAACACTGTGACTCTGAACCCAAGAGTGGAGTACATCCAAGGCTGCAAGGAATGGACAGTCAGGAGGTGGCAGAACAGGGCACCCATTCTTCCCCACGTGGAAGGAAAAGTTGGGGTGGGTGGGGAAGGCTAGGATGCCACCCATTGCCCCCACACCTGTCAGTCTCCTCCTCTGGGGCTAGCCATACAGTCTGGAAAGGCCAAATGGCCAGCATTCCCAAGAGAGCAACTGTGACTGCTTCTGCCTCCACCCTGGCTCCCCAATGCCCAGCCCAAGGGCCCTGAGTTGGAAGGTGCTATCTCTTGTTTCCTTCTGTGCAGACCCAGTGTCCAGGAAGAATGTGAAATCAGCTCACAGCACCCGGAACCGGTACTCAAGCCAGTGGACCCTGACCAAATGCCAGGCCTCCACCCCTGCCCGCACCCTCACCTCTGACTGGCGCACTGTGGGCTCCCAGCATGGTGTCACTGTTACAGAGAGTGACAGCTACAGTGCTAGTCTCTCCCAGGACACAGGTATGCCTGGAGCCCTGCCTGTATCCCTCTTCAGGCACCCCCTCATGCATCTCTACCTGCTGTTCCTCCCAGTTCTTTCCCACCAGCTCATAAGGTCCAAGACATAAAGTTACTGTGGCTGGGTGTTGCAGTCCGGTTCGCATTGCTGGTCGAAATCACCCAACCAAGAGCAGCTTGTGGGAAAAAGAGGTTTATCTTGGCTTACAGGCTCAAGGGGAAGCTCCACGATGGCAGGGGAAAACGATGGCATGAGCAGAGGGTGAACATCACCCCCCTGGCCTACATAAAGTAGACATCAAGAACAGGAGAGTGTGCCAAACACTGGCATGGGGAAACTGGCTATAACACCCATAAACCCACCTCCAACAATACACTGCCTCCAGGAGCCTTTAATTTCCAATTGCCATCAGCTTGGGAACCTAATATCCAGAACACCTAAGTTTATGAGGGACACCTGAATCAAACCACCACACTGGAATAAAAAAACAAAAACAAAAACTTTTGGGCTAGGGAAATAGTTCAGCTATTAAAGGTGCTTGCTTGTAAAGCCTGCCAGCCAGGTTTGATTACCCATTGCCCATGTAAAACCAAATGCGCCAAGTAGAACATGTCTGGAGCTCTTCTGCAGCAGCAAGAGGCCCTGGCATGCCCATACACACCTCTCTTTCTCTCCAGGCTGACCTGGAATTTGTCTCAGGGTGGCCTCAAACTCATGATAATCCTCCTACCTCTGCCTCCCAAGTGCTGGGATTAAAGGTGGTCATGCCCGGCCAATAATATTTATTATTATTACTAAGAACTTCCATAATTATAGACAATAAACCATAATTCCCTCCTCTCCATGTTGCCCTTCACAACTCTACTCTCTATCATATCCTCCTCCTCTCAATCAGTCTCTCTTTTATATTGGTGTCATCATCTTTCCCTTCAAAAATGTTGGTCTTGTGTAGGTAGTGTCAGGCACTGTGAGGTCATGGATATCCAGGCCATTTTGTGTCTGGAGGAGCACATTGTAAGGAGTCCTACCTTTCCTTTGGCTCTTACATTCTTTCTGCTACCTCTTCCACAATAGAGCCTGAGCCTTGGAAGATGTGATAGAGATTTCAGTGCTGAGCACTCCTCTGTCACTTCTCAGCACTATGGTGCTTTTTGAGTCATTTAACAAAGAACATTTGAGGGCTGGGGAAATGGCTTAGTGGATAAGACATTTGCCTGGGAAACCCAAGGGCCATGGTTCAATCCCCAGAACCCACATAAAACCAGATGCACAAGGGGGCACATGGATCTGGAGTTTGTTTGCAGTGGCTGGAGGCCCTGGCATGCCCTTTCTGTCTTTCTCTCCACCTCTTCCTCTCTCTCTCTCTCTCTCTCAAATAGATAAATAGATAATATATTTAAAAAAATTTTTTTTGAGGGCTGGAGAGATAGCTTAGTGGTTAAGGTCCTTACCTGTGAAGCCTAGTTTGATTCCCCAGTACCTTTGTAAATCCAGATGCACAAGATGGTACATGTGTCTGGAGTTCATTTGCAGTGGCTAGAGGCCTTAGTGTGTCTATTCTCTATCTGCCTCTTTCTCTCTCTCACACGCAAATAAATAAAATATTTTAAAATTATTTTGAAGAAAAGAACATTTGACCTTACTGAGCTCTGCTTGGTCAAGTATTTGATTTTGCTATCCCCAAAAATTGTTAAGGAAAATGGTATCTAGGACACTTGCTGGAGAAAGGGCTGAATAGCCAATGGGGCAACTGCTTGTTTTCAAGAGTGACACATGATCTGCCCATCATTAAGCAATGATCCCACTGCTACCCTCCTGGGAGGAAGCAGACTCTCCTAGCCTGGTGCCCTCATAGCCTGGCTTAAGGATAGCACAGTTTCATCTATGCCCCCAGCACCCTTCTCCCGATGACATACTCCTCTCCCCTCAACCCCATGCCTTCTGTGTCCCCAGACAAAGGACGCAATAGCATGGTGTCCACCGAGAGTGCCTCGTCCACCTACGAAGAGCTGGCCCGGGCCTACGAGCACGCCAAGCTGGAGGAGCAGCTGCAGCATGCCAAGTTCGAAATCACAGAGTGCTTCATCTCCGACAGCTCCTCGGACCAGATGACCACGGGCACCAACGAGAACGCGGACAGCATGACCTCCATGAGCACGCCCTCAGAGCCCGGCATCTGCCGCTTCACGGCCTCCCCGCCCAAGCCGCAGGATGCTGACCGGGGCAAAAACGTGGCTGTGCCCATCCCTCACCGGGCCAACAAGAGTGAGTGCCCTTCCCCTGCCCGTGCTGGGTCCCCTACCAGGCCGGCTTTGCTCCTAACAGTGCACGAGCAATGATTTGGTAGTAAGCAACTCAGAGCCACATCCTGGCTCATCCTCATAATATCTCTGTAGCTTTGAGCAAGTCACTACATCTGTCTGACCTTGATTTTTTATAATTTATTTTTATTTGAGAGAAGGAGAGAGAAACAGGCAGAGGGGAGGGGGAGGGAAGATAATGGGCATGCCAGGACCTCTAGCTGCTGCAAACGAACTCCAGACACATGTGCCAACTTGTGCATCTGGCTTATGTGGGTCCTGGGGAATCAAACCTGAGTCCTTTGGCTTCACAGGCAAACACCTTAAGCGCTAAGCCAGCTCCCCAGCCCTGACCTTAATTGTTTTTATTTGTAAGATTCAGATGATAGTATCTGCTTTGTTTTGTCATAATGTTGATAACCTTTAGGAACATGACTGATGCATGGGAAGGGCTCATTCAGTAGTGATCATTCCCTTTATCTAGTGGGGGCAGACGGGAGTTGAATGAACACATCGCCTGGCCTCTGTCTCTGATGTGCTCTATTTTTGTGATTCCAGGTGACTACTGTAACCTGCCACTATATACCAAGTCGGAGGCCTTCTTCCGAAAGGCAGATGGGCGGGAGCCCTGCCCGGTGGTCCCTCCCCGAGAGGCCTCCATGAGGAACCTGACTCGAGCCTACCACAGCCAGGCCCGCCACCTTACCCTGGACCCTGCCAGCAAGCCCTTGGGCCTCCCACACCCAGGAGCCCCTGCTGCCGCCACCACGGCCACCTTACCTCAGAGGACTCTGGCCATGCCAGCCCCCCCAGCTGGCACGGCGCCCCCAGCCCCTGGCCCCACCCCCGCCGAGCCCCCTGCTGCCCCCAGCGCTGCCCCTCCGGCCCCCAGCACTGAGCCTCCGCGGGCCGGGGGCCCACACACCAAAATGGGGGGCTCCAGGGACTCACTCCTTGAGATGAGCACCTCAGGGGTAGGGCGATCTCAGAAGCAAGGGGCCGGGGCCTACTCCAAATCCTACACTCTGGTGTAGGGACTCTGCCATCAGGGGAGTGGCCCTGCCGGGGACCTCTGCACCTCCAGCCCTCATGACACCAACATGGCTGTTTCCTGTGTTATTTATATTAAACTGAAGACAAAAAGGAAGCCCTCCCCCAAGTCACGAACGCTTGTACATAGGACTCTTTTGTACAAATGAAACTATTTTCTTCTTCTCCATGAAGCCAGGGCACAAAACAAGTCAAATACTCCACCCCATGAAATACGCGTGGAGAGATATATACATATATAGAGAGAAAGAACCACAGCAACAAGCTATATATCTATATATTTCTCTCACCTTCTTTTGAGACAGAGGCACAAAGACAGCAATTTTTCCCCTCCTACTCACCCCCCCAACCCACTAGGTGATTTTGACAAAGACCAAAATCCCAACTCAGAGACACTGCATGCGATTTTACTGTTCCAAGAAAACCAGGAGTTGCTTCAATTTGCAGATGCTTATGTGTTAATACCTTTTTCTATGAAAAAAGACCCAGCGCCGTGTGCAATAAAGGTTATGTTTCTACGTGGTGGCTTTTTTCCCATCTGGCAAGGGCCAGTGGGGAGGGCAGAGAGACCTCTGTACC
Source organism: Jaculus jaculus (assembly GCF_020740685.1). Classification (NCBI taxonomy): domain Eukaryota; kingdom Metazoa; phylum Chordata; class Mammalia; order Rodentia; family Dipodidae; genus Jaculus; species Jaculus jaculus. The sequence goes on from NC_059104.1 coordinate 97,298,817, forward strand.
AGGCCTGGGCTTTGGTTTCGTGCTGGAAGCTTTTGAAAGGCTCTCCGTTAACCTGGGTGCATCCATTAAGCGTGTCTTGTTCTCAGGTCCATGCTGGGCTGTATGTAAGAGGGACCAGCTCTGTGGCTCTGAGCAAGTGCCTAAACCCTCTGAGCCAGTTTCCTTATCTGTGAATTAAAAGGGCTTGGAGCCCATGAGATGAAGCGCTTCTAGGAACTTGCTGGGGAGCCTTGGGGGTAAGGAGCAGGCATCTCCCGGCTGTCTTCTTCCAGGACAGCCAGGGGAACATGGCTGAATAAACCGTTGGTGAGTGGTTAGGAGAGGCACCTGTAGCTGCAAGTGGACAGCAAGTGATTACAGACTGGATCAAAAGCTCTGGTCTGCCATAGGGAGAGGTGAGGCCCCAGGGAGAAGAGAGATCATCGGAAGTCAGAGGGTACTAAGTGCTCAATGACAGGGAAATGGAGCTTAGCCGAAAGAACTACCTCAGAGGGCAGAGCAGGCACCATACGAGATTTGGGGTAACTAATGTGCTATGTGGAGGACTTGATGGAGGGACTGGGGCACGCAGCAGCAGCAGCAGTGTTTCTGACGGCATGATAACGAGGTTGGGAGAAGGAGGGAAGGGGAAAGGTTTGAGCCAGAGACCAGCAATAGCCCAGGGGCATGCAGTGTGCTCTGGGAACTGTTCCCTCCACTGTGGCCCAAGGGGGACCCTGAGCTGAGCACCCCAAGTCAAGACAGCATTGAGGACCTGGAATCTGGAAGGAAGGTGAGTCCTGGACCTGCTATTCCCGCAGATAACAGAGGACTGGGAAGAGGCTAGAGGGAAGGAGAAAGTAAGTGGTCCAGCATGTAGCAGCTCACACCTACAAGTCTCGGAGTCTGTTCAGTGTCTCTGAGCAGCTAATGTGTATAGGATGCTGAGACGGTCCACTTATAAACCATTACTTTAGTAGGTAAGAATAGTCAGCACTTGAGGAGCAGGGCAGAGACTTCGTAGTGGGTTCTAAGTTTGTGGGGGAAATGCCCACTTCAGCACCCCCCCCCCAACACACACACACTAAAACCCACCCCTAGAGAACCAGCTAACAGCATCCAGAGAACCAAAAAGGCCCTGATGCCCGCCAGCTTCATTCCAACTCAGGACTGGACGGCTCCCAGAGCTGTGTGCGCCATCTGCAGGTCACATCTAGAACTACAAGCACAATGATCAAATCTAGGAGCTCCGCCTGACATAGAATTTGACTTGAGTGTGCTCTTCCTCCTTCTCCTCCCATACTGGATACTGGGGAACAAACAGGAATCAAACTCAACTCCAGAGAGGGCAAAGGAATGAAAAACGTAGATATCAGGATGGGCAGATGAAGGAACTACTCGCACATATAAGAGTTCATTGACTTTTGTAACCTCATTGATGATTTGGGAGAAATGTACCACAATTTGCATTTGACAGGCATGGAAACCAAGGCTTTGAGATATGAGGTAACTCCCAATATTAGAGGAGCAGGAAGACATCTACATGAGCCTCAGCTCCTAACAGCCTCATTCTTTTTTTATTTTTTCTCATTCTTAAAAAATTCTTCTTATACTTTTTAAAATTATTATTTATTTATTTGACAGAGAAAGAGGGAGAGAGAGAGAGAGAGAGAATGGGCATGCCAGTGCTCCCACCACTGCAAACGAATTCCAGACGCGTGAACCCCCTAGTGCATCTGGCTAATATGGGTCCTGAGGAATCGAACCTGGGTCCTTTGGCTTTTCAGGCAAACACCTTAACCGCTAAGCCATCTCTCTAGCCCAAAATTTCTTTTTATTTATGAGAGAGAGAGAGAGAGAGAGAGAATGGGTGCACCAGGGCCTGCAGTCACTACAAATGAACTCTAGACACATGCACCACTTTGTGCATGTGATTTACATGGGTCCTGGGGAATTGAACCTAGTCTTTTGGCTTCACAAGCAAGTGCCTTAACCACTAAGCCATCTCTTCAGCCTGTTAGTCTCATTCTCTTTTCTCTCTTTCTTTTCTTTCTTTCTTTTTTTTTCTCTTTGAAGTCTTATTCTTTTAACCACTGAGGCATAGTGCCTGGTGGTCCACTATTCAAAGTCTGAGTTTCAATTTCAGTTCTGTTCAAGGATGCTAACACGTGAAGAATCCACCAGCTCCAGGTAAGTAGGCTGGGCTTACAGGTAAGCAGAGGATACCAAACTGTTAACCAACAGTTCAGGTATGTGAGCCACAAAGCAAGCTGGACTGGACAGAGAGCTGTGAATCCTGTGCTGGTAAGAGGCAGTGCTAGAAGCGGGAAGTTCAGCCCTGGAGGCTTCTGGAGATGGCCGTGGGCCGGGGGAGGACTGTACGGGTTGAGGATTGAGAGAGACAACAGAAAAATGAAACATGAGCCACTTTACCTTCTGTTTACTTGTGCTGGCCCTTCCCATGAGGCAAGAGGCTTGAACATTCAGACAAGTCTGTGCAAACCCCAGGCAGTTTTGCCTGCTAGTAATCTCTAACCTTCAAATGTTCTAGTTATCAACTAACACAAGGCTGCCTGTTTGAAGTACACCAAGAAGCTAATTCCCAAAGCGAGGATTCCCCCATCCCTTATCGTTATTCATGCCCAGCTCAATGCCTGTTTATCTGGAGCAGTCCTCTTAACTATCTGCTTGTTCCTTCCAGATTCCTCCGTTCCACAACTCACTTCCAAAGCCATCTTGAGAGCCTTGATCTTCAAAGTACACGTCCACAGACTCCCAGCAGCAGTGCTAGAAGCTTGCAAAACTGTAACATCTCAGGCCTCCACCAGCAAGCCACTGATTGACTCCAACATAGGGGGTGCATATGCACATGAAAGTTTGAGAGATTCCCTGTAAAGACTGTCCGAAAGACCACCCCCTGCCAACAAGCAGGACTAGACCAGTGCTACACACCGAATTCCCTTAAGAGCTTGTTAAAAACCACAGAAGCAGCCAGGCGTGGTGGCGCACGCCTTTAATCCCAGCACTCGGGAGGCAGAGGTAGGAGGATTGCCATGAGTTCAAGGCCACCCTGAGACTACAGAGTTAATTCCAGGTCAGCCTGGACCAGAGTGAGACCCTACCTCGAAAAACCAAAAAAAAAAAAAAAAAAAAAAAAAAAACACAGAAGCCCAAGCTTCACCAACCACAACCCAAATGGAACCAGGATTTGTTGGCATGGAAGCCAAGCATTTGTAATTTTATTATGGTAAAAGATAAATGCCAGGGCTGGATGGCTCAGCAGTTAAAGGAGCTTGCTTACAAAGCCTGATGGGCTGTTTGATTCTCCAGTACCTACACAAAGCCAGATGCTCAGGTTGGCACATGCATCTGGAGTTCGTTTGCAGTAACAAGAGGCCCTGGAGCGCCCATTCTCATTCTCTCTCTCCCTCCCCCTTTCTATTTGCAAATAAATATGTTTTTAAAGATAATATGGGTTGAATTTTACCATGTTAGAGCTGGAGAAATGGCATAGCAGTTAAAGGCCTGCACAGCCTGATGGCCTGGGCTTACTTCTCCAGTACCCAGGTAAAACCAGATGTGCAGAGAGGTGTATACATCTGGAGTTCATTTGCAGTGACAGGAGACCCTGGTGCGTTCATACTCATTCACTTCCTGTCCGCCTCATTCTGTCTCTCTCCCTCACTCAAAGAAATAATTTTTCTACTTTACCATTTTAACTATGTTTTTATCTTTTGTGTACGATGTATGTGTATGCACATGCCATGGCACACAAGTCGAAGTCAGAGGACAACCTTGGGTGTCAGTCCTCACCTTGTTTGAGGTCAAGTGTTGTTACTTGCCCATTAGCTTCCAGGGGTCCTCTACCTTCAACCTTGCCATGGGAATGATGGGATTACAGATGCTCGTGCCACTACATCTGGCTTTATGTGGGTTGTAAGAATATGGACTAAGGGGCTGGAGAGATGGCTTAGTGGTTAAGGCATTTGCCTGCTAAGCCTCAGGACACAGGTTCAATTCCCCAGTGCCCATGTAAGCCAGACATGGTGGTGTGTGCATCTTGGGTTTGTTTGCAATGATTAGAGGCTATTTCTTCCACCCTTCCTTCCTTCCTTCCTTCCTTCCTTCCTTCCTTCCTTCCTTCCTTCCTTTCTTTCTTTCTTTCTCTCCCCCCCCCACCTCTTTCTCTCTCAAATAAATAAATAAATATAGTTAAAAGAATCTGAACTCATGTCCCCATGCTACATCTTAATCATTGTTACGTCGAGCAACCGTGAGTGCATTCACTGAAGTGTGCAACCATAGCCATGATCCATTTCCAAACTACTCTCTACCCTGTAAGGCCCTACTTCCCTGTGTAGCTCTGGCTGGCCTGAAACTCACTATGTAGACAGGCTGGCCTTGAACTTTCAGTAACTCTCTTGCCTTCACCTCCAAAGCACTGGAATTATAGCCATGTGCTAGCATGTCTGGTCCAGGTCATATCTTGTATCAGAAAGTCATTCCTATCTAAACATGAATAATATCACACAGTACGTATATACCATGTTTTGTTTACCATTCATGTGTGGAGAGGCATGGGTTATTTTCACCTTTGACTATGATGAATAATGTTTTCATGAACATAGGTAGGTATGAAGCAGGCGATCAGGAGTTTGAGGTCAGAAGATGCCTTTGTCCCTGCCACCGTGCTCAATCAAGGCAGGTTTTCCAGACTCGCTGGCCTTCCAGCTTCCAGGTGATTCCCCTGCCTCTGCTCTCCTTTCTCACTCCAGGTACTGAGATTATAGACCCTAACACTACAGCATCCAGCTTCACATGGGTTGTGGGGATCCAAACGCAGGTCCCCAGCCTTGCAAAGACCTTAACCACTGAGCCATCTCTCCCGTCCTCTATAGAGATTCCCCCAATCCCTTCACAATGTTGCGGATTAAAGCCAGGGCCTCATACATGCTAGGCAAGCACTCTGCCACTAAGCTATGCCTCCAGCAGCCTTTGACGTTTTATTTTTTTAATCATTTTTATTTAATTAATTTATACATGTTCATGTGTATGGGTGCACCAGGGCTTCTTGGCTGCTTTCAAGCAGACACCAGGCAGATGTGTCACTTTTTGCATCTGGCTTTACGTAAATACCAGGGAATTAAGCCAAGGCCCATAGGCTTTGCAAGCAAATGCCTTCAACTGCTGAACCATCTCCCCAGCCAAGGCTGTTTTTTTTTTTTTTTTTTTTTGATTTTTGGCTTTTGGGGTTTTTAAATAAATAATTTATTTTATTTTATTTTATTTTATTTTTGTTCATATTTTATTTATTTATTTGAGAGCGACAGACACAGGGAGAAAGACAGATAGAGGGAGAGAGAGAGAATGGGCGTGCCAGGGCTTCCAGACTCTGCAAACGAACTCCAGACGCGTGCGCCCCCTTGTGCATCTGGCTAACGTGGGACCTGGGGAACCGAGCCTCAAACCGGGATCCTTAGGCTTCACAGGCAAGTGCTTAACTGATAAGCCATCTCTCCAGCCCGGCTTTTGGGGTTTTTTTTTTCTCAATTTTTATTAACATTTTCCATGATTATAAAAAATATCTCATGGTAATACTCTCCCTACACCCACTTCCCCCTTTGAAATTTGAGGTAAGGTTTTGCTCTTGCCCAGACTGACCTGGAATTCACTATGTAGTCTCAGGGTGGCCTTGAACTCACAGCAATCCTCCAACCTCTGCCTCCCAAGTGCTGGGACTAAAGGTGTGTGCCACTATGCCTGGCCCCAGGCTCTGTATTTATCTTATTATTTTATTTTTGAGAGAGAATGGGCATGCCAGGTCCTTTCAGCTGCTGTGAATGAACACCAGATGTGTGTACCCCCTTGTGTATGTGACATTGCACGCTTGTGTCACTGTGTGTCTGACTAAATGGGATCTGGAGACTCAAACATGTGTTCTTAGACTTTGCAGACAAACTCCTTTACCACTAAGCCATTTCTCCAGCCCACCTGTATTTCATTTTTATTTTGCTTCCATCAAGGCAGGGTCTTACTGTAGCTCAGGCTGACCTGGAACTCCTTCTGTAGCCCCAGGCTGATCTGGAGAATTGAACCCAGGCTATCAGGTTTTGCAAGCAAGTGCTCTTAACTACAGAACAAAACCACTTTTGTTTTTTAATTGAATGTTCTGAGCCAGGTGCCCTGTTCTTAGAAGGGCCGGTTTGGGTGAACTCCTAATTTCTGCTTGGTTTTATTTATTTATTTATTTATTTTCGAGGTAGGGTCTCACTCTGGCTCAAGCTGACCTGGAATTAACTATGTAGTCTCAGGGTGGCTTCAAACTCACAGCACTCCTCCTACCTCTGCCTCCTGAGTGCTGGGATTAAACCACGCCCAGTAAACTCCGAATTTCTTACTTCCCCAAAGCAGGTAGGTATCCATGTCATCAGTGGAAGCCCTCAGCAATGCCTCCACTCTCCACCAGAGAGCAAAAGGGGCAGTCTGACCTCTCCCATCCTAGAAGGATTTTTAAAACTAAGGAAGTTGGGCTGGCATCCCGAGAGAGCTGGGCAGTGCCCACATAGCCACAGCCAGTCATGCTGTTCCCCAAGCTCATTTCTTCGCAGACAAGCATCCCTCCTTGAGATGGCAGCAGAAGAGACAGGGCTGCTTCCATGAGGAAGGTGACTGCTGAGCTGACTTAATGAGCCTGGTAGCCCTGTTCTAACTCAGGTTCCCCACCTAGATGGTGCAGAGGACAGGACCTGGGGGAAGCAACTGACATGCCTCCGGAGTGGATGAAAGTGAAGTGGCATGGGAAAGTGGCGGCTGAGCTTTGACAAGGCCCTGGGGCCACTGCAGACCTCCTCCATCACTCACAAGAGATGCCCTGGATCTAAACCAAAGCACTGCTTCTTAAATTGTAAGTCATGACCCCATATGGGTGGGGTTGGGTAACAGTGTGGGGGAGTCACAAAAATTTAGTAACAGTTAAACGTTTTTTTTAAGGATGCAACAACCAAAAACTAATTCAAAATCCAATAGGTCAGGCAGGCATGGTGGCACATGCCTTTAATCCCAGCACTCAGAAGGCAAAGGTAGGAGGACTGCTGTGAGCTTGAGGCTACCCTGAGACTACACAGAGAATTACAGGTCAGCCTGGGTTAAGAGTGAGACCCTACCTTGAAAAACTAAAAATAATAAAATAAATAATCAGGCGGGAGAGATGGCTTAATGGTTAAGGCACTTGCCTGCAAAGCCAAAGGACCTAGGTTCAATTCCCCAGGACCCATATAAGCCATATGCACAAGGTGGCGCATGCATCTGGAGTCTGTTTGCAGCAGTTGGTAGCCCTAGTGCATTCCCAACCTTTCTCTCTCTCAAATAAATAAAAAAACATCTGTTGCAGTCAGGTTCACATTGCTGGTAGAAGTCACCCAACCAAGAGCATCTTGTGGGGAAGAAGGCTTATTTTGGCTTACAGGCTCAAGGGGGAAGCTCCACGATGGCAGGGAAAATGATATGATCAGAGGGTGGACATCACCCCCTGGCCAATATCAGGTGGACAACAGGAACAGGAGGGTGTGCCAAACACTGGCAAGGGGACACTGGCTATAACACCCATAAGCCCGCCCCCAACAATACACTGCCTCCAGGAGGTGTTAGTTCCCAAATCTCCATCAGCTGGGAACCCAGCATTCCGAACCCCTAAATTTATGAGGGGACGCCTGAATCAAAGCACCACAGCATCCAGCAGGTGAAGGGTTGACGTGGCCCTGCAGACTCACCCATGCTGCACGTCACTGCAGCCTCCGTTCTGAGCACACACTGGGCGCATGTGGCGCTGGGTGCTCTGTCACCCCACCAGCACTGGCAAACGCTGACTAGGCCCCTCTGCTCAGACCCAGGACCGCTGTACACTATTAACTGCCGTGTTTTTACTCTATGTGCAAAGCTTTCTGCTCTCAGAGAAACATCATGATTTAGTTATGGAAAACAAAGACTTAATACTTTCCCATCATCGTTCCTCAGCAAGTTATCAAATTAGTAACTCTTAAATTTGTACTGTTAGACATAATGACACCCATCTCCTTAATATGCAAATTTGCTTTCATCCTTAATAAATGGTAGAACTACATGGATACAAAGAATTATTTTAAAACAAATTTCTTTTTTTTCTTTTTGGTCTGACCTGGAATTCACTATGTAGTCTGAGGGTGGCCTTGAACTGACGGCAATCCTCCTACCTCTGCCTCCCGAGTGCTGGGATTAAAGGCGTGCGCCACCACACCGGGCAAATTTCTTTATGATTTATTATCAGTAAATGTCAAATTCGTATAACCTGTTTCATGTGTACCTGGGGTAATATAAAAAAAGAAAACTGTGGGGCAGGCTGGAGAGAAGGCTTAGTGGTTAAGGCACTTGCCTGTGAAGTCTAAGGACCTGGGTTCGATTCTCCAGGTCCCACATAAGCCACATGCACAAGGGACACATATGTCTGGAGTTCATTTGCAGTGGCTAGGGGCCCTGGTGTTCCCATTCTCTCTCTCCTTCTTTCTGTTTCTAATAAATTAATAAATCTTTTTTTTAATATGGGGGTATTGTGGAAAAGATTTAGGCAGACTGTTTTAAAGCACGAATAGCCATCAGGGTGATAGACTTGCAGGATAAGGTGATATGATATCCAAAAGAACTTGCGTTCTACCTGGCATCAGATTTGCTAATCCATGATAGAGTTGAGTGCTACTGTGTGTGTATGTCCTGTTCTAGAAAGTACTATTTGAAGAATGCTTGGCCATTTCCTTTCCTTCCTAATTAAACATATTGGCACATTCCAAGTGTGGGGGTATAAACCAGATGTCCCCATAAACACATGTGTTCTGCACGCATTGGTCCCTAGCTGATGGCAGGCTGGGAAGTGAAGCCTTACTGGAAGAGGTGTGTTGTTGGGGTGTTAGAGCCAGATCCCCTTACCAGAGTTTGGCTCACTCTCTTGCTGTTTCCACCAGCTGTGACAAGGGTGGTGATGCCAGCCTCTGCTCATGCCAGGCTTTGCCCTGCAACTATGAAACTTCCCCTCAAGACTCTAAGCCAAAAGAAAAATTTCTTCCACCAGCTGCTTTGGGATGGGGGCTTTGTCCCAGCAAAAAGGTAACTACAACACTAAAAACATTTACAAAGTCGGTCATGGTGGCACACACCTTTAATCCCAGAACTTGGGAGGCAGAGGTAGGAAGATTGCTGTGAGTTGGAGGCCACCCTGAGATTAAATAGTAAATTCCAGGTCAGCCTGAGCAAGAGTGAGACCCTACCTCAAAAAAAAAAAAAAAAAAAAAAATTACAAATGGCTACCATCTCCCTCACCAACCCTTTTTCTTTGTTCAGTGACATGTGACATTCACTGACAGGTCTCTTATAAACTAAGTTCCTGTTTCAATGAGCTCACCTCATAGAAACAAGGCCAAGGACAATGTGTGTGCTGGGCCTTGAACCACTGGCTTCACAAGAGTGAAGAGGAAACCAAGAGGGTATTCTTGTTTGCAAACTGAGAGAAAAGCGAAAGAAAGGAAGGCTTGTCTTCCTGTTTGGGTCCTTCACCACCACCCATGGGCCTGGGTGGCACACCTGCTAAAGGCCAATGCCCTGGGGAGGCGGCAAATGGTGAGGAAAGCAGGAAGATACTTTCCAACACAAGACAAGATGATGGCTGGTTCTTTATTTTTATTCATTATTTTATTATTTACTTATTTATATTTTTTAGCGAGAGCAAGATACAGAATTGGCGTGCCAGGGCCTCAGCAACTGCAATCCAATTCCAGACGCTTGTGCCACCTAGTGGGCATGTGCAACCTTGCATTTGCCTCACCTTTTGTGTGCCTGGCTTCTGTGGGATCTGGAGAGTAGGCTCTTAGGCTTCACAGGCAAGTGCCTTAACTGCTAAGCCGTCTCTCCAGGCCAGGTTCTTTATTTTTTATTAACTATATACTTTGTATGGATTCATCTGTGTTAGTACCATCCTTTCCCTCCTCTTACCCCCATTCCACTGAGGGCCCTCCTCAGTAGGATTGCTGGTACTCCCCATGAGGGTGTGGGTTATGAGTTGTAAGAGCAGCAGTCATTGTTGGGGAGGGGGGCAATGCCTCTGGGCATGCCCTCCCAACCTATGGCTCTTACAATCTTTCTGCCCCCTCTTCCACAAAATTCTCTGAGCCATGGTGGGTGTGTTTTAAGTCTATCTCAGTGATGAGCTCTTAGAGCCTCTGGATCTCTGCTTTGGTACGTTTTGATACGCTCAGGGTCTGTCTCCATCACCCTGGTGCAGGTTGTCTGGCTCACCATGGAAACAGTGCTCTTGCTCATGTCACCAGCTTCTCTGTGGTTTTACCTGGGCCCTGGATGATGTGCGAGAGGTGGCTCATCTCTTTGGTTCTCCTTACCTTCTGAAAGCACGGGAGTCAGCAGATTCCAAACCATGCAGCCCTGTGCCCACCCAGTGGAGGTCCGCTAAGACCTACTTGTACTGGAGCCCCACAACTCTTACCTGATAAGACCCCAGGAGCTCAAGTGTAGTTACAAGTCCCCCACCTTGACCGGAAGTCCAGGTTCTCTAATTTTCAACCATCACTTCCCTCAAAAGACAACTAGTGAAGCCAGCAGTGCCTTCCACGTGTTCTGCACCTGAGCCCACCATGGCTCTCCAGCATCCCTCTGGAGACCACCCCTGACCCAGGGCATGAAGCTGAAGCAGGCCCCCCCCCACCGCTGCACCCCACAGTGGGCCTTCAGGCCTTGACCAGGAGACCCAGGAAAGTCCCTAGATAGCAGAGACAAAAGCAAGGCAGACATCCTAAGGTTAGGGTTACATAACTGCCTAGTGTGGAAGTGTTGGGGGGGGGGAGCAGAGGGAGCTATCACCATTCCTGATTCCCAGCATCTTTCCTTAAAATGTCAGCATGCTGGACATGGTAGCTCAAGCCAGTAAGCCTAGCACTTGGGAGACTTGAGACAAGACTGCTGCCTACTTCAGACCAGCCTGGGCTATGCAGTCAGTTCCAGGCTAATCTGGGATGACTGTGCCTCAAGAAAGAGAAAGAAAAGTAGAGGGGGGGGGAAGAAAAAGGGAAGTGAAGGGCCAGGAAGAGGAGAGGAGGAAGAAAAAAGAAAACATCTCACAACAGTTAGTAAATCCCTGGAGCCTACATTAGGAATAGTCTGAATGCTACCAGTAAAGAGGGAAAATTAAATATGCCCCTCTTCCCCCATATTTAGTCTCCAGAAGGATCTGGTAATATTTGTTATGCCCAAGAATGGAGTGACTTTGATGACATTTGAATAAGGTAGCTTTTTTTGAAGCAGGATCTCACTCTAGCCAAAGCTAACCTGGAACTTACTTGGTAGCCTATGCTGGCCTTGAACTCATGATGATCCCACGTGCTGGAATTATAGGTGTGAGCCACCACATCTGGCACCCACTTGAATACTAGACCAGATAAATATAAACCCTCTACAAAATAAGTTTCCTCTAGAAGCCCCCGGTAGCCAAGGTTAAACCCGCAGTCCAGAGACCCCTGCCAGACTGGATGCTTGTGCCTCAAATCATATGCTGATGATGGGGTAGTGTCAGGAGGTACGGCTTTTGGGAGGTGGTGAGACATGAAGATGGAGTCCTCATGAATGGGACTGCTGCCCTTACAAGGGGCCTAAATCTCCATACTTTCCTACCACATAAGGGAATGGCAAGAAAGCAGGCCCTTACTAGAAACTGTATTTGCTGGAACCCTGATCTTGTGTTTTTGTTCCCAGAGCCAAGAAAGAGACATAAACTGTTGTTTGTAAGTCCTGTTTTGCTATTTGGAGGGGCATGTTGCTGGGGATTGAACCCAGGGCTCTGTGAATGCTGAGTACATGCTGTCCCACTGAGCAACATCCAGACCCTTCAGAGGGACCCACAGAACCTCAGCTAGCTCCATATGTCCATGCTTTGGTTTCCATGCTGGATTCAAACTTATAAGAGGGACTGGACAATTTTTAAATATTTATTTTATTTACTTGAAAGAATATGAATGAATGAATGAATGAATGGGCACAATAGGGCCTCTAGCCACTGCAAAAGAACTCCAGATGCATTGACCACCAAGTGCATCATCAGGCTTATGCAGACACTGGGGAATTAAACCTGGGTCATTAGGCTTTGCAGGCAAGCACCTTAACCACTAAGCCATCTTTCCAGCCCTGAAGGATTGGACAATTTTAAAATCCTGTTAGTATTGCTTTTCATTCCCATGGTACCAAGGACCTCATGCATGCTGGGCAAGATAACTACACTGAGCTACATTCTCAACCTAGAAAAGTCCCCTTTAACCTTGTCCCGGGAAGGATTTGCTCCCCCAGCTAGAAGCCACCAGTTCCCAGATTCCAGATCTTCAGACCAAGCCCAGGATGACCGTGCTGTGAGCCAAGGAGAAGACTGGAACTAATGAGATTGCTGGGGAGGGGATAACAAAACTTGATTCTCAGGAAAGATAGAAATAACTAAGATTTGAGCTAGATCCATCTGTGAGCTTGGGCTAGCGGCTTAACCTCTCTGAGTTTAGCTAACCCTCCTCATCCACACAATAAGTGGACTGCGCAGGGCGTGGTGGTGCACGCCTTTAATCCCAGCACTAGGAAGGCAGGGGTAGGAGGAGCACAGTGAGTTTGAAGGCCCCCCTGAGACTATACAGTGAATTCCAGATCAGCCCTGCTTCAAAAAATAAAAATAAAAAAGAAGTATGCTGACTTTATAAGGTTGAGAGAGCCACACAGCACATGGAAGCAGTCAAGGAATGCTGGACGAAGCTTGTTGTGTACAAACCCATGAAACAGGCTATGTTGGCTGCTTCTCCTAGTTACTTTGTTTCTAAAAAATCCAGACCAGAGCAGGAAAAAAAAAATACACTTAACTTTGCCAGTTTATGTTTTGGGGCGGAGCTTGTCTTTCATTTGCGTGCCCACAGTCCTTAGGGAGGTAGCAGTGGGGTCCCTGGCTGCTGAAGGACTGTGAAGGGAGAAGCGGCTCTGTAAGCGCTTCCTAAGGACTGGCAGTGGGTGGAGGGCTGAAGGCCCTCTGAGGGAGGAGGGTGAAATATGAGGTCTATCCTTTACTGGGGACCTCAGGCTCTTCAATCAAAGGTTCTTTATCCACAGAAACCAAGAAGACAATATCTATATCCATATCCATACTGTTGGGATGATTACATTAGACACTTGGGGGTGTGTAGTTATAAACAGCCATTTTTCCTGCCTCCCTTCTCCTGAAGAAGAAGGCAAAGGGGAAAAAAACGACACATCCACATGGCAGCCTTGTAGAAAACATGTCTGAAAGATTTAATTGATGCAGAAAACACAGGATTGTCATCAGAGTTGGTCATATCACATAAGCTGGTCCCAAGGCAAACTGAATAAGCCAAACAACAAAAGGGACTTTTTTCCATGTGTGGTCAGCTGATGCCTTAAAAATACCTGACAGGATAAAAAAGCCCACTGGACCTTAGTGTCTTATTCCACAGCAAAGAAATGAGCAGTCAGACCTTGGGAGTCGGTGTCGGGGACTAGAGGGGTGAAGGTCGTCCATAGCAGTCAAGACAAGAAAATGAATGTGTTTCATTTAAACAATGGGACAGATGTTGGGAACATCGCCTGCAACTCCTGGGGAGCCCGCTGATGGAAAGTGGAGCTATGAAAATTGTGCCAGCAGCTCCACTTGGCCCAGATCCTTCCTGCCAATGCCAGGCACAAGCCGGCCCCTCACACCAAGCTCCGTGAAGAGGCAGCAGTGGGATCAGGCAGGGTGGCACAGTAGACAGACGCAGCAGAGCTCGTGGATAAATTCCGGGTGCTGTACGAGGCGAAAAACTAATATGAGGTACAGGAGCCATCCCAGTTAGTTACTATGGCTTTTGGGCTTCTTAGAGAAGCAGGGTGCTTGAGACCCTAACGCACTGGACTGGGAGGCTCCAGGGAGGAGACCCAGAGGGGAGGGTGTTCCTAAGGAAAGCCCTGAGGAATGCACAGTGTTGTCCAGAGGAAGAAGAGGCAGAACTTCTAGGGCCCAGTCTCCAGCAGGCCTGGGGCAGCTGAGCCCAATCCTGAGACACTCAAAAGAAGACAATAAAAAAGAAAGGCAAAAAGAGAGAAAAGGATCCAATCTCTGTGAGGATGAGGTATCAGAGAAACAGGTGCAGGCCCAGAAGAGCCAGGTCCAGGAAGACAGCCATGCTGGGATGCTTGGACCTGATCAGTTAAGAACCAGGACCGCACCTTTGAGGGAGCCCTAAGCAAGACTTTAAAGGCAGGGCCTAAACTCCAGGGGGACTCCGTTGGCCCCCAAGGCAGGTCCTGTCACACCACCTTCCTCATGAAGGTGCCATACCCTTGAGGCCCCTCTGCAGTCGCACTTCCCAGGTGTCAGGTAGAAGCGGGAGCTCACAGAAGTCCACACATTTCAGTCCAAGCCAGTCCATGGCCACAGTGCGTGGCTTGCTATTTCCAGCCCTACCATGCTTTCCACCCACCCCTCGCCACCTTGGTTCCTTCCAAGTCCTGGGTCAGCACCCAGCAGAGGATGCAAGGCTTGGTCAGAGGGAATAAAGTGCAGGCAGCTCTTCAGGCACTTGTTCTCGGAGAGGGTTCAGCTGGGCCCACCCAGGGCTCAGTATTGATACACCTTCAATCTGTTGTTCTCATCCAGACCCAGCTGCAATAGGTCCGAAGCAGCTGTGGGTTTGGGCACCGAGAAGAGTTGTCTGGCCACAGAGTGAAGAAAAACCGGCTGAGTAAGCAGGGACACAACACGCCAAGAAAGGGCCGAAGGCCCAGCACAACCCTCCTTGGACCCTATCCCGGCCTGCAGCGGCGCTGCCAGCCAGCTGCAAACCACAAGGAGGGTGGTCTAGAGGTTCCAGTCAGCAAAAAGGATACACTTTGGGATCATTCTTGAAATTTTCTAGCCACTTCCGGTTAGACTCGATCATGCTCTGAATGCTGGTGACGCCCACCTTGGGGACTTGAGAATGGGGACGCTGCAGGACATGGAGTTGCTCACTAGGAAGGGGAAGGAGAGAGAGTGTGGGGAAAGGAAGAGGTAGGAAGAGGGATGTGTGGTAGCGCCAAGCAAAGGCCATGACAGTGTCTCCTCCCTCTTCCACTCACCAAATCATCAGCAGCCTTTGTAGCCTATCTAACAATTCTCCAAAGGGAAGGTGGCAGCCACTGTCTACCCGCTTTCCCGGAGCTCAGGGAAGACATCTACTCTGGGATCCCATACCTGTACTCTCATCAGAAAGGCGTTCCCCTATCAACTCAAATGTTTGCCCAGTGTCAGCACCCAAGCTGGCCCAAGGATAAATGATGTTTGGGGGATGTATGGTTGGGGCCAGGGGAGGGGATGGATGGGCATTTGGCAGGGAATAAGATCAGTGGGAAATCAGTAACAGGCTTAAATAATTGCCTGCCTGTCTCCCCCCACCCCAGGGAGTCCCTCTCAGTCCAGATGTTGTTCATCAGGACTCAGAGAAGAGGGCTTAGGAAACAGACAAAAAGCTCAATGGCAAAGACAGGCCAGACTCCAGGACAAGTCAGTGAGCAGCGTCCCACCTCAGGACTGGGTTTTTCCCTACAACACCAAAGGGCAGCTTTCTGATAGAGCTGGCTAGGTACCCGCCCCACCCCGTCCCATCCCGCCCCAGACATATACACAGGGACTTGACTTTTCCCTGGTGTGGTTGGGTGTCTCAGGCTTAGGCAACATATAGATGGCTCTGCCTGACCTCCTGGGACAGCAGGACCCCGAGGTCTGCTCCCACCCAACCCCAGGTGCCACCTTCCCAGGGAAGGACACCAAGCAGTTAGACTATGAGGCTCTGCCCCAGCCCACAGGGAGGCTTACCTCACAGACATGTAGCCCAGCCTGTTCTCCAGCGGGGGAGGGCAGCTGCTGAGCAATGGAATGCCAGCTGCAGCAGGAAGAGGAAAGAGTTCTAAGGCAGCAGTGGGGCAGCTGAGCCAGACCCAGACCCAGCAGGCCACCTCCCTGTTCACCAGCACCTCCTGCCTCCCCAGAAAAGAACAAACACATAACAGCAGGCAAAGTTTCACAGTACAAGAGACAAGTAATGGACAAGAATCGCCCTAATCATGTCTAAAAGTCTATCTTTCTTTTTGTTTCTTTCTCTTTGGTTTTGCAAGGTAGGGTCTCACTCTAGCTCAGGTTGACCTGGAATTCACTATGGAGTCTCAGGGTGGCCTCAAACTCACTGTGTCCCTCCTACTTCTGCCTCCCGAGTGCTGGGATTAAAGGTGTGCACCGCCATGCCCAGCTCTAAAAATCTGTTTTTTGAATTATTTTTTGTTGTTTATTTTTATTTATTTGAGAGCAACAGGCAGAGAGAGAAAGAGGCAGAGACAGAGAGAGAGAATGAGTGCATCAGGGCCTCCAGACACTACAAATAAACTCCAGATGCATGTGCCACTTTGTGCATCTGGCTTACAAGGGTCCTGAGGAATCAAGCCTCGAACCAGGGTCCTTAGGCAAGCATTTAACACTAAGCCATCTCTCTAGCCCTAAAACTCTGTTTTTCAATGTGGGTTGGGAGTACAAAGTTTTTGGGTTTTCGGGGGAGGTGGGGTTGTACATTTTTCCCTCAAATGACTGTTTTTATGGCTTTTAACACTCCTTAGCAGAGAAATGCAACCAGAGGAGACATCAGGTCCCAAAACAGAAGCCACACCCAAGATATTATAAGCAGAATCCTGGAGTCATAAGACATGCGGTCAAAACTCAGTTTGTGACTCACTCACTCATAGCGTAATCTGGAAGCTTATATAAGGAGTCTCAGCATGCTCATCTATAACATGGGAACAAGTAATTACTACCTCAGAGAATTACAATATGAACTACATGGAAATGTGTGCATACGCGCGTGCGCAGCATGCATGTGTGCATCCCCATGATGTATTGCACAAGACTGAGCCATTTTGACGATGACAATGACAACTTCTTAGGTTCTGTCAAGCTCTAGAATCAATAATGAAGGCCAGGCATCCCAGACTCCTCATCAAGTACCCTAACCCTCAAAGCCACTGCTGCAGGACCACCAGCCAAGTCCCCTTCACCAGGAACCCACAGACAGAGCCAACGAGCCAAAGGTGGGGGCAGGGGGAAGGGGCAGGCAAAGGAAGAGCAAGAAAAGAAGACAGGAGAAAGGAAGACGAGAATGGGAAGGGTCAACCCAGAAATGAGTAGGACCAAAGAGACTTACAGGGAAAGTACTTGCGCCACTTCTCTAGCAGAAAATCATCCACAGTTTGAGAGGAGGAGGCAAGCTTGGGGCTCAGCCCGGGGTCCCAGGCCCACTGGGTGGATGTGGGGGCAGCAGAGGACAAGGATGAGAGGCCGGTCATGGAGGCGTAGGCAGGAGCAGGGGCGCTCTTGGAGGTCCGCAGCGAGGAGGTGAAGAGCGGCGGCGGCGGCTGAGTGTTGAGGCTACCCAGCACACTCAGGACATTGTTTAGCTCAGTGCTGATCCGCTGGAGGGAACTGCTCAGAAAATGGATCTTGTTGGGATAGGCGAAGCTTGGAGTGGGAGTGACTGAAAGGAGAGAGGCAGATGGTGGGAAAGACCTCAGCTTGAGGTCTTGGAGCGTCCCAGGTATAGCTGGCACTTGAGTGCCTTACTAGTACCCCTAACTATTCCTGCAGACAACAGCCCATGGACTGTACAAAGGAGCCGAGGATGGACACAGGCTTCTGCGTTCCAGACCGTGCAGGCCCCTGAGGCAGGGCCCAGGACCTAGAGATAAGGAAGAATGGGACCCTTTGCCCAGATGCAGGCCACAGCAGTAGAGGGCAGATGGCCTCCAGGAGCCCCTGGCGCTCTCAGCCTGCATGCTAAAGACGTCGGCAGCATCACTCATTCCCTGCACTGACTGTCTCACCAGCTCACCACAGGGCTAAGTGAAGAAGCCTGGGCCATGTCCCCCATGCCCCTCCCCCAGACACTGAGTTTCACCCTGCCTCTACCTCCGTCACTTCCTCTACCTCTGTCACCTCCCTGCTGTGCCACCACTTACAGTGAGGTAGGGGACAGGATTGGGAACTTGCACTGCTCATGTCTTCCGTATCACTGAGGTCAAAGGTCACCTTCTTGGGAGAGGATGCCCTCAGAGAGTCCTCATCAACCTGATGGGCAGAAGCAGTCGTTAGTACTGTTCCTTCCTCATGTGCTTTCTACCCCGCTGCCCTTGTGATGGGAGGTGCCTGGGGTCTTCATGAGGCAATTCTGGGGCCCAGGGCTCTCCTTGAGAGCCATACAGCACAGGCTGCCTCAGAAGCGAAGCCAAGCTAAGAGAGCCCAACAGCCTGTGAAACAAGCCATGGGGCTCCTGAGACCAGAGGAAGCCCACTGCCCTTTGTCCCTGGCCCTGCAGTGTCTCTCCACCTGAGTACCCTGCTGCCACATCTGAGCTTAGAGCATGCAGGAGACTGTGTACACAATCTCAGGGAAGGTGGGGACGCGGATGATGCCTGTCCTCTGTACACTCTCCTGCAACCACGCAGGGAAGTGAAGGAGCCAGTTCCCTTCTGCGACTCTTTGCCAGAGACGCCAGAGCAGAGGTGCTCAGAACCATTAGCACAGCCATCCGCCCCTCGGATATGTTCACCAGCCAGGAGGCCAAGCCCATGCCAATCCCGGGCCTACAGGCCCGGTTCTCCTAATCCAGACCCAAGAACTCAACCAGTCCCAGGAACAGAGGAGAGAGGCTGGGGCCACACTGGGCTACGGGGCACCAGGTAATACCTCTTCTTGAAGGGACGACTCCAACTGATTTAGCTTCTCCTCTTTCTTCCTGAGCAGGTCGTGGCCTTTCCGCATGGCTGACTTCATCTCGTCCAGGTGCCTGCTCTCCTGTGGCCAGGAAAGAAAGGGAGGAGGAAGGGCTAGCACATGCACAGTGCCACCATCCCTGCCCTGACGCTGCGGACTGCGCGCTTCTGAACACATCACTCAACTTGCAGTCTACCTGCTCATTCATCTGAAAAGTGATGTTTTTCAGTGGGGAAAAACCTTTCCACTGGGTCAAGAGAACTGGACAGGACAGAGAACATTGCACACGCTAACACACCACAGACAGTAAGTCCTCACATGTTTACTGTTAGCCAAATGGTTAGCAGCGCTGTTCCAACTATGACTATCATCACCACCACCCATTAGAGGGACAACGCAGGTAGCAAAAGGGCTTGAGGTTAGCATATACTCACACGCGGGAAACCTGACTTTGTATGAGCCCCTTGCCCTCTGCTGCCCCCAAGCCAGGCCTAGAGGCCACAGGGCCCAGGCCCGGGCTCCTCTACAGTTATAGCACCATCACAACACTAAGGGGCCCGGTGTGATCCAAGAGAGCCCACACTGCTGAGACCTCAACTGGCACAAAAATCTCTAACACCAACTCACAATGAAGTCTCTGCCTTCTCATTGCCAACTAGACTAGAAGAGAGGCAAACTAGGAAAAGTAACTCAATCTCACACTAAATGTACCTAAGAGACCTTCATCTACAAATGAATCTTTAGGGTCCCAGAATGGAAAAGCCGAGCACTGGAGTTGAAATCTGTTAGGCCTTGGTCCTACCTTTTGTCTAAGAAATGGCAGTAACGGTACAGGTTTGCCATCTCTTTTCCAAAAGACAGCACCAGAAATATTTCAGAATTTGCAGTTTGCAGATTTTAGAATACTGGCAGACTGTAGTGGTTGAGACAGATTTTCAAGTTAGGGATCCCCAACCTGTACCTCCTCACACATTAGATATGGCTGATGTGGCGCTCAACCAATGCTCTGCCATGCAGAGGTGAGGGACCCCGGGGCTCTGTGGCCTTTCTCAGGGTCCCCAGAATGATCAGGTTGGCAGGCCCTGCTCCAAGCTCCTGACCTTCTCCATATTCTTGTGCACAGTTTCCATGTCCTTGGTATTAAGCAGGTCCTTGTCCACCTCCTGAGCATGGGCCAGTTTGTGGCGCCAACACTGCTGGGCAGCTTTCAGAGCCATCTCTCGCTTCCTTATGGTGTGTGTCTGCCGCACCAGGAACTCCTTGGTACTACGGGCAGCTACGCCCTCAGCAGAGAGGAAGTGCCGGATGCTGTGGGGGAACAGGCAGGGCAGAGAAGTAGAGAAGGAAAAAGGAGGACTGCTCTGGAGTGCAGCGCTACTTCCTCAGCAAACGCCTCCTGAGCACATGCAGGACCTGCTGAGCTGGGGCCAGGGCTGGGTGGCCATTGTTAAATATGTACAGTGTGTGGCCTGTGGTACTGACAAACAGCCCCAGACACTCTGAAAGGGACTGTGCAAACAGATGGATAAATACTCCCAGGACTTTGAACTTCAACCAGAAGTCAGCATATGTGTCAAAAGTGACAACAGGCAGAATCTTAGCTTGGTAAAGATTCCTCCATCCCAGGACATTTCCACTGTGGACACTGTGACTCAGCTCTGAAGTGGAAACTCACTCAGCCTTCAAGCAAGACATCCTCAGTCTGAATGAAACAAGAGAGGCTCGGGAACTCACCTGTCCATGGACAAGTTGGTCTCCTCCTTACTCTGGGAGAGAGATGAGGACAACTCCTGGGTCTGGTTCTATGAACACAAGGTAGAAAAGACACACTGAGTGCAGCAAAAGCAGACAGACACTATCTATAGGCTAAAGAAACCCTGAAGCCCTTCCCAGCATCCTAGCCCTGGCACCGGCTCTAGCAGCTGCCAGATACTCTGAGTGCTGGAGGAGGGGTGCGAGAAGAAAAGAGGAAAGGAAGCTAGGTCCTAAATAAAGCAGAGCCTGGCCCCGCTCCCAATGCCCACCCTCAGCCCCATCCCCCAGCTCACTGTCCCAAGAGATTTCCTCAGGTCCTCAATCTGGAGAGCCGGCTCCGAAAGGGGGGAAGCATTACTCTCCTCTATGGCCAGCTCCTTCAAGATGTCCTGCTTCCTCTGAGCTCTGGCCTCCAGGCTGCTGTGGTGGGGATGAAAGCAGGAGGTACAACTGTGCGTGAGGCAGGGAGGGGCACTTGGCCTCTTCCCACAGGGCAGGTCTGAGGTATGAATCAGGGATCCCCTCTATTTCATAGCATGGCATCCCATTCCGTACAAAATACAGCAGATATATGCCCTTGTGTCTGGCTTCTGAATCAGGCCCCCCTCCTCCTCTCTCTACTCAGGGACTCATGATGCGACAGGGCCAGAGGGTGGGAGAGGGCAAAGGGCAGGGGGAGGAGGTGGCCACATGGCCACCTACAGGGTGCCCACGCTACCTCACGTGCTTTTGCAGCCTCTGACTCTGCATGTGCAGCACATCCACCTCGGATGCCAGCTCTACCTTCTGCACCCGCAGCTCTTCGATGGTCCTTCGGAGCTGCTGCTTCGACTCCACCAGGAGGCTGTATTCTTTCTTAGTTTCCTCCAGCTGCTGATGGGCGGCTGTGGCTTCCTGGAGCAGAGGGCAAGATAGCAGCATTGAGAGAACCAGTGAGGAGAAGGCAGGATGCAGAGGGCACTAGAGGGTAGGGAAATCTGAAAAGAACAGTACAGTGGACAGGAGCCAGGGCTACTGAAGCCACTGTCTCTGGGATTAGGGGTCTGCAGGTTCCTAACCTCCCAGCCTCACTGGCTGAGGCTCCCACACTGTTTGGAACTTGTGCCCTGGACACAGCAAGTGAAGCCAAGTGAGGGGACAAGTAAAGAGGGGGAACAGAGAAGGCAGACAGACCTCCTTCTTCAGAGCTGCCTGCCTCTGCATGTCCAGGAGCTGCTGCTTCTCCTTCCGCATGTTCTCTTCCTGGGGGGAGATGGGCCCTGGGCTGACTGCAGACCCCAGGGCTGAGGCAGGCCCTGTCCTCTCCTGGAGGTATGTACTATACTCAACAGCACCCCAAGGCAGGCCAGATCTACCCCTCAGCTCACCTGGACATTCAGCTGAGCCAATCTGGTCTTGACATTTTTAGTTCTGGTTGCAAATTCCACCTCTAAATCTTTGAGTCTCCTTTCCTGCCCAGTACAGTGACGAGAAAGACATGGGTGGCGAAAGGGTGAAAGGGTACCACAGGGATCCAGAACCCATCATGCCATACCCTAAACTCCAAGCGGGCACAGGCCTGCTTCCTCCCACTGTATCCTTGCTGTCTCCTGAAGCAAAGTGTGTCACCCCTTGCTGACTCCCAGGGAGAGCTAAGACACTCAAATCTGCTAACCCCAAGGCCTTACAAGGACTGACCTCCCACTTCCAATCTCGGCCATGTTGCCAGGCCCTGAAAATGAAGGGGCAAAGATACCCCCAAGCTTACACATGCCGGTGCAAGAGCCTATTCTTGCCACATCAGTGCCAGCTCTCGGGACTTCCCGCCTGCATCGAGGTGTCCCAGCCCACCTCACCTGCTCCCGGTGGCGGCGGCGCAGCTCCTCAAGCTGCTGATCATGCTCCTGTCTCACGGTCTCTAACTCTCGTTCATGGGCCCTTCTCAGGCGCTCCAGCTCTCCAGTCAGGTGTCCCACGAGGTCAACCCTCTGCTTCCTTTCCTGCAAAGTGGGTGGAGTCACCAGTAAGAATCTGCAATAGCCTTTTTTTTCTTCTGGTTTTTCAGGGTAGAGTCTCGCTGTAGTCCAGGCTGACCTGGAATTCACTTGGCAGTCTCAGGGTAGCCTTGAACTCATAGCTATCCTCCTACCTCTGCCTCCCAAGTGCTGGGATTAAAGGCATGCCCAGCTACAATAGCCTTTTATACCCCCAAAATCAGTGTCACCCACTCCTGCTGCCTTGACTAGGTCAGTGAGGGTCACCATCAGCTTTCTCCCAGTTCCAGCCCCAGAAAACCCACCTACCCACCCTGCCCTGTGGATTATGACCTACGGTGCACAACTCCTCCCCTTAAGGAAAGGAAGGCTTCAGCAATGACAGCATTCGCATGGGAAAACTTGCAGCTAAATTTTGTCATGAGACTATTTCTGCCCTGGGAGATAGTAGAAAGAGTCTAAATTCCAGTTACTGGAGCAGAAGTTTGTAGATCACCCACAGGAGTGCAGCTGTGGGCTAAAGACACCACGCCCACCACTGCCCACTGTTCATTCCCAAAGTGGGCAAGCAGAGGTGGCTCAGATCCACTCAAGTCACGGAATTTTCCCACCTCAAGGCCAAAGATAAAGGGAGGCAGATAATACCTGAATACTGTTTGGCTCTTGTCTATCTTGTCTATTTCAGAAAATCTGTGAACCCTGGGAGCATGGTGTTAGAGGAACTTAAAGCTGAAGGCTTTGGAGTTGGACAGTTAAAGTGACTTAAGTTCCAGGTCTCGGTGTCCTCATCTCTAAAATGGAGATAATGACAGTGCACATTTCCCAAGGCTGCTGTGAGGACTAAAGGCAATAAGATAGCTAACGAGCTTAGAGTTACTCCTGACACCTAGGAATAGCCTGGTATCTGCCAGTGATTATTGCTACTGAAAGAAAATGCAGCCCGCTGTGAGAGGAAAAGCAGCTCTCATTAGGACCGGGTCTTCTCACACTTTAGTCAAACTTCAAGCCAAACAATTACTTTGCCACTGTGGAGTGCCAGGGAGAACAGTCCTGCCCTGCAGCCAGCTGGGAAAGACCCCAGGGATGGCAGTGGCGTGTGTCCGTATGTCCAGCGCACGTGCGCCGGGAAGGTGATGGGCCTACCTCGGCCTCATACCGCTCTCGAGCCTCAGCCATCACTTGCCGGTGCTCCTCCTTCATCTTGTCCATCTTCCTCTCGTGCTCCCTTTCCACCT
The DNA here is from genome assembly GCF_020740685.1 of Jaculus jaculus. Classification (NCBI taxonomy): domain Eukaryota; kingdom Metazoa; phylum Chordata; class Mammalia; order Rodentia; family Dipodidae; genus Jaculus; species Jaculus jaculus. Next base: position 97,322,604 of record NC_059104.1, read on the forward strand.
CCTGGCGCTTCTCCCGCATGAGGCTGCTGAGCTGCAGTGGGAATAGCAAGGATGCAGCTTGCAGGACCGACAGTGGACAGCACCCGGGACCTGGTACAGCCACAGGCCTGACACACGCCTCTCAGTATCTCCAGTGCACACGACATATACAGACAGACACACGCGCACACACACACACACACACACACACACACGCACGCACGCACGCACTGCACCAAGGCATGCATACAGCCATACCCCTAACATTGCCTCCTCACAGGTATAGAGGGGCCTGGTGACAGCAGAGGACATGGCCTTGGGCGGTTACGGGCCACTCAGGCTCAACCGCAGACACGGATGGAACTAACACAGATCAGGCACTCACCTCCTGCTCATACTCAGTGACCTGGTGAACCTTCTGATAAGCCTTCTGCTCCTCCCGAGCAAAGCTCTCCTGCAGCTGGGCCTCCTTTTTCTGTTGAGCTTCCTCTATCTTCTTCTGGAGGCTGGAGACCATCTGAGGCACCAGGGCACACAGTGGAGTGGAGCTACCATGGGGGGCTCACTCCCAGGGACTCCACGTCCATGCCCGGGGCGGGGGTGGGGCTGAGCTTTTCTACCACTCAGTGTGAAGAGGAATGGAGGCCCCGGTCTATGCTGTCAGACCAGGCTAGCATCACCTCACCTCCTGGTGCCTGACCTCCAGCGAGGCACAGAGCCGCTCCAGCTCAGCACTGTGCTCCCTCTCCAACTCGCCCATGGCCTGCACAAAAGCACAGGGCCCGTGAGGGAAGCCAGGTGGGGACACTGGGTGGGTATTGACCATGGAAAGGGAGTACCAGGGAGATTGTTTCATTCCCTGGAGATAAGGGGCCAAGAGGAATCATGGGCACACCACTGTTCTGAAACAACTCAGCCCCTAAAGTTTGTAGCTGGCAGAGGGCAGAGCAAGGCCAGTGTATAGGGGCCTTTCAGTAGGCCTTGGATCACTGCTCGAAACCTCTACCTCTGAGATAGGCTGCACGCATACATATAAGCTCAGGGCTGAGAATGAGAACCAAGCCACGAGCTACAGAGATGGCTCAGTGGTTAAAGGTGCTTGACTGCAAAGCCTGACGGCCCAGGTTCAATTCTCCAGTACCACATAAAGCCAGTTGCACAAAGTGGCCCATGTATCTGGAGCCCATTTGCAGTGGCAGAAGGCCTTGGTGGCCACATATGTACTCTCTCTGTCTGTTTCTCTCTCTCTCTCAAATAAATAAAAATATTAAAAAGAAAAAAGCCAGGAGAGCTGGGTGTGGTGGTGCACACCTTTAATCCTAGTACTCAGGAGGCAGAGGTAGGAGGATCACCGTGAGTTCGAGGCCACCCTGAGACTACAGAGTGAATTCCAGGTCAGCCTGGCCTATAGTGAGACCCGACCTCAAAAAACAACAACAACAAAAAGCCAGGAGGGTTAGAAGTCACATCAGTCTCTGAGTGCCTTTGGCACAATGTCACCCAATCTTTCTGTGTCTAATAATCAAAGCTTTCTTCTCACCAAAAGAAAACCTCCATGCCTTTGACTTGAGCATCTGACCTGAGGCAGGAATGGGGCTGGAAGGAGAGAAAACCCCTTCCAAGGCAGGAGGGAAAATTCAGAAAAGAAGTCACCCCAGACACCTGCCAGGAACAGGGACAGAAAACATCCATGAAGTTGGGCGTGGTGGCACACGCCTTCAATCCTGGCACTTGGGAGGCAGAGGTAGGAGGATCGGCATGAGTTCAAGGCCACCCTGAGACTACAGAGTGAATTCTAGGTCAGCCTGGGCTACAGTGAGACCCTACCATGAAAAGCCAAAACAAAACAAAACAAAACACTAAAGTCCACTGGTCAGACTGAAGTAATGACCAAAAGCTTCCCAAATTCACCAGACGCTTCCCCAAGCTACTGCTTCAGAGAGCAGCGCCAGCATCCGCCCTGAGCTAAGTCCAGTCCACAGGGTGATGGGCCCTGGTAGTCTGCTCTCCATCTTCCAGCCAGCCTGGCT